>NC_084841.1:93335064-93707564 GCF_033115175.1 Lepus europaeus | reverse complement strand
AGGAATTTAGACTTGGGAAGGACCTTAGAAATAACCACTCTAGTTTCCCAATTTCACAGATGACAATATGAACGGGATTCAAATTTTCCTCCTGAATGTACAACATATTTCATCACATCACATATTCTGTGTAGTAGGACATCAAACCAGATATATTGAGTGAGTTTCCAGAACTACGCATCTTCAGAAACTTACTAAAAATTTCAAACGTACAGAAAAGCAGAGAGACTAATACAAGAAAGCCTCTAATTCTGTTACCCCACCTAAGGAAGAACACAAAAATTCTCTCAATTTCATTTAAAATACAGTCAGCATTTATACTTCCTTCACTATTTGACATGTCTTTCAAAGTAGGTTTGTTTAAATCAGGATTCAAACAAGATGTACATACTGCACCTCCCAGGTATCTCTCATATCTCCAAGTAAGAGATGTATTTATTATGTCTTAAAGGCTTATTTATTTGAAAGTCAGAGCAACAAAGGGAGAAGGACATATATACACACACAGAGGGAGGGAGAGGAAGAAAAACCTCCTCTCCAGATGCCTGCGACAGCTGGCCAGGGCAGGGACAGGCTGAAGCCAGGTACTCCATTCCGGCCTCCCGAGTGGGTGCCAGACAAGTACTGCTGCCCCCAGGGACATCAGCAGGAAGCTGGATGGAAAGCAGAGGTGGGACTGGATCTCAGCACGTCTGACCTCTGACGCGGGTGTGCCGAGCTGCAGCTCACCCTGCTACCCCACAAACCTGTCCTACACTCCGCATTTGGAAGTAGAACTTCTGAAGTCTACTGTTTGTTCCTTTGTAGAAACACTGTGTTTTGAGTAGAAATATAATTTCAATATTATTTTACCATTTAAAGGAGATATTCATAAATTCTATAATGCAGTACAGCTATAAATTTAAAGAAAAAGACTTACTGACAGGCTTAGAAAAACTGTATGTAATGATATTCCTGAGTGATCTGATACTCGAAGTGAAGTGGCTTTTCTTTGATGGTAGGGAAATATACCATGCTTACCTATTTTTATTCCATGCTCACCTGGCTCTGGTAATAAGCTAATTTTTCAGCATTATTTTGGAGTGGTCCTTAAATTCATTTCATAACACATTCCAACTTAGGTCAGATTTCTCATGTTAAGAGATTCAATACTAACAAAATAAAATACAAAATTCTACACTACTCCTGGATGCTTTTAAGAGGAATAATGGTAACAGAATTTGGCCAATATATAGTATTTAATGTGCTCAGTGCATAAAAATTATATTATAAAACTAAAAAAATTCCTATCACAACTCAACAAAAGCAGCAAAATTTGAAGTATAGCAGTTGATATTGACATAGAGTTGGAGGTAGAAAAATAAAGCTGCCAAAAACGATGAATCTTTTTAGAACAGATGGTAGTTTTAAAACCCTCTTATTCCTACTGTAATCTTAATTATAACAAATATGCGCTAAAAACGACAATCTTAGGAAAGCACAGGGCCTGGGCCCAGTACAGCACAGCAGCTCTGCAGAGGAGCCCTGGTGAGAAAAGGGGCCAGGGTCTCTGAACATCACCTCTTTAACCCTCCAATTTCTTGTAGATTTGTAAACTGCTTCCTTTCTTTTTGGTGGGTGACCTGGGCTTTATCCCATAAATAATTACTTAATTAAGTCCATTAGCAACTATAATTAGCATCTGGTATGGCAGCCCTCTGGCAGTGGGGAACGCCCCTTGACACCGACAAGGCATCAGGGAATGACCTGAGCTCTTCTCAGTCTGTAAGTGGTGTGTATCTGCTCAGGCCAATTAGAAAAACACTTTGTAATAAAACAAAAACAAAAACAAAAACCTACAACTAAAACCTGGTAACACTCCGCTTTTCGACAGTAGCTCTTTCTAATAATCCGGGGAAGGAAGAGATGAGAGTACTCTGCTAAAACCAGGAGGCCTCTGAAGCAGGGCAGAGATAAGAAGATCAAGCAGCAAGATAACACGCCTTAAAGTCTAATTTAAAAACTGAAGTTACCCCATACCCAGAAGAGAACAGGATAAAGAAGTAAGAAGGGACGTGGCTAGGCAACGGGAACACCAAATACTGTCAGATTCTAATTAAAAAATGTTTTTAATTTAAGTAGACCCAGGCCAGTGATTTTTCATTATTTTTATCACAGTTCCATGACTACTGACATTTTCATCAGAAAAACTAAAGGATTTTCCCCAAATTTAAAATGACAAAATTATATTTAATTTTGACTTATAATTTCTTCTGCCTTTAAATACAAAAGAATTTCATCTTAGCTAGGCTTGTGTCTTGGCCTGGGCTTGAATATACCTTTTTAATGTGAAACATAAAATATATATAGAGAGAGATTTTTAAAAAAATTTTTTATTTGGGAGAGGCAGAGAGAGAGAGAGAGACAGAGACAGAGACAGAGAGAGATCTTCCATCCACTGGTGAACTCCCCAAATGGCCACAATGGCTATGGTTGGGCCAGGCCAAAGCCAGAAGCCAGGAACTTCTTCCAGGTGGGTGCAGGGGTCCAGGCACTTAGGCCATCTTCTGCTGCTTCCCCAGGCACAAGTGGTTCAGAAGCGGAACAGCTGGGACTTGAACTGGTGCCCATATGGGGTGCCGGCGCTGCAGGCCATGGCTTTAGCCTGCTGCACCACAGAACAGGCTCCCAAAATATTTTTTCAAAGATTCTTTCACCACATTAGGAAAACACTATTTACTTCAGACATATTTCTCGCTCTTGTGAATGAGATCACACAGTCACAAACGTCTGGCATGACTGAATGTATGTATCCAACAAAGACATTGCTCAGAGCGTGTCTAGAGAACTTGGGCAACTGGCACTGTGGCCCTGTAAGCCAAGCAACCAGCGTGATGTCTGGGGGCGGGGACACAGACAAAATGCACACTCTACATAAAAGTTCACTCCAGAGAAAGTGAAAACCTAGATAAAACGCAGCTTCAGTCCCACCAGGCATCACAATGCACAATTCTCCCAGTAATTCCATACTATTTTAAATTCCAGAACGGAGAGAATCGAATGCTGCTGCTTGAGTCAGTCTTTTCCTCAGGGAGATCGGCCATGGGCTCCACGCCAACAGCACATCTGGTAGGGGCTCCTCTCCTTTCTGGCTGAGTCCTGTGCCCCCGTCAGCGCCTCATCCTAACCCCGGACTGCAGTCATTTCATTAGTGCCCACTTCTGTCAAGAGTAGAAAAAGAAGAAAACGGGCTTCCCAGTTTTCCATGTTTTGGATAAGGATCTAATGACACAAAAGGAACTCCAGAAGCTGTACTTTTCCTGGCCTCGTTTTGCCTGTCCAAATTCAACTGCATGACCTATGGTTTCCTACTGCTGATCCTGCAGCCTGGACATCCCGGAGGAGGCGGGGGTGGGGGGTGAGGGGGTGTCAAAGTGAGGTCAGCTTTTTGCTGGCTTTCACAGGATCTGCGCCGGGTGCTGCCGACAACACGCAGAGATCCTATTCAGACTCTGCTGTCGCCCTGTCCTCCTACAAGCAACCTGAGAGGCTTCACTGGTCATGTGGGAAGGCCAAGGTCAACCTCGACCACTCAAGAAGAGCAGAAGCGGGGAGGCACAGACGGCGAACTTCCTCCCACTCTGGTCACACAGGAAAAGCAGTCCAGGTCTCCAGTGTTAAATGTGTGCTAACCGCTGGAGTAACTCTTGTTAGGTTTAAGCTGTAATGGTACAGAGGGAAATCTGTGGATGTGGACTGAATGGAGTTTAGAGAATCTGACAGTGTTTCTGTGCATCACCAGACATAGAAGACAAACAGTGACAGTGTGTATCTACAGAAAATTCCAATGGGCAAAACCATGTGACAAGCATGGTGGCACTCAGCGAACCATAATGATGAGTCTTGGAAGCACTTCTCCCTTTCCCCACTCGGTCGCAGGTTCCCTCAGGGCAGGAGCTTTGTGCATATTGCTCACGACTATATCTGGCCTCTTACTTGCCTCAATAAACACTGGAATGAACAAAACACTTAACTAGCACAAGAGCAGTAAGAAATCTGGTCTCACCGAAAAAAAGAATGGGACCTTGCCCCAGCCCTCGAGAGCCGGCCACCTTGAAGCCCTGGGCATTAACCCAGCGGCAGAAGTGTCGTCATTCATGCTGCAATGGTGGGTGCCTTGGGAGCACTTGACAAACGATACCACTGGGGTGATGCAGACTGAGCCTCTAGCCAGCTAAAGCTACGGAGGTGACTCAGGATGGAGTCTGGGCAGCCAGAAAGACCAGCCCTGTGGTCAGAGGCCATTTACTATCAGCATGACCTCTAGGGACAGGGAGGGATGCAAGTAAGAGCTCCACCATGTGCATCAGTAATGAAGCCTCCACAGGAACTCCAAAATCACTTCCCTGGTGGCACCACTCTGCATACTGCCGCATTTCAACACCAGGAGAGTAGTCCACAAGTATTTAGAATTCTCCAGAATCTGCCCCACCTGTCTCTTCCTTTGGATGGTTCTAATTTACAGTCTTCAGCTATACCAAAGCTATATTCTTAATCACAGCACGTTCTTAAGTTCTAGGAGTTATTCTGCCAATTATGAAAGCTGAGGATGCTTTTTGGAAAGCCCCAAGTCCTGTGCTGGAGCTGGTGCTGTGGGGTAAGCCACCATCTGTAGATGCAGCATCCCACATGGGTGCCGGTTCAAGTCCAGGTTGGTCCACTTTTGATCCAGCTCCTGCTAAAACGCCTGAGAAAGCAGCAGATGGCCAAGTGCTTGGGCCGCTGCAGCCACGTGGGAGACCCGGACAGAGCCCTGGCTTCGGTCTAGTCCAGCCCTGGTCATTGTGGCCATGTGGGGAGTGAACCAGTGGACAGAAGATTTCTGTCCTCTCTCTCTCTTTGTAACTTTCAAATAAATAAATTAATTAAAAAAAAAAAAAGAATTTCGGTGCCAACTTAGTTGTGAAGGACTAGTGGAATCTGGCTAACTCCACAGGCAAACTATAATCAGCTAGGTCCCTTTGTGCAGCTCTCTTTCCTCTACCATCAACTGTTCTTGGAATCACTTGTTATTATTCCATTCACTACGTCTGTCTTCTGTAGTGACCTTTTCTTAATGAATCATCCTGTACCCCCCAGAATGAATTTCTGCTTAGAGAATATGATCCATGTGGATCAAACCTATTATCTCTGCTAGCTAAGTCAGGGTCTCCCCCTCCTGTTAGTGCCACAAATAGGTTAGAGGGGTGCTGTGACATTGTGTCCCATGAGCCATCCCTGGGGTCAGCTGGAGCCTGTCATAGCTGGGGCTTCTGGACTGGGCACCTCTAAGCTCCTCAGCCTTCTGTGTTCCCCACAGAGCGTACCACAGATACAGCCACTTTCCTACAGGGACTCGGAGACAAAAGTACTGGAATGGAAGAAGTGAGATAATCACTGTTACAACTGCCCATGACTGCCTATCAGCAACATCCTTCTGGGCACCAGGCCACGTTATCCTGACCTTCAGGCAATGCCTTAGCCATACTGAAATACTGTTTCTGCAGTACTCCAAGTTTTCCACACTTCAAGCCTTCACATGTACTATTTAATATGCCACAAATGTCATGCCCCTCTACTCCAGCCACCTAGACAAAACTCTTACAAACTCTTGCATACCTTCCTGAGAGCCTTTTGTCCCCCATGGGCACTCAGTAGGATGTTCCTTTAATATCGCATTCACAACACTAATGGTTTGTGTCTCCCTCAGTGGACTGCAAGTTTGCCAACATTCTGCTTTAAGATAGACCCCATCGGCCGGTGCTGTGGTGCAGAGGGCTAAGCCTCTGCCTGTGACACCAGCATCCCATATGGGCGCCAGTTCTAATAACAGCAGTTCCTCTTCTGATCCAGCTCTCTGCTATGGCCTGGAAAAGCAATATAAGATGGCCCAAGTGCTTGCGCCCCTGTACTCACCTGGGAGACCCAGAAGAAGCCCTTGGACTGTGGCTTCGGATGGGCCCAGCTCCAGCTGCTGTGGCCATTTAAGAGTGAAGAAGAGGAGGGAAGACCTTTCTCTCTGTTCCTTCCTCTCTCTCTAACTCTCTTAAATAAATAAATAAAACCTTAAAGAAAATTCACCCTATCACTGCTTTCACGTGGCCTTGCCCTTGGCTGTCTCCTATAGGATGGTGTTCCCTGTAAGTCTATCTTCATTTTCTCTCCTAACCCCAAAGGCTGCCCTGAGCAGGCTCTCTCATTCCCCCAGTGTAAACTTCCTGATGTTTCAGGTGTGTGTGTTTAAATAGGTGGCCCTCATTTCACTCTGAAATCGAAGGAGGATTTTTGCCTTCTTGGGCTGAATCTTCTACCTGACATTCCACAAAAATGATCACTAAGAGCTTCTTTTACTCTCTTCATTTCTGCTTAATGTTTCACACAATTTAGTAAAACAAAGACCAGATCACGGCCAACCACCTGCTTTAAAAATCTGCACAACTCCTTTCAAAGTCTTTCATAATATGGCTCCTACCATTTAAAACATCAGCTTCATTTACTGTCACTTCTTCTATACCCTAGCTACACAATTTCTCAAAAATACAGCACACATTGTATCCTTTCTCTTTGCTTGACCATGCCCTGGCTCGGAAACACTCTTCTCCTCTTGCTGTTGGTTAATACAGCTGTTCTTCAAGATCTGACACAAATACCACTATCTATGTCTCATCCAGTGTCTAAGCCTGAATTACTGGCTCCCTTCTCTGTGCTCCTGTAACATGTAATTACAGTTTTCTGGCCTGTTTAATTCACAAAATTGTGGGAGTCTTTAGGAGGGGACTAGAATGTAATCTGTAATCCTAGCGTAGTGATTCTGTCATATTCTGCCCAATAACGATACATTGCCAGTATCCTGACAGAGTGCTGGGATGCAGATACCTAGGGAATCTACAGATGCTTATGCGCAACATGTTTCCAGGAAATGTGTCATTACCTGTCTTACCAGTTAGACATGAAAGTTCTCAAACACTGAAAACTTTCATTGGTTAGCTACCCTGATTATCACATGCAAAACGGCATGAGCTACACAGCATAGCCAGAACCCCAAAACTTACCAGTCACAGCACCTGGGCTTGCATGGCCAAAGCAAAGGCAAATATCTCTTTAAACTGATTTCAGAATATTGCCAATATTCTTCACTTATTTTAAGAAAAATGTCATCATGTACAATCATCTACATGGCAAGTTTAAGAAAAAATTTTTTTCTTTGGAATCAAATTTAATTTAAAGGACTGTTTTTATTGCATTACAATTTTCCTATATAATTCTTTGAAACAGGAGTCAGAGATATTTCCTTATTTCATTTCATTTTCTTTTACTGAAATGGCATTCTTACCTCTCACTGATTTACACCTGAATACAGAATTTATGAAACACTAAACACGGGAGAAAGGACAGCCTACCTCTGCATCATTCATGAAGCAGATCTGACAGACAAGTCGCGGAGATTTGGGAAACACAAATCCATTTCCACGACCCAATTATTTTAAAGAGTTCACCACATCTGGGACAATAAAGCAGAGCAAAAAGGTACAAGAGAAGGCACAGAATTTAGGAGCAGAAAACACAGATTCAAGTTTATCTTCTCTCTCTCATTATTTTAGTTGTATTGCCAACTACAAAAATAAATTATACTGCAGCCAGGGGCCGGTGCTGTGGTGTAGCGGGTAAAGGTGCCGCCTGCAGTGCCAGCATCCCATATGGGTGCTGGTTCGAGACTCAGCGCTCCACTTCCCATCCAGCTCTCTGCTATGGCCTTAGAAAGCAGCACAGGATGACCCAAGTCTTTGGGCCCCTGAACCCGCATGGGAGACCTGAAGGAAACTCCTGTCTCCTGGCTTTGGATTGGCGCAGTTCCGGCCATTGCAGCCAATTGGGGAGTGAATCAGCAGATGGAAGACCTCCCTCTCTCTGCCTCTCCTTCTGTGTAGCCCTGCCTTTCAAATAAATAAATAAAATATTTTTTTTTTTTATTTGAAAGTCAGTGTTACACAGAGAGAAGAGAGGCAGAGAGGCAGAGAGAGAGAGAGAGAGAGAGAGAGAGAGAGAGAGAGGTCTTCTATCCAGTGGTTCACTCCCCAGATGGCCGCAACGGCTGAAGCTGTGCTGATCCGAAGCCAGGAGCCAGGAGCTTCTTCCCGGTCTCCCACATGGGTGAAGGGACCCAAGGACTTGGGCCATCTTCTACTGCTTTCCCGGGCCACAGCAGAGAGCTGTACAGGAAGTGGAGCAGCCAGGTCTCAAACCGGCACCCATATGGGATGCTGGCGCTTCAGGCCAGGGCATTAACCCACTGTGCCACAGTGCTGGTCCCAATAAATAAAATCTTTTAAAAAATTATATTGCAGCCAGTGTTGTGGTGCAGTGGGTTAAGGCACTGCCTGTGACTCTGGCATCCTATAAGGGTGCTGGTTCAAGACCCAGCTGCTCCAATTCCAGTCTGGTGTATCTGGGAAAGCAGCGGAAAACGGCACAACTGCCTGGGCCTCTGCTGGCATGCGGGAGACTCTGAAGGAGTTCTAGGCTCAAGGCTTTGGCCTGGACCAATCCTGGACTTTGTGGTCATTTGGGAAGTGAACCAGCAAACAGAGATCTTTCTCTCTCCATCTTCCCTTCTCTCTGTAACTCTGCATTCCAAATCAATCAGTCACCACCACCACCATCACCACCAACCCTTTTAAAAAATTTAATTGAAAGGCAGAGTCACAGAGCGAGGAAGAGAGGCAGAGGTAGAGGTCTTCCATCCACTGGCTCACTCCCTAAATGGCTGCAATGGCTGGTTGGGCCAGGCTGAAGCCAGGGGCTGGGGGCTGCTTCTGGGTCACCTACGTGGGTACAGGGTCCCAACAACTGGAGCCAACTTCTGCTGCTTTTCCAGGTGCATTAGCAGGGAGCTGGATTGGAAGTAGAGCAGTCGGGACTGACACCAGTGCCCAAATAGGATGCCGGTGCTGCAGGCCATGGCTTTAACCCACTGCGCCACAGTGCTAGTCCCTGTTCCTTTTTTTTTTTTTTTTTTAAGATTTATTTATTTAGAGGTTGGCAGGTGCTGCAGGTGGTGGCTTAACCTGTTATGCCGTAATACCAGCCCCTGGTTCACTCATTTTAACAGCTGGCATAGTACATACATATTTATAGCACCCACATCTATGTATATCTATTCTAATGACGGACACTGGTCAGGTTTGAACATTTTGCTCTTACAATGTGCCGGTGAGTATTCTTGGGTGTTGTCACAGGCAGTCACACAGACTGAGCAGTCACAGGAGCATACAGAGTCAGCCTGACTGGACACTGGCAGGTCTCTCTCTAAAGTGTGGCTTTACCAGTATTCATTCCCTATGCATTCTCATCAGCCAGCTGTACTTTTTTTCTTTTTTGGCCAAGACGCACTTTATTAGGACTTCTTAATTATTTTATGATTTATTTATTTATGTGAAAGAGTTATACAGAGAGAGAAGGAGAAGCAGAGAGAGAGAGAGAGAGAGAGAGAGAGAGAGAGAAAGGTCTTCCATCCATTGGTTCACTCCCCAAGTGGCCGCAACGGCCAGAGCTGTACCGATCCAAAGCTGGGAGCCAGGAGCGTCTTCCGGGTCTCCCACAGGAGCCCAAGGATGTGGGCCATCTTCTACTGCTTTCCCAGGCCATAGCAGAGAGCTGGAGTGGAAGTGGAGAAGCTGGGACTCAAACTGATGGCCACACAGGATGCTGGTATGGCAGGTGGTGGCTTTACCCACTATGTCACAGTGCCAGCCCCAGGACTTCTTAAATTTTATAAAAGCTTACTTTACAACCTTTAGAAATTTTACAAAGTAAATTCCTATATTAATGTGTTTGTTTCTTCAAGTACTCAGGGAGTTGGCACTTAGCCGAGCAGTTAGGAGCTCTGGTCCCCAACTCCTGGGTTTGACTCCTGGCTCTGGTTCCTGACACCCAGCCTCCTGCTGATGCAGATCCTGGAGTCGACGGTGATGGCTCAGGTAATTTGGTTCCTGCCATCCACACACGAGACCTGAACTAGGCTCCCAGCTTCAGGCTTCAGCCCCAGCCCAGACCCAGGCATTAAGGACATTTGGGGACTGACAGTGAAGGGGAGCTCTGTGTCTCCTTCTTTGTCAAATAAACAAAAACAACCGTCACTATACAACCATTAAATAATTATAGTGTGTGTATTACAGATGATTTTTTTTTTTGACAGGCAGAGTGGACAGTGAGAGAGAGAGATAGAGAGAAAGGTCTTCCTTTGCCGTTGGTTCACCCTCCAATGGCCGCTGCAGCTTGCGCACTGCGGCCGGCGCACCGCGTTGATCCGAAGGCAGGAGCCAGGTGCTTCTCCTGGTCTCCCATGGGGTGCAGGGCCCAAGGACTTGGGCCATCCTCCACTGCACTCCCTGGCCACAGCAGAGAGCTGGCCTGGAAGAGGGGCAACTGGGACAGAATCCGGTGCCCTGACCGGGACTAGAACCCGGTGTGCCGGCGCCGCAAGGTGGAGGATTAGCCTAGTGAGCCGCGGCGCCTGCCACAGATGTGATTTAAGCTAGGTTAGTTTAATCCATAATATTAAGAAAATGTGATGGGTGAAAACCTTTAGATGTCTGGATTGGTAATCAGATGGACTGAAGGACTCTGGATCTAAACCAACCAAGCAACGACTTCAGTAACACATTACGTCTCTTTGAAGCACTTGCGAGCAGATCTAGTGAAATGTCAGGGTCTAGGTTTTCAGCTGGAGTTACAAGAACAGCGTGTTCATTCCAGGATACAACTGGACTGCTGTCATGTGGGGGCTTAGGGACAAGTGACAGGGGCTTTGGAGATGACTGGCCTTGCACCCCCTTGACTCGGGAGTATCACTCAGCAAGCAATTCCCCTGACTTTTAGGAAAAAACAAGGAACAACGTGAGACGGTCAACCTGCTGGTATCTCAAGAGGAGCAGATGTCTCCCTCGGCACGGGCCGGGATGCAAGCCCGACAGACGCCGGCTGGGCCTACTTTCCACAACACTGCTGCACGACTGGGTGGCAGTATTAGATATCTCCAACACCAGCTCTGCTTGTGGTGAAGCAGTACACAACAAACAAGTAACAAAGTATGAGGGCATTTTAAAAAGTTCAAAAAAAGTAGATAAAATAAGTTTATTTTGGTTTTACATGGATTTCAATTTTTTCTGCAACAAAATAAACTTATCTTTTTTCTAGTTTATTTTTATTCATTCAAAACCCAGAGTGACAGAGAGCAAAAGCGCTCTTCCTTCTGTTGGCTCACACCCTGAATCCGTGCAGCGGTCTAGGCTGGGCCAGGCGGGGGCCAGGCACCAGAGGCTCCACGGGGTGTCCCGCGTGGGCGGCAGGACAGAAGCACTAATCATGCCTCCTCCTGGTGCACATGACAACACTGGACTGGAAGCAGAGATGGGACTTGAGCTCAGCCACTCCAGGATGGGATGGGAGAGTCCCAGGAGGCAGCTCAGTCCGCTGCACCTCCACACCCGTCTCCGGAACAAGCTTGCATTTAATTCCACTGTCCCATGAACTCTCTGGCACCCTCGTAAGTTAGGGAGGAATGTGCCCCTATTGCTCCTTTTATGCTATTTTAGGAAGGTAACTGTTTACAATCTTTTTTTTTTAGGAAGAGGTTGAATGTGTTTAACAAATCTCATGTTTTTCTTTCAAATTCTGAGGAAGAGAAAAATCTGGAAACAATCCAAAACATTAAAACGAACTCGTGTTTATTTTTAGTTTGAATTTTCTGAGTTGGAAAACCAGTCATAACCTATGACAAATGTCCAGGATGGCAAAGCAACGCTGGCCTCAGCTAGAGCCAAGCCACTGTCAGGACAGCCAACTGTGTTGGGCAGGCTCAGCAGAGGCTTGCCCAACTGAACAGAGGGCTTGGAGCTTCTAACCCTATTAGAGCCCACGTTGACGGAGTCCTTCCTCTGTCCTACATCTTGCCCATGATCCTCAGATGTGAATCTACCAGCTAGCCCTAATCACGAGGATACTGCCCTCCTGTTCCAGGGCCATAAAACTAAATTACAGTCAGAAAACAGAATTCCAACATTTTGGGGTTCATTACTTCATCTGATTTTCATAGAAACACACTTAGGCATTTAGGAAAGTATCTCCGCTTTTTAAGTTGAAGAATGGAAGCTTATTCAAGTAAAAGAATTACCCAAAGTCATGATGATAATAAGCAGCTCAGTCAAGGGTGGAAACTAGGTTTTTGGCTCTAAATTTAATGCATTTCCCAAATGTCACCCTGCCTCCTTAAGTGAGATCTTGGCATTTTAAGTGAGATTTCCCAAAGCACACTCGCCACGCCAACTTCTGACTTGTGGGTAGGTGTCAAAGAACTACCAGCACTATGTTCCCATCACGGGCATTACAGCTTGCGGGGAACTGCCTTGAGAATCCCAAACCTGTTAGGGTTAGATGCAGATCTTTCCATAAAAATATCATCATAAGTATTAAGTGAACAAATGAAGAAAACTGGTTTGAAAAGAAACACACAAAAAAATTCCAAGCAATGAGCTTGGAATATTTCACCTTAGAGTTCATCAGAGCACTCTAGAACAGTCTATAAAGTTAACTTGAACTGACTGTAATAATTTCTGACACAAATACATAGCCACCTAAAACTCAGGGAACTGGCGCTCATGTCAATAATTTTAACACTAGACATGAACAATTCCTTCTTATTTCACATTTACTCTTATTTTTATTTGACAGGCAGAGAGAGAGACAAAGAGAGAACACTCGCATCCACTGGCTCACTACCTGACCACCTGCAAGAGCCGGGAGTAGGCGAGGCCAGAGCTAGGAGCCAGGGTCTCCCATGTGGGTAGCAGGGACTCAAATAATTGAGCCAGCACTTGCTGCCTTCCAGGGTGTATGTTACTAGCAGTAAGCCAGAGTCAGGAGCCAGGACTTGAACCCATACACTGTGACGTGGAACACGGGCATCTTGACTGCTAGGCCAAATGCCTGCTCATCATATTGTTTGTTTTTATTATTATTTCTTATCAGAAACCTTTTATTTAAAGTATACAAACTTCACCCATTTCATAAATACAAGTTTAGTAACAGTGATTCTTCCCACCATACCTATTTTCCCACCCTCACTCCCACCCTTCCTCCTCCTCCCTCTTCTATTCCCATTCTTATTTTTTACTAAGATCTATTTTCAATTAACTTTATATACAGAAGATTAACTCTGTACTAAGTAAAGAGTTTATCAAGTAGTATGAAAAAAAAAAAAAACTGTTCCTCAGCAGTTTTTTTTTTTTTTTTTTTAATTTCTCTTTTGATATCTTGTATGACCCACTGTTTGTTCAGGAACATGTTTTTCAGTCTCCGTGTATTTACGTATGTTCTAGAGATTCTTGAGTTGTTGATTTCCAGCTTCATTTCATTGTGGTCAGAAAAGATGCTTGGTATGATTTCGAGTTTTTTGAATTTGCTGAGACCTGTTTTATGGCCTAGCATGTGGTCAATCCTAGAAAAAGTTCCATGCACTGCTGAGAAGAATGTGTGTTCTGCAACTGTAGGATGAAAAGTTGTGTAGATAGCTGTTAGGTCATCTGGTCTATATGTTGATTAACTCTTGTTTCCTTACTGAGTTTCTGTCTGCTTGATCTGTCCATTGATGACAGTGGGTGCTGAAGTCCCCCATTACTATTATATGGGAGCCTATGTCTCCCTTTAGATCCATTTGCATTTCTTTCAAACAGCCAGGTGCCCTGTGATTCGTTGTGCACACCTTTATTATAGTCACATCTTTCTGTTTAATTGATCCCTTAATCATTGCATAGTGCCATTTTTTTGTCTCTTTTAAAGTCTACTTTGTCTGATATTAGGATGACTACACCAGCTCTTTTTTGGTGTCTGTTAGCATAGAATATCTTTATCCATCCTTTCACTTTCCTTTTGGGTGTATTTTTGTTGGTAAGATGTGTTTCTTGTATTTGGCAAAAAGAATTTTTTTCCCCCATTCAACCAGTCTGTGTCTTTTAACTGGAGAGTTGAAGCCATTTACATTCAAGGTGACTATCATAAGGAATGATTTGGCTCTGCCAGTTTTCCATAAATATTCTTATTGTTTACTCTGGATTTCTTCTGTACTTTTACTGAGAGATTTTCTCTTTTCTTTTCTTTTCTTTTTCCTTCCTTCCTTCCTTCCTTCCTTCCTTCCTTCCTTCTTTCTTTCTTTCTTTTTTTGACAGGCAGAGTGGACAGTGAGAGAGAGACAGAGAGAAAGCTCTTCCTTTTCCGTTGGTTCATCCCCCAATGGCTGCTGTGGCTGGCGTGCTGCAGAGAGCTCGACTGGAAGAGGAACAACCGGGACAGAATCCAGCGCCCCAATCGGGACTAGAACCTGGTGTGCTGGCACCACAGGCGGAGCATTAGCCTGTTGAGCCACGGCACAGGCCAGAGATTTTCTTTCTTCATTTTCTTTCATAGTGATGACCATGTTTCTCTCTTTCTCTGTTTAGCACATCCTTAAGCATCTTTTGTAAGGCTGGATGAGTGGTGACAAGTCACTCAATTTCTGTTTGTTATGGAAGGTCTTTATTTCACCTTCCTTCATAAACGGGAGCTTTACAGGGTACAGTATTCCGGGTTGACAGTTTTCTTCTCTCTCTCTTTTTAAAAATTTATTTTATTTATTTGAAAGACAGAGTTACAGAGAGAAGTAGAGACAGAGAGAGGTCTTCCATCTGATGGTTCACTCACCAGATGGCTGCAATGGCCAGAGCTGCACCGATCTGAAGCCAGGAGCTTCTTCCAGGTCTCCCATGCGGGTGCAGGGCCCAAGAACTTGGGCCATCTGCTACTGCTTTTCCAGGCCATAGCAGAGAGCTGGATCAGAAGAGGAGCAGCCAGGACTAGAACTGGCGCCCATATGGGATGCCGGCACTTCAGGCCAGGGCTTTAACCTGTTGCACCACAGCGCTGGCCCGTTTTCTTCTTCTTCTTCTTCTTCTTCTTCTTCTTCTTTTTTTTTTTTTAATTTTTGACAGGCAGAGTGGACAGTGAGAGAGAGAGAGAAAGAGAGAGAGAGAGAGAGAGAGAGAGAGAGAGAGAAAGGTCTTCCTTTTGCCGTTGGTTCACCCTCCAACGGCCGCCGCAGCCGGCGCACCACGCTGATCCGATGGCAGGAGCCAGGTGCTTCTCCTGGTCTCCCATGGGGTGCAGGGCCCAAGCACTTGGGCCATCCTCTTCTGCACTCCCGGGCCACAGCAGAAAGCTGGCCTGGAAGAGGGGCAACCGGGACAGAATCCGGTGCCCTGACCGGGACTAGAACCCGGTGTGCCGGCGCCGCTAGGCGGAGGATTAGTCTATTGAGCTGTGGCGCCGGCCCCGTTTTCTTCTCTTAAGACTTGGAATGTACCTCAGCATTCACTCCTAGCCTGTAGGGTTCTGATGAGACTCAGCTATGAGTCTACTTGGAGATACTCTGAAAGTAATCTGGCGCTTCTCTTGTGCTCATTTTAGACTCTTTTCTTTATGTTTTACTGTGGAGTCTGTCCATAATCTGTCATGGTGAAGATCTTTTCTGTCACATCTGTTACAAGGTTTTATGTGCTTTCTGTACTTGGACATCCCTTTTTTTTCTCTAAATTAGAGAAGTTTTCTGAAATTACTTCAATAAGAAGGACTTCTAATCCATTTCTCTTCATGCCCTCAGAAACTCGTAACCTGTATGTTGGGGTAATTTGGTAGTATCCCATATATCTCCAACTCCAACACTATTTTTTCTTTTTTTAAGATTTTATTTTTTATTTGAGAGGCAGAGTTACACACAGAGAGAGGGAGAGATAGAGAGAAAGGTCTTCCATCCTCTAGTTCATTTCCCAAATGGCCACAACAACTGGAGCTGAGCTGATAAGAAGCCAGGATCCTCTTTCGGGTCTCCCATGTGAGTGCAGGGGCCCAAGCACTTGGGTCATCCTCTACTACTTTGCCAGGCCATAGCAGAGAGCTAGATCAGAAGAGGAGCAGCCGGGACTAGAATGGTGCCTATATGGGATGCTGGTGCTGCAGGTGGAGGCTTAGTCCACTACACCACAGCACTGGTTTCAAACACTGTTTTTCAGTTTTCTAATTTCTATTTCTTTTTCGGTCTGACTAAAATTTCCAGAGATTTGTCTTCTAACTCGAATATTCTTTATTCTGTCTCAGTAGTTTTGTTGTTAAGGCCTCCCACCACATTTTTCATTTGTTCCATTCAATTCTTCATTTCCAATATTTCGCTTTCTCTTTAAAATCTCAATTTCATGAGAAAAATTTTCTTTCATTCATGTACAGATTTCTTTATCGTGAATTTGCTTCTGATTACTTTTAAGTCATCCTACAATCAAGTTTTTGAATTCGTTAATGGCATTTCCTCAATCTCTTCCTTTTTACATTCTAGTACTGAAGCATTGTTGTGTTCCTTTGGGGCGCATCACGTTGTCTCCCTTATCCTTGTTTCCTGAAGTTCTGCATTTAATTTTAGGCATTTGTAGAGATACTTGTTGGTTTACTTATTTATTTTTTCCCCTGTGATGGCTTTTATCTTTGGACTACGCCTCTGTGGATTAGTAGTGTCTGTTCTTTCAGTGAATACCAGGAAGCGTGTGCAAGGTGTGGCCAGCGAGCTCTGTTCAGTGCTCCAGGGTGAGGGGAGTATCCAACATAACTCCAAAATTGGGCATGGTAAATACCTTTTAAAAAACAACAACAACAACAACCAGAAGGGAAGTTCGCTAAGCTCTTGTGCTCACCTCCTCTCATCCAAGGAGACTAATGCCTGGTTGCTAGCCGCAGTGGGTACAATATCCACCCATGCTGCCAAAAGAACCACACAAAGGATCCGTATAGCCTTCGGTGTGGACACGGATCCTGCAGCAATAACCCTCACCAGGGAATCAGGGAGCCTGGAGTGTGTGGAGCCACCCACAGTGACTGCCCAAAGACCCAGCCACATCCTGCGCCCTCCTACGCAGCCAGTGTTTTCACAGACCCGGCACATGAGGGTCCTGGAGTCATGAGCACTCAGCCCCCCGTCAATTCTCCCACCAGGCTCGGCCGTCTCTTCTCAGCTGGTTGGTGGGCGTGCAGACATGTGCTAGAACAGCTGTTACGTATGTCCCAAATGGCACCCTCTTGCTCTCCTAGAGTTATAGGACACCGTGTCAGGCGGCTGGAGAGAGAAATGTGCCCCCCCCCTCGCCTTTTTCCCTCTAGGCTGGCAGGCACACTGTCTCCCACAAGGTTCCAAGCCAGACTCATACCAGGATCTTCCCACAATGGCTTGGGCTGCTGTAGTCTGGTCTCACCTCACTCTCCAAAAGCTGGTGATGAGGCTCTCGGCTGCTGGCGTCCTGAGCAGTGTGCATCCACATACTCCACACAGGTCTACAGTGTCCCTCTAGTTTGTGCGGCGTTTGCTCTGCCGCGTCCTCCCTAACTCTCTCCACGTTTTTTAACTGTCTTCCTCTGGCTGCCTCCCTATTCCTCTACCTTGGTGCCTCCTCCCTCATTTATTCTTATATTTGGCTTTCCCTCTCATTCTTTTCTCATTCCTACATCAAGCCTAAAGGTTTGAAGACTGCAAGTTCTAGGCTCCTGGGGCTTGAATTAAACTAATTGCCTAAAGGGGCTGGCACCGGGACAAGGGGGTAAAGCCATTGTCTGCAGTACCAGCATCCCACATGTGCGCCAGTTTAAGACTGCTCCACTTCAGATCGCTGCTCCAGATCCAGCTCTCAGCTATGGCCTGGAGAAGCAGCAAAGGATGGCCCAAGTGCTTGGACCTCTGCACCCATGTGGGAGACCCAGAGGAGGCTCCTGGCTCCTCGTTTCAGATAGGTGCAGCACCAGCTGTTGCGGCCATTTGGGGAGTGTATTAGGGGATGGAAGATCTCTCCCTCTCTCTCTCTGCCTCTACTTCTCTGTAACTCTTTCAAATAAATAAATAATTTTTTTTTTCTTGAAGTCACTTCACTGTTTTTATTACAATAGCTTGATGTTACCTCGAATCAACACCCTGATTCCTTGAAGATTTCAGCAGCACTTAAGGTCCACTGCTCCTTCCCCAATCCAGTTTCATCAAATAAATAAATAATTCTTTTAAAAAAAACTGCCTAATAATAATCTGGTGAAAATTCATTAAGTTAACTCCAGTTTGTCACTGAACTTCTACAGCAGGAACAAAAATGCTCCCTCATTTATGGAGCTACCCTTTGGCCACTGCTAGTCTTGCACATGACTAAAACATGCTATCTTTATATATCACTGTTATCACAAAGTTTGTAAAAATAAAGATTTTTTAAATCATGACAATATTTATTAGGCATTTTTAAAACATCTCTGTGTTTTGAATACGTAATTCAGAGAGAAAAAAAGTGACATTTTTCTTAAGAAAAATATTTGCTGTGAAAAATGAATTGCTATTTGGTGTCATGGTAAATTTTTGGTAAATTAAGAAAATGAAATCTACTCATATTATGAAAAACACACACGGAAAACAAACTTAATCCACAATAAATGAAAATCATCTACAGGGAAACCTGTTGAAATGAAATGGACACTATAAGAAACAATGACCTGATCAGCTCTTGTCCTGACTGTTGATGTACAATGTAATACTTTATCCTTTTTAGTATTTTGTTGTTGTTGTTGTTCTAGTACTAGTGGTTGAACTCTGTAATTAACACACAATTATTCTTAGGTGTTTAAATTTTAACTGAAAAGTGATCCCTGTTAAATATAAGAGTGGGAAAAAGAGAGGAAGGAGATGTACAATTTGGGACATGCTCAATCGGACTTGCCCCAAATGGTGGAGTTAGAAACGTGCCAGGGGATTCTAATACAATCCCATCAAGGTAGCATGTACCAATGCCATCTCACTACTCCAAATGATCAATTTCAGTTCACAGTTGATGGCTCTGATAGGTCTAAGAGTCAAAGGGATCACACAAACAAGACAAGTGTCTGCTAATACTAACTGATAGAATCAAAAAGGGAGAGAATGATCCAACATGGGAAGCGGGATACACAGCAGACTCATAGAATGGCAGATGTCATAAATAGCACTCTGGCCTCAGAATCAGCCCTTAAGGCATTTGGATCTGGCTGAAGAGCCCATGAGAGTATTATAGGCATGGAAAGCCAAGACACTCTGGAAAAAAAAAAAAAAAAGAAGAAGAAGAAGACCTAAATGAAAGATCTCAACGAGTGAGATCCCAGTGGAAAGAACGGGGCCATCAAAGAAGGAGGTACCTTTCTCTGAAGGGAGGAGAGAACTTCCACTTTGACTATGACCCTATCGGAATAAGATCAAAGTCGGCGAACCCTAAAGGCTTCCATAGCCTTGGCAACTCATGACTAGAGCCTAGGGAGATTACTGACGCCATAAACAAGAGTGTCAAATTGTTAAGTCAGCAACAGGAGTCACTGTGTACTTACATCTCATGTGGGATCTGTCCTTAATGTGTTGTCTAATGTGAAGTGATGCTATAACTAGTACTGAAACAGTATTTTTACACTTTGTGTTTCTGTGTGGGTGCAAACTGATGAAATCTTTACTTAGTATATACTGAATCGATCTTTTGTACATAAAGATAATTGAAAATGAAAAAAAAAAAAACCTGGTGTTAAATTGGAAATTGCATAGAAAATTAATTAATTTTAAAAAAATATATCATGTAGGATCTCTGTCTTTAATGTGCTGTACACTGTTATTTAATGCTATAACTAGTACTCCAACAGTATTTTTTCACTTTGTGTTGCTATGTGGGGGCAAACTGTTGAAATCTTTACTTAATATATACTAAACTGATCTTCTGTATATAAAGAGAATTGAAAATGAATCTTGATGCGAATGGAAGGGGAGAGGGAGCAGGAAAGGGGAGGGTTGTGGGTGGGAGGGGAGCCATTGTAATCCATAAGCTGTACCTTGGAAATTTATATTCCTTAAATAAAATTTAAAAAAAAAAAAAGAAAGAAAATCATCTACAGACTAGTCATTCATTATACAAACTAAAACTTATTTCTTTTTACAAACCTATTCAATTCATCCCAGTTTAACTATTTTCCTAGCTTTGAAATTCCATGTCTGGTTCATGCACATAAGTAGAATGTGAGAGTTAACAGCAAACATGGAGGTCTACCCTGTCATCATCGCTCTAGAGTTGAGAAAAGAAAATGATTCGCCCAGTGTCACTCCATTAATTAGTAGCAGTGGTCCAGAAAGACATATGTTAGTTGTGCCAATGAAAGGGAATCACAGCCATTCAAGTAAGTGCTTCCTGTCTCTATTTAAAAAGTATTGCATTTTGGCTAACAGACCTAAGCACTCAGATCAGAAAATCTGGAAAGTGCTGTAAAAATACAGAACAAAAATACAGTGTAAAGCATCTACAATCATATCATTCATGGAAGCTCTGATAAATTATGATTCATTTTCCCCTTCTCTTTCTTCTTCCTTGTAAACACACAGCCAAGGCCAGTGTTAACTGCTGTCAGCAATGCAGGCATCAACTAATGCGTGCTGGTTTGACTCCTGGCTATACGTTCCTGGGAGGGCAGCAGACCCAGGCACTTGGGCTCCTGCGACCCAGCAGGAAACCCAGGAAGGAGTTCTAGGTTCCTGGCTTCAGTCTGGCCTAGCTCCATCCACGGCAGCCATTTCACAAATGAACCAAAAGACGTCGTTCGTCTACCCCTCTATCAATCTGCCTTTCAAAAAACAAAAAACCAGATCAAAACCACCACAAGCAGTACAACTCTATGATTTTATAAAATTGTGATCGAATACATAACATGTCATATCCCTGTTTTCATGTTAATGAGTACCACTGCACCATAGTTTCTCATCTCATTAAAGCATATAATAAAAACCTTTTATTGACTGGACAAAATTCCTTAAATTGTTCTTGTTCTACTTTATGTAACCACCATTCTTCTATCACTAGATAGTTAGATTTATGCATGTAACAATGCACATGAATATTTTTATTTCTAATTATTTCCAAAGAAGAAAAAACCTAGACACAAGATTACTGTGTCAAAATACATATATATTTTGATGGCTCCTTATCAGGATGGCTAAATGGTCATTCAGAATGATGACCTTTATGCTCTGACCCATGGAGCAGGTGCACAGTCCCTGACTCACCGTATCCCTCATCAATTATGGACACAGGTTATTATAATTTTTGTTAATATCCAAGCAAAACGGTTCTTTAAAATTGCATTTAGCCATTATTACTACTGAAAACATACATGTATCTTCTACTACCAGTATCTCCTTTTCTACAAATAATGTAGATGCTATGGGTGTCTGTCCCAGTCAGGAGCTGGGAACTCAGTCAAGGCCTCCTGCATGGTTGGCAGGGACCCATCAACTTGACCCACCACTGCTGCCTTCCAAACGCTCCACTAGCAGGTGCTGGAATCAGTGTCAGAGCAGGAATCAAAGCCAGGGGCTCTGATATAGGACACAGGCATCTTACCCGCTAGACTAGATATCTGCTCCCCAGTTCTCTCCAGAAATCGCACACGTCCAGATCAAAGCAGCATTAGCAGCACCCCAGGAGCTCCTTGTGTGTTCTCTCACACATGCTAACGTTAACAGCCACCACTCATCTGACTCATTATACAAGTGCTTCCTGTTTCTTTACCTTGGCCCACTTTAATTTTCAAAGTTCACTAGCATTTATTTTAAAACAGTTAAACATTACAGAAAAGAACAAAAAGGAAATCAACAATTTGTGCACAAATCATACACCTGAAGTAGATTAACCAGGGAAAATATGACATTTCCGCAAGCATGGATGGATGGATGGACAGATACAGAGAAACCAACAAATTATCCCACAAAATGGGATTACAGGCTTCCTTTAATTGAAAAAACAGAAATCAGCAAAATCCTCCAAAACTCCAGAGAGAGGTGCTTTGCAGGGGCTGAATGCTGGGGGCTTACTGCATCCACCCAAACACCCTGGCACTTCGTGCTGCCTTCGCAGAGCAGGGGGAATCTTCCAACTACTGTCGATCAATGACACTTACTACGAGCTTTACTAACCTGAGCCACAGTTCTCTTACAGCTAACAAATTCTGAGAGAACATTCGAGGTTCACCTATCACCTAACATATCACTTCTGAAGATAACAGTAATCGCCAAGACTACAAAGCGTCCATCAGTCACTCCTGCAAGAGCTTTACATGTATCGCGACATTAATCTCACAACGATCTTGAGAGGCAGGCACTAACCTTACAGGAAACTGAGGTGCAGAAATGCTACCCACCAATTTGCCAAGGTCATGTACAGCGAGTAAGCGGTAAAGTGGGGATCTGTACCTTGGACCTGTGATACCAGACGTGAGCTCTTTATCCACTACCTTCCTGCCTACCACATCTGCAGGTTTTTGTTTGTTTTTTAAACATTAATTTATTTATTGGAAAGGCAGAGTTAGAGAGAGACAAATGGGGATACAGACAGAAGAGAGAAGAAACTAAGAGAGAGCTTTCATCTTCTGGTTCACTCCCCAGTGGCAGCCATGGCAAGGACTGGACCAGGCTGAAGCCAGGGGCCCAGAACTCCATCTGGGTACTGCATGTGGGTGGCAGGGACCCAAGGATTTGGGGCCTTTTCTGCTGGTTTCCTAGGCACTTTAGCAGGGAGCTGGATGGCAAGTGGAGCAGCTGGGGTCCCTTTTTCTTTAAGCTGGGTTCTCACATGGGAAGTCAGTGTTGCAGGGGGTGGCTTAGCCTGCTACACAACAACCCTCCCCCACACACATCATTCGGATTCTTCATTTTTCAGGGGCTAAGATATAATCTCTTTTTCTACTTAAAAAGAACATCCTGGCTTTACAGTTTTCACTTGAACTTTCTAAGTGAGTTGAATAAGATATAACAGAAATTTAAGTAGTGATTTTCAGTATTTCATTGCATGGCCTTGGTATCATATTTGCTCTGAAGGAGTTTTTTGGTAAAAATAAATGAGTACAAGAACTGGCCACTCTTGTTGACCATTTCCGGCAGGAGCAAGCTCCACTTCCCGGCAGCTAAGGTTACGGACTGTGTACCCTGCCAGGACTGGCAACCCTGATACACCAGTACTACCCAAGCCATGTAAGCCTGCCCAGTGCCTTTCTATTCTCTCTCTCTGTATGTCAGAATCCTGACAACAAATTCACCGACAGTCACACCTACCAACAGATTACAGACCCCAAGCAGCAGGCCTGACTTAGAGTGAACGGTCAGTGGATGTAACACGCCTACACACAAAAGTAATTGTAGCTTCAGATACTATGACAGCTTGATGATTCTGGCATTACTTTGTGATAGACAGGTCTCTCACCCTACTTCAAGTCACATTCTATAAGTAACACTAAAGAATTTCTTCAAAAAGACACCAATGCTATAAGTAAATGAAGATAACACAAAGAGAAAGACATTTTTGGACTTCTAAATAAAACAGTCATAAAGTTTTAGTGGCTTATGGTGAACAAGCATTGTAGTTGGAACAGGATGACTCTGGGAACGAAAGCCTGCTAATACAGACCCCAATTCTTTATGCCAGAATTCAGGAACATAACTGTATCTCAGTCTACAGCACAACAAACACGTGATGGTGTCCCATAAGCTTGTGCTGCTTAGTGACATAACAGCTTTCTTAGTTTGTGTAATCACACTCCACCATGTTCACACCAGAAAGAAATCACCAGCAGCACCCTTCTCAGAAAGGGTCTTGTGTTAAGTGACGCATGACCACACACAAACTGCCTTAGTGTGCAGAGCACCCTTGTATATTACAGGCTTATAACAATGCCAGAGAAAAATGGACTCATGGCAATTAAATGTGGATAACACGTAGAAGTGAACTGATAAGAAAATGGTTTCAGTGGAGCAAATTAAAAAACTATTTACAAAATTAAAACTAGACTTATTAGAGGAATAACTGTTCAAGATTAAGAATCTACTTCAATTATTTACATTTTAATGAAAAAGATACAAAGGCATCATATGAATACTGAACTATCATATTTTTAAAATAACTTACATTGATGACTGATGAAGTAGTTGATAAATTTAAACCTTCAAGATCAGCTCTCAAGCTTGGAGAAAGAACTGGTGTGGGAAGTGCAACTGGAGTGGATACTGAGTTAACTATATAAAAAAAAAAAGGACCCAAATTAGCAAATGTGCATGGAAATTTAATTCACATTATTAAAAGCAACATTTTTATTTTGTTAGTAAATCTAATTAAATTACTCTGATTAATAAATGTATGACAATTCTATTTAACATCGTGATTTAGTCAAGTTATTATCAAGTCATGGCAGTTATTAGTCTTAGCTTTCCAAACATAATAGCAAATCCTATAACAAAAGAAGGATACCAATATCTTGAATAATAGCTCTTGAAAATTTTTATCACATAATATTACTACTCACATTTATCACCCAGTAATTCCACTAAACAAAAAAGGTGAAGAAACATTTTTCCACACTAATAGAAACAAGAGCTTTCAAGAGAGTTCTCCAAATGAGTTAGAAGTGTTACCAAGATGATTAAATCCTTTCTCTACTTTATTCTCCACTCAACCTAATTAGGGGTCTGGGCTACCTAATTCTCTTCTAATTATACTTTGTCAGTAAAAGCTATGTGCTAGACAGAAATGTTATACTGATTCTAAAACTGCCGTGAACTTGAGAATAGATACCTGTAAGTTAGAAAACTGTTCTCTTTTAAGATATGTTTATTTTATTTTAAGGGCAGAGTAATGCAGAGGAGGAGGGGAGGGGGGTGGAGGGGAGGGGGAGGGGGAGAGGGAGAGATCTTCAATTCACTGGTATACTCCCCAAAGTGCCACAGCAGCGAGGTTGGGTCAAGTCCAAGCCAGGAGTTCCATCTGGGTCTTCCATGTGGGTGGAAGGTGCCCAAATACTTGGGACATCTTGGGTTGCCTTCTCAAGTACATTAGCAGGAAGTTGGAGCAGGAGTGAACAAAGGACTGGAACAGGCACTCTAATTTGGACTGCTGGCAATGCAAACAATGGCTTAACTCACAGTGCCACAAAGCCAGCCCCCTGAACCTTTGGAAATGCAAATCTGACCATGAGACTTCTGCTGAAGACCCTTCAAAGGCTCAGCATGATCACCTCTAAGAAACAAGTCCACCAACCTTAACCAGGTGCACAGAGTCCTCAACGGAGTAGCTCAGCCACGTCTAAGAGAAGTTTCTATGATAATGGAAATGTTCTACATCTGTGTGCTTCAACATGGTGGCACCAGCCACACATGTCTAACGTGCCCTTGAAACATGGCTACCATGACGAAGGAGATGCATTTTAAACTCTCATTAATTTATGTTTGCGTACATTACAAGTGGCTGGCAGACACCATCCTGCACAGCGCAGGTGTAGCCGGTGTAGCCGATATCCAGCCTCAGCAGGCCCTCTCAGAGTCAAGTCTGGTGTTGTGGCACAGCAGGGTTAAGGCACCACCTATAGGATGGCATCGTATATCAGATTCTAGTTCTAGTCCTGGCTGTTCCACTTCCGATCCGGCTCTCTGCTATGGCCTGGGAAAGCAGTAGAAGATGGCCCAAGTGCTTGGGCTCCTGCATCCATGTGAGAGACCCTGGCCTGCACCTCAACACAGCACACAGATGCTGCTTCACAGGGACACGTGAGCAAACCTCTGTGACTGCGCTTCCTATGTCTTCACACGCTCTCATCTCCGCAAGTTGGTGTGAACACACCATTACTTATTAACTTTTAGTGGCTAGTTACTTCTCAATTTTTATTGAATGAAGTACGTTAAAATGTGGACAGAGTATTAGCTTCCAAGAAATTCCTACTCAAAAATAGCACTGTAAATGGGATAGCTTTTACGTAATTTGTTATCCCTTTTCAAAGCATATTTTTCATTTTAGTCTCAATGAGGTAGAATATTTATGCATTCACAATTACTTTTTGAACAAGACAGCAACAGAGAGAAAAAAAAAGTTCACGTAACTTAAAATCCTAAACCCTGTCTTCAAGTAATTTAAAGTCTAGTTTAAAAAAAATAATTATTGAAAAAAGTAAAAACAACAACACAGTCCATAAACAATATTTCCAAAGAAGAAAACTTCCAAAGGAAATTTAAATAACACCTCCACATGGACCACAGGAAAAGCAGCGTGGAGGAGGGGTGGGGAGGGAATGGAGTCCTAGTTCTGCTCACAGCCAGGTCTCCTCAGACCTGACAGACACGCCGTGCACTGAGCACGCGCCACACACGGGACACGGTGTGAGGCGAGGCTCCCTGAAGAGCCAGCTCTCCAGTGAGGACAGGGCTTGAACAAGAGGGAAGGAAGAAGACAAGGTGCCGTTCAGAGAGAGAACGCCACAAACGAAGGCTCAGGGGAGGCAGACGGGAGACCCAAGGGGACTGGATTTATGCTGTAAACCGAGGAAGCTGTACAACGGTCACCAAGCAGTGGAACGACAAGATGAATGTGGCAAGGTGCTTAATCACAGGGTGCTGTACGGGGCAGAAGGCAGAACAGCAGAGCCTGCGAGAGGACAAACCGACAACCGTTCAGGAACGAGGTAAGAGGACTTAAAGCCAGGGACAGGCAGTGAGAAGGCTTTAAAGGGATTTATGGGGCGGTGCCGTGCCGTAGCGGTAAAGCCACCACCTGCAGTGCCAGAATCCCATCTGGGTGCAGGTTCTAGTCCCGCCGCTCTACTTTCCATCCAGCTCTCTGCTGTGGCCTGGGAGAGCAGCAGAACCCTGCACCCACGTGGGAGACCTGGAAGAAGCTCCTGGCTCCTGATTCTGGATTGGTGCAGCTCCAGGCATGGTGGCCAACTGCAGAGTGAACCAATGGATGGAAGACCCCTCTCTCTCTCTGTCTCTCCTTCCTTCTCTGTGTAACTCTGACTTTCAAGTAAAAATAAATAAATCTTTTTTAAAAATAGTATGACAATTCTTACAAAAATATTTAAATGGGTGATTTATATAAAAAATTTTGAAAATGAGGCACAAGAAGATTCAGGCCAAGGCCAGAAGAAAAGTGAGTGGCAGAATCACAACAGAATTTAAAAACTACTTCTGCTAACTTAGAAAAGAGCATTTTGCCTGTCTATGCAATATAACACTTTTCTGGTAAGTTTTTTTTTTTTAACTTTTATTTAATAAATATAAATTTCCAAAAAACAGCTTATGGATTACAGTGCCCCCCCCCCATAAATTCCCTCCCACCCGCAACCCTCCCCTCTCCCGCTCCCTCTCCCATTCCATTCATATCAAGATTCATTTTCAATTCTCTTTATATACAGAAGATCAATTAAGCATATATTAAGTAAAGATTTCAACAGTTTGCACCCACACAGAAACACAAAGTGTAAAGTACTGTTTGAGTACTAGTTATAGCATTAATTCACATTGTATAGCACATTAAGAACAGAGATCCTACATGAGGAGTAAGTGCACAGTGACTCCTGTTGCTGACTTAACAATTGACACTCTTGTTTATGGCATCAGTAATCACTCTAGGCTCTTGTCATGAGTTGCCAAGGCTATGGAAGCCTTTTTTTTGAGTTTGCCAGCTCCGATCTTATTTAGACAAGGTCATAGTTAAAGTGGAAGTTCTGTCCTCCCTTCAGAGAAAGGTACCTCCTTTGATGGTCCGTTCTTTCCTGGGATCTCACTCGCAGAGATCTTTCATTTAGGTCTTTCTTTTTCTTTTTTTTTTTTTTCCAGAGTGTCTTGGCTTTCCATGCCTAAAATACTCTCATGGGCTCTTCAGCCAGATCCAAATGCCTTAAGGGCTGATTCTGAGGCCAGAGTGCTATTTAGGACATCTGCCATTTTATGAGTCTGCTGTGTATCCCGCTGAAAGCAGAGTCACACACACACACACACACACAAAGAAACAGAGACAGAGACAGAGAGATATTCCAGCCAGGTCTAGGCCAGGCGGAAGCCGGGGACCAAGAACTCTATCCTCTGGGAGGCAGGGCCATCTTCTACTGCTTCTCAGGTGATACTAGCAGGAAGCTGGGCGGGAAGCAGAGCAGAGGGAACTGGCACTCTGATACGGGACACAGGCATTCCCAAACAGCACCTTAGCCTTCTGTGCCACAGCTTCAGCCCCTCCGGTGAGTTTTAAAGGCAGATTTGTTAGTTTGTTTGACCATTCACCCACCCAGCCACTCTCTGTCCATTGTACACGCATTCAGAATTTTAGATGCCCATGCAAGGAATAGCAAGTTTAGTGAGAAACAGCCTCTGATTCAAAGACAAGGGACTAGAGACAAATTTATATCACAGGCAAGTTCCACTCTTCAAAAAAAAAAAAAAAAAAAAAAGACAGGCCTTTAACATCAGAAGCAAAGGCTTTGGAATAAAAGAGGCGATTAAGGAATAGTAAGATGAAAGGTGGCACTGAAGAGTTCGCCTGAGGGGAGTGTGAGGTCAGAACTTAATTAACGTGTTAGAAACAAAACGGCAGGGCTGGCTGCGTTATGGTATGGTGGTAGAGCCACTGCTTCCAAAACTGGCATGCATATGGGCACCGGTTCGTGCCTGGCTGGCCCTCTTCTGATCCAGCTCCCTGCTAATGGCTGGGGAAAAGCAACGGAGAATGGCCTAAGTGTTTGGGCCCCTGTACTAACATGGGAGACACGAAGAAGCTCCTGGCTCTTGGCTTTGGCCTGGCTCAGCCCTGACCGTTGCAGGCACTTGGGGAGTGAACCAGAGAATGGAGGATCAATCTCTCTGTGTCTTTCCTTCTCTCTCTGTAACCCTGACATTCAAATAAGTAAATCTTTTTTAAAATAAATAAATAAATAAAATGGCTTGATGTTTTGTTTAATACCATGGCATACAAATTAAAATGAGATACCATTCCACCCATCAAACTGGAAAAGGTATTTTTAAGATACAAAATCCTGCATTGGTGTGGGTAAGAGAAATTTGCACTCTCATACAGGCTAAGCATCCGTAATCCAAACATCTGAAATCTTGAACTCTGTGAGCCCAAATACGACACTTAAAAGGTTTCGGATGCTGAAGCATTTTGGATTTTGGATTTTCAGATCAGAGAAGGTCAACTGGCAAAGATTATGCAAATATTCCAAAATATGAAAAAAAAAAGTCTAAAATCTAAAACATTTCTGGTCCTAAGCAATTCAAAAAGGCAGACTGAAACTGTATGAACACTGCATAATCTGATAAAAGCTTTCTGGAAGACAAGTTCAGATAAAAATCCTTCAAGGTCTTTGTACTAGCAATTCTACTACTAGAAATTTATCTTAAGGGAAAAGTTATGGATATAATACATATTGCTTCACTGATTACAATAGCAAAAAAAAAAAAGAAGTTAAAATTCCAACAACAGTAAATCTGTTGAACAGAATTTATTACAATGGTATAAAGTATAATCAGAAAGTTATTTAACAAGTTATTAAGACTGTGGCACAAAACAGAATGTGTATGATACAGAGAGAAAGAAGCAGTAATGAAACATAATCTCAGTATGCCAATCTGGAGAGAAGATTTGCACAGGGGAGAATCTGAACTGGTGCAACAGAATAGTAACCCAGGGCCTCAGGATTACACGCTATTACTTTTTTTTTTTTTTTTCCTGACAGGCAGAGTTAGACAGCGAGAGTTATAGATAGTGAGAGAGAGACAGAGAAAAAGGTCTTCCTTCCGTTGGTTCACCCCCCCCCCAAATGGCCGCTACGCTGGTGCTACGCCTATCTGAAACCAGCAGCCAGGTGCTTCCTCCTGGTCTCCCATGCGGGTGCAGGGCCCGAGCTCTTGGGCCATCCTCCACTGCACTCCCGGGCCACAGCAGAGAGCTGGACTGGAAGAGGAGCAGCCAGGACTAGAACCTGGCGCCCATATGGGATGCCAGCACCGCAGGCGGAGGATTAGCCAAGTGAGCCACGGTGCCGGCCACAAGCTATTTCTATGAAACAATTTTCTTAGCTGAAGTAAATTTAATGCAATAATCACACAATTATTCTTCTGATCAAAGTTTTTAAGAAAACGTAAAGTGCCATATATAATGACTTAACATGCCAGACACGTAACTTGCTAAAGGTAACTTCGTACATCATCATCACCAGGTCGTCATCACTAACCCATGTGAAACACCCATCACGTGCCAGACACAACTTTGAACCTTTTACATGTATTGTATCATTCCGTCTTTCCAGAACTGAATGACCCTAAATAGATGTCAGCATTAACCCAATTGTATAGTAAAGCACAGAGAGTTAAATAAAGTGCCCTAGGTTACACAGCTATAAAGGAATAGGACGGGATTCAAACTCAGCTTAGCTCCATTGTTCCCTCTGCCACTCCACTGTGCGGCCTCTAACACAACACATTCAACAACTCGCTATCACAGAGCACAAGGCTATGGGAAACACGATTACTGTTGGCTAACAGAAATCTTAAAGACTTCACTGTCTGCTATATTCTAATGGTGTAACGACACGGCTTACATTTCCTGTAGAAGAACATCAGAATATAGCCGTGCTTCCTACCAGCCTAACAAGGTCACACACTGAAAGATGACTGGCTCAGTGCTCGTGAACCTCACTTGTCAGTCTTCCCCTAGAGCGAGGCTGGCTTCCTCTCTCACAGGTCGGGGGGGATTTAACGGGAGATGGTGTGTGTGCCTGCATTTCTTCGCACAGCAGGTGATGTCTGAAGGACTCTGAGCTCTCAGAGTTGGAGTTGCTGGGACAAAGATTTTTAATAGTTACAGACAACGGCAGGTAGCCTGCTCCTGTTAGCAGAACTGTGCAAGTGGAAGGCAGTGATGCTGTTTCCATGCCTACTTACCTGCTACTCCCTAGCTCTACGCGTTAGAGGTGTCACTCCCTAAAATCTGCATTTCACAAAGCAGACGCTCTGAGATATGGAGAATTACTTAGCAAAACAAGTATAAACAACTAAAGCAAAAGATTTTAAAACAAATTCGGTATATTCATACGTATACCGTAGTCATACGTGACTACAATTATTCGTGTGATACAAAATCAATAAACTGGATAGATGAAACATGCTAATTCCATCAATTCCTAACATTTTCTTGCCTTATTCATCTATAAATCTTTCTCCACAGAAGTTGATATATTTTGAGACATATAAATGAGAGGTACTACAAAAACTTAAAATATTCCATTGGGCTGGCATTGCGGTGCAGAGGGTTAAGCCACCACTTATGACACCAACATTTCCTGTGGGAGCACCAGTTCGAGTCCCAGCTGCTCCGCTTCTGATCCAGCTCCCTGCTAGCGCCCTGGGAAGGCAGTGGAGGATGGCCCAGGTGCTTGGGCCCCTGTATGCAAGTGGGGGAACCAGATGGAGTTCCGGGCTCCTGGCTTCAGACAGACCCAGCTCAGGCTGTTGTAGTTAACTGGGGCATGAACCAGCAGATGGGGGATCTTTGTTTCTCCCTCTCTTTATTGTTTTGCCTTTCAAATAAATAAATAAAAATTAAAAACAAGTCCTATAAGCACAGAGGAAAGATGTTAAATTACCAGACTTACAATCATCTAGATCTAGAAGTGAGACATCTTTGGGAAGAGCACTTCTAGCTTGCTTTGGTCTTCCTTCTTTCTCCTATAAAATAACAGATATTTCATTTATTGCATGTTCGGTTTTAAAAGCATATGAAGTAGCTCTTAATGTTCCAAACCTTTTTTCCCTCTGCCTGGTCTTACAAACAAACAAATTAGGTTTCTGCATGGTCACATGGAAATGTTTTTTGAAGCAAAGTTCTGCCTCAGTTGGTATATAGTACTTCTTGCCTTATATACAAAATGTAAACGATTTCATGACAGTTTGTGTTTGAAGATTACATAGGCCCTTTGAAAGGAAACTTAAAGGTAAGTAATAATTTACAACTTGCCAACATTTTACTAATACAAAAATGTAATGCAGCTCTTTAGTAGAAAGTAAACATTCCTGAAATTCCTGAAACTAATTTTAAAGTGAGTTTTCTTAAGACAGAGAAATAGCAAATGTGTAGCTCTGCAGCGGTCCACGATTGGGTGTCAGGTCAGCCTCTTCTGAAGTCATCCGCGATGGGCACTGAACACGCTATTCGATCTTTCAGCACTGGGTTCTGTCATGGCACTGCCAGGTTCCTGGTCTTCAGGTTACAAGGCTCGCTTACTCTCTCCACTGTGTTGTAGAGGGAGCTATGCTGCAGCACACCTGCACTCAGGGAGCCCCCACCACAATCTGCTCTCCTCAAGGCAACGTTTACAACCACAGACTAAGACATAAGGTAACTTCAAAGAATACACAGAAAGCGTGCATTATCTTCTGATTTCATTTGCCCATGAACTTCTTTGAAATACCCTTGTACGATTTCTGTAAGTCTGAGGTGTTCACAGTTTAGTTAGAGATTCAGAAAAGATTCATAGATCTTTGATAATAACAAAAAGTATGCATTAAGTGTAATAATGAGTAGCAGTATCAATAGACCAACAAAGAACACTATTATTAAACACATGTATTTGGGTCAAAGTTATTTATCATTATAATCTATACTTTTGTACTTAAGCTAAATTAAAGCCTCAAACTTAACTTTTTACAAAATTTTATTTAATAATTTATTAATTCAACAAATAGGTATTGAATTTTAAATATTTTTCAGAATCTGAGCTAAGCAACAGAAACAGACCTGGTCTCTGCCTCCTAATAGCTTTTTACCACCTATGGGGGAGCTGTACGACAACTTCTGTTACCGCGAGTTCCTCCAGATAGCCTACCATCTACTGGGGGAGCTGTACGACACCTTCTGTTACCGCGAGTTCCTCCAGATAGCCTACCATCTACTGGGGGAGCTGTACGACAACTTCTGTTACCGCGAGTTACTCCAGATAGCCTACCATCTACTGGGGGAGCTGTACGACACCTTCTGTTACCGCGAGTTCCTCCAGATAGCCTACCATCTACTGGGGGAGCTGTACGACAACTTCTGTTACCGCGAGTTCCTCCAGAGAGCTTACCACCTACTGGGGGAGCTGTACGACAACTTCTGTTACCGCGAGTTACTCCAGAGAGCTTACCATCTACTGGGGGAGCTGTACGACAACTTCTGTTACCGCGAGTTCCTCCAGATAGCCTACCATCTACTGGGGGAGCTGTACGACAACTTCTGTTACCGCGAGTTACTCCAGATAGCCTACCATCTACTGGGGGAGCTGTACGACACCTTCTGTTACCGCGAGTTACTCCAGATAGCCTACCATCTACTGGGGGAGCTGTACGACAACTTCTGTTACCGCGAGTTCCTCCAGATAGCCTACCATCTACTGGGGGAGCTGTACGACAACTTCTGTTACCGCGAGTTCCTCCAGATAGCCTACCATCTACTGGGGGAGCTGTACGACAACTTCTGTTACCGCGAGTTCCTCCAGATAGCCTACCATCTACTGGGGGAGCTGTACGACACCTTCTGTTACCGCGAGTTCCTCCCGATAGCTTACCATCTACTGGGGGAGCTGTACGACACCTTCTGTTACCGCGAGTTCCTCCAGATAGCCTACCATCTACTGGGGGAGCTGTACAACAACTTCTGTTACCGCGAGTTACTCCAGATAGCCTACCATCTACTGGGGGAGCTGAACGACAACTTCTGTTACCGCGAGTTCCTCCCGATAGCCTACCATCTACTGGGGGAGCTGTACGACAACTTCTGTTACCGCGAGTTACTCCAGAGAGCTTACCACCTACTGGGGGAGCTGTACGACACCTTCTGTTACCGCGAGTTACTCCAGAGAGCTTACCATCTACTGGGGGAGCTGTACGACAACTTCTGTTACCGCGAGTTACTCCAGATAGCTTACCACCTACTGGGGGAGCTGTACGACAACTTCTGTTACCGCGAGTTACTCCAGATAGCCTACCATCTACTGGGGGAGCTGTACGACACCTTCTGTTACCGCGAGTTCCTCCAGATAGCCTACCATCTACTGGGGGAGCTGTACGACAACTTCTGTTACCGCGAGTTCCTCCAGATAGCCTACCATCTACTGGGGGAGCTGTACGACAACTTCTGTTACCGCGAGTTCCTCCAGATAGCCTACCATCTACTGGGGGAGCTGTACGACAACTTCTGTTACCGCGAGTTCCTCCAGATAGCCTACCATCTACTGGGGGAGCTGTACGACACCTTCTGTTACCGCGAGTTACTCCAGAGAGCTTACCATCTACTGGGGGAGCTGTACGACAACTTCTGTTACCGCGAGTTACTCCAGAGAGCCTACCATCTACTGGGGGAGCTGTACGACACCTTCTGTTACCGTGAGTTACTCCAGAGAGCTTACCACCTACTGGGGGAGCTGTACGACAACTTCTGTTACCGCGAGTTACTCCAGAGAGCTTACCACCTACTGGGGGAGCTGTACGACACCTTCTGTTACTGCGAGTTACTCCAGATAGCTTACCACCTACTGGGGGAGCTGTACGACACCTTCTGTTACTGCGAGTTCCTCCAGATAGCTTACCACCTATGGGGGAGCTGTACGACACCTTCTGTTACCGCGAGTTACTCCAGAGAGCCTACCATCTACTGGGGGAGCTGTACGACACCTTCTGTTACCGCGAGTTACTCCAGAGAGCTTACCACCTACTGGGGGAGCTGTACGACAACTTCTGTTACCGCGAGTTACTCCAGAAGCTTACCACCTACTGGGGGAGCTGTACGACACCTTCTGTTACTGCGAGTTACTCCAGATAGCTTACCATCTACTGGGGGAGCTGTACGACAACTTCTGTTACCGCGAGTTCCTCCAGATAGCCTACCATCTACTGGGGGAGCTGTACGACAACTTCTGTTACCGCGAGTTACTCCCGATAGCTTACCATCTACTGGGGGAGCTGTACGACACCTTCTGTTACCGCGAGTTCCTCCAGATAGCTTACCATCTACTGGGGGAGCTGTACCACACCTTCTGTTACCGCGAGTTACTCCAGAGAGCTTACCACCTACTGGGGGAGCTGTACGACACCTTCTGTTACCGCGAGTTCCTCCTGATAGCTTACCATCTACTGGGGGAGCTGTACGACAACTTCTGTTACCGCGAGTTACTCCAGATAGCCTACCACCTACTGGGGGAGCTGTACGACACCTTCTGTTACCGCGAGTTCCTCCAGATAGCCTACCATCTACTGGGGGAGCTGTACGACACCTTCTGTTACCGCGAGTTCCTCCAGATAGCCTACCATCTACTGGGGGAGCTGTACGACACCTTCTGTTACCGCGAGCTACTCCAGATAGCTTACCACCTATGGGGGAGCTGTACGACAACTTCTGTTACCGCGAGTTACTCCAGATAGCCTACCATCTACTGGGGGAGCTGTACGACACCTTCTGTTACCGCGAGTTACTCCCGATAGCTTACCATCTACTGGGGGAGCTGTACGACAACTTCTGTTACCGCGAGTTCCTCCCGATAGCTTACCATCTACTGGGGGAGCTGTACGACACCTTCTGTTACCGCGAGTTACTCCCGATAGCTTACCACCTACTGGGGGAGCTGTACGACAACTTCTGTTACCGCGAGTTACTCCAGATAGCCTACCATCTACTGGGGGAGCTGTACCACACCTTCTGTTACCGCGAGTTCCTCCAGATAGCTTACCATCTACTGGGGGAGCTGTACGACAACTTCTGTTACCGCGAGTTACTCCCGATAGCTTACCATCTACTGGGGGAGCTGTACGACACCTTCTGTTACCGCGAATTACTCCAGATAGCCTACCACCTACTGGGGGAGCTGTACGACACCTTCTGTTACCGCGAGTTCCTCCAGATAGCTTACCACCTATGGGGGAGCTGTACGACAACTTCTGTTACCGCGAGTTCCTCCCGATAGCCTACCATCTACTGGGGGAGCTGTACCACACCTTCTGTTACCGCGAATTACTCCAGATAGCCTACCACCTATGGGGGAGCTGTACGACACCTTCTGTTACCGCGAGTTCCTCCAGATAGCCTACCATCTACTGGGGGAGCTGTACGACAACTTCTGTTACCGCGAGCTACTCCCGATAGCCTACCATCTACTGGGGGAGCTGTACGACACCTTCTGTTACCGCGAGTTACTCCAGATAGCCTACCACCTACTGGGGGAGCTGTACGACACCTTCTGTTACCGCGAGTTCCTCCCGATAGCCTACCATCTACTGGGGGAGCTGTACGACACCTTCTGTTACCGCGAGTTCCTCCCGATAGCCTACCATCTACTGGGGGAGCTGTACGACACCTTCTGTTACCGCGAGTTCCTCCAGATAGCCTACCACCTACTGGGGGAGCTGTACGACAACTTCTGTTACCGCGAGTTCCTCCAGATAGCCTACCACCTACTGGGGGAGCTGTACGACACCTTCTGTTACCGCGAGTTACTCCCGATAGCCTACCACCTATGGGGGAGCTGTACGACACCTTCTGTTACCGCGAGTTCCTCCCGATAGCCTACCATCTACTGGGGGAGCTGTACGACAACTTCTGTTACCGCGAGTTACTCCCGATAGCCTACCATCTACTGGGGGAGCTGTACGACACCTTCTGTTACCGCGAGTTCCTCCAGATAGCCTACCATCTACTGGGGGAGCTGTACGACACCTTCTGTTACCGCGAGTTACTCCCGATAGCCTACCATCTACTGGGGGAGCTGTACGACACCTTCTGTTACCGCGAGTTACTCCCGATAGCCTACCACCTACTGGGGGAGCTGTACGACACCTTCTGTTACCGCGAGCTCCTCCCGATATTTTTGAGTACTCAGGAAGGCCCCACTGAAGCAGAAGGCACACTTCCACTACTAAAGCTGACACGGCATCAGAGCGCTCAGAACAGCACACACGTGACAGGAGTACCAGGCAAACTGTACGCTGTGTAAAATCCGGATGATTTAAAAGCTCTATTTCTGTTTTTCCTTATGCCAATACTCACAAAATTATTTTCAGGATAAAATAATGTACAATAAATACTAACTAAAGATCAGGCATTGGTTTTCTTCCTCAATGTAGTTATTTCTGCCACTGAAAACTCCAAATCACACAGAGAGGTTTTGATTTTCTTTCCTTGTTTAGTAACAACACAGTCAGTATCCGCCCCTTCCCCACTCTTCAAATGAGTAATGCCTAGGCCTGAGTGGGTCACGGGATGAAGGGGGCTGGTACGGGGGAATAACGGCTTTGAGGTGAAATTTAAAAGCTGCAGGTAAATGAAACCAGATTTAGAATGAAAATAGCACCTCAACCAGAGCATCATTCCCGTGGAGCAAGACCATGTAACAGAAAGAGCGTGTCATCATACGACTTTATCCAAATGCTGTGCGGAGCACTACGGGAGGAGCTTCCTATGAGCTACAGCGGTGCGTGACTGTCTTTATAGAACTATAACCTCCCCACCTGAAAAATTAGAAACCTATCAAATCAAGACGAAGTGAAAGCTGAAGGCAAGTCTATACCTTATTTTCTACTTCATAGCCAAGAGTGTGTAATGGTATCTATTAAATACACATCAGGCCACACAGAACACAGAACAGAGCTGCATGTGGAATTGGCATAATCTCTGATGAGAGGCCTAGATCAGAAAGACAAAAGGGTTTGGAGAAGGACAGAATTCCACTGGCTTTCTGAGAACGATGAATCACCAGGGACTGAAACACAACATTAGCCAACAGATAATGGTTATTTCTACTGAATGGAAAAAACCTTGCATTCTGAATCAAGGTGATAAAATGCTTCATGATGTGTTTGGCATTCTTCTCTTCTTTTATTTCATTTTTCATCTTAAAAAATCCATAGTAAGTTCACAACATTTTCATACTTAAAGGATTCACTATAAAAATAAAAATCTGAATTCTAAACAAAGAAGTTAAGAGCTCTATTCCATCAAACATTTCTCCATTTGCAATTCATCTTGGTAATAGAGACAGAACCTGGATAAATGCATATAGGACTTGAGGCAGGAGATTTTTCTTGCTCAATGCATAATTCATGTGCTCCGCCTGCAAAGTGTGTAAAATGAGAATTTCACACCGCGGCATGAGCCATGGAGCTGCAGGGAAAAGGCAGATGAAATCATATTTTACTGTGTGAATTTTATTTCTTGCCCTCCCAATATTTATACAAAACCATCATTGACAAACCAAACACACTGACAGATCACCCACTGTTTCCATTGTGTTAGTACTTCAGAAGAGATCAGGCAGAAAGATAGACAATTTGTTTTTGTATATTTTTTTAAAATAGAGGATTAGGTTTTTAACAGCTGAGTGACTGTATTAGACTTTTATAAGGACAACAGTAACTGGTCTTAAAATCTCACTACCAAAAATACCTAGTAATCGGTTCATCATTCTCCAATCTCCATTTTGTTTCTCTGATATTCGATTACACACCTCAACACATCAACATTTTCAAAATGAAATACAAAGTCACAGGGTCAAGAAACTGATTTGTATTTAACATACTTCATTTCAAGTAATAAATAAAGGATTCTGAAAATATTTATTAAGCTCCAAATAATACAAGTATATGTAATATACCTGTATAGATTTTTTTATGGATTATGTTCATTTCCATGCTTAATTAAAAAAAGGCACACAGAAAAAACCTGACATGATAGGCATCAAATATGATTCCTATGAGGAAATCATTATAAAATAGTTTGAAATTTAAAGCTATAAAACAGGATAAACAGCATGCAAAGTCTGTGAAACCCACACTGTGCTTTGAAATCAACAACAATTCAAGGCTAATTTCTAGCCTCACAGGGCAAGATACTTGCGCAATACCTTCAATCAGAGTATTTTCAATTAGAATTACCAACCAAGGACAATTTAATGCCTCTCTTTCCTTCAAGTCATCAATTTTAAAAATCTGAAGGCAACACTTGAACTTGTACTTTAAAATATAAGTGCATTGCTAGTAAATTGAGACTTCTTTGAATATGAAAATAATTCACAACTACTAAAAACAATTCTTTCCCTACTAGATTACACCTACTTCAGTAAAAAAGGTTTGCTTATGGCATCACTCTGTTGTAAAAGGCTCAAGTGAACACATAAATTGGAGAGGTATATAAGAGTAAAAACCACTATTCTTCAACAGTCACAGGCGTTATGTAACTGCAACTTACATAAATATTTGTAAAAACATACTAAAACTTGTTTCCTATTTCTCACATAGAATAGAAAGACAGCCAGAAAAAAATTCCTTTCACCTGTATGAACAACTCCATGTTACAGGCCAAAATTACTTTATCCCCAAGAATCTATCACATAAAAGATCTTTATCCACCAAGATCTTTTATTAAGGCAAATTTTAACATTTACTGACATTGGGACATTGGGCTCAATACCAGCGACTGCTCCTTGGAACACTTATGGTCTCTCATTAGTTTTTTTGCACTTCTCAAAAACAGAAAAACCGAGTTTAAGACACATACAACCAGATAAAGACAACTGGCAGGACCACCTTAAACACTACTACACACAGATGATATTAATTTTTTCATACCTAGTACACATAGCAGTTTCAATTTTGGTTCAAATATGGGAATGTTCTTAATATTAATGTGTTAATAAGTGCCAGCACTGGAAATACTTTATATTTAGTTAACTAAAATGCTGTTTATACAAGGAAAATTCAAAATAACAAATATCATTTAAAATGCTTAAAGTCTTAACTCTAGATTATCTAAATCTTCAGCAGGTGGTACACACACACTACAGACGAAATAGTACAGTCACAGTTGAGGTGTGAAGAGCGAAATAACAAGGCGAAAGCTAAAATAACGCTAGTATGCAAGAGCACGCTAATATACCACTTGGTTAAAAGAACACTGAAGCCTAGGTTCAAGAAAGAACCCTGGAAACCTTAAAAACCTTACTTTAAATAAAATTGTCGCCACACGTTCAGCACGTAATTTCCACCACGAGCAGACTATAACTTAATTTTATCAGTTAAAAGCAGCATGCAGTGATATAAACATGAATCCCTTACTGACACAATGAGGTTTACATTCCTGAGTTTTTTCTCCACTATTTTATATAAAAAGTTTCCCCCTTTACATTGGGTAAAGAATATGAAAGAATTAAAATAGGGGATATACAGCATTATTAAAAGGTAACTGTGTTATAGGTATATCTGGGACAAAAATTTTTTCATAAAAAGCCTTTACTCAAAATACTCCTCAAATAGATTTCAGAAAAGAACAAACACAGAGAAAAAACGCTTGTCCATCAAAATAACTAACTAAAACAAGATAATTTTCTTGGCCATTCCTGACAACATCTGATCTCAAATGATGACATCTCCCAGTCAATAACACACAGAATAAACATGACACCTCAGCACATTATGACGGCTTTGTTTCACATAAATGAGCTGGAACACGTGGGAAGGACAAGCCCTGTAGGAAGAGGAACAGTCTGGAGTGCTGCTCGGCCTTTCGACTGTCCCCACACCACTCACCCGGGAGTGTAGTGGAGGATGGTCCAAGTGCTTGGGCCCTGCACCCCATGGGAGACCAGGAGAAGCACCTGGCTCCTGGCTTCGGATCAGCGCGATGCGCCGGCCGCGGTGGCCATTGGGGGGTGAACGAAAGGCAAAAAGGAAGACCTTTCTCTCTGTCTCTCTCTCTCACTATCCACTCTGCCTGTCACAAAAAAAAAAAAAAAGAGTCACACCCTCTCCTCGTTGCATTTTTCATTTCCTGCAGTCATTAACAATTAGCAGAGGAGGGCCACTCTGATACAACTCTGCAACGCTCTATTTTCTGTAGTAAGGAACGCGGTGCAAACAGAATACAGCCACAGAAACAGGAGAGCATGCAGCATGCTAAGGGGACCATAAACACTCCACAGAATTAGAACAAAGGAAGGGGGAAGAACGGTTTGGACTTGCTAGCCTAAGGAGTTTGCAAAACTCACATGGCAAAACAGCATCAGTACAGGACAATTTCACATCCATCTGGCAGTCACCCAGAAGGACTGGTACGAGGAACAGGTGTTTTAAAGGCAAGCAAGGGAGCATGAAGGGGGTGAAGAGCTCATCTAGAATGGTGGCATCAAGAAGAACACAGAAATGAGGGGCAGGGGTCTAGCCTGGCAGCTAAGCTGCCCAAGCCCCAGATCCAAGTGCTGGGCTTGGAAATCTTGTTCTGGCTCTGGATTTCAGCTCCCTGCTAATGCAGATACTGGGAGGCAGCAGCGATGGCTCAAGCAATTTGGTTCCTGCTGCCCACATGGGAGCCCTGGATTGCATTTCTGGCTCCCAGCTTCAGCCAGAGGCCAGTTAAGGACATTTAATCAGCAGCAGATGGAATCTCTCTCGCAAATAAACACATTTTTAAAAAACAGATATGAGGGGTAATATATACAATCTACAGGTCCTGCTAATCATCTACATATAAAGAATGACAAAGGTTACAAACGTGGAGAATGGGAAGAAAGGTGGTGCCAAACGGCAAAACAACAGTTCTCTCACTATTGTCAAGTTTGGAAAACCAAAAGTTATAGGTGTAAATGAAGTTGCGCAACTTGAAAAATGTGAGGGAAAAAAAAAAGGACTAGAAAAAATTCACTCGCACCAATTAATATCTTTGAACTTCTGTGTAATAAGTACTAATTTGGGGGCACTACTCAAACCTGCATGTGAGAAGGGGGTAAATGTAAAGCAATCAAAAAAAGGAAGAAGGGCAGGCTGGTTAGGACCCAGCCTTGACAACTGCATCTCACGTCGCAGGACTTGAATGCTAATCCCAGCTCCACCTCCAATCAGTTTCTTGCTAATGTGCTCTTTGGGAAGCTGGCAGATGAAGGTAGTAGGTGACAGGTCCCTGCCAAACACATGGGAGACTGAGACTGAGTTCCTGGCTCCTGGCTTTGGCCTGGCGCAGCTCTGGTTGTTGAGGGCATTTGGGGAGAGAACCAGCAGACACGAGATTGCTGTCTCTGTCTGCCTTTCAAATAAAATGAAAAAAAGTATTTAAATAAGAAAGTTTTTTTTTTAAAACTCAGGTGTAACAAATGAGTGAACAAACAATATGTAATATATACATCCAGTGGAGTAACACCGTGAAAAGAAACTGAAGTCAAAGAAGCCATCACAATTGGGATGCAATGAACTTCATCACACAAAAAGTCCCCGAAGAATAATGACTACGAGAATGCTGCTGAGCTCAGGGAGACATCATGGGTGACTGTTAAGACAGCACTATCTGTAGGAGTCTACCTGTAGCAGTCTGTCTGTAGCGGTCTGTAGCAGTCTACCTGAGCAGTCTACCTGTAGCAGTCTGTCTGTAGCAGTCTACCTGAGCCAGTCTACCTGTAGCAGTCTACCTGTAGCAGTCTGTCTGTAGCAGTCTACCTGAGCCAGTCTACCTGTAGCAGTCTCCCTGTAGCAGTCTACCTGTAGCAGTCTACCTATAGCAGTCTACCTGTAGCAGTCTGTCTGTAGCAGTCTACCTGTAGCAGTCTACCTGTAGCAGTCTGTCTGTAGCAGTCTACCTATAGCAGTCTACCTGAGCAGTCTACCTGTAGCAGTCTGTCTGTAGCAGTCTGTAGCAGTCTACCTGTAGCAGTCTGTCTGTAGCAGTCTACCTGAGCAGTCTACCTGTAGCAGTCTGTCTGTAGCAAGCAGTAGCGATGGAAACCAACTCATGACGAACAGAAAAACAGGACTCGAGGTAGTGGATGGAGAATGCTGTTTTCCAAACCCTCACTCTGCTGTCTCTCTTCCACTCTCTGGCCACTCTTTCTTTAAAGGCTTGAAGACCTGAGTGGCTTGGTTGGCAAAAGCGGAATTAGTGGAAAAAAGAGACCAAGGTGCAGAGGAGACAGATTAACAAAAAAGTACCAAAAGGATGTGAGACTTAGTTACAACTAAGTGGACAGGGGTTACCTACTCAGGGCTACTTTGAAAGCAAAAGGAAGGTCAATGAGAAATCAAGTCAGAGCAGAGAGACCTGGGCACGCCCACAGGATTCAACTGTCTTTGGAGACAGTGGGTCAGATCACAAGCTCCTGGCCAACGGTCAGAACTGAATGTGGACTTAAAACTGAACATCACGAAAAGGCTCAAAACAATGCAGGAGACTTAACGAGTCACAAAGAATGTAGGTTCCTTCTAGCACGGATGTTCTAAGGCCTCCAATAGTGTTGATCCTCCACAGAATTAATGTTCAAGTTAAAAAGTGTTAAATTTGCTGTTTCATAGTCACATAATACTTTATACTGATCTTGCACATGTGATTTTTTTACCCTAACACCTGGGCATTCCTACTTTGAAGATGAGGAAACTGAAGCATAAAGATGTTACTCCCAACAAGCAGAAAACCACACTTATCTCAGAGGACCGCCATGAACATGAACAGCTTGAAGCCACATACTCAAGGGACCTCCAAGGTCTCATTTTCATGCTCAGTGCCTCCAAAGCACATTGTCCAGATGAGAGGAAAGGAAGAGTAAAAGTATGGATTTAGTCGGGCTATAGGTATAAGGCATATGAATTTCCAGCTGTGCCATACTGTCATGCTAAATTAAGGTAAAGCACCTACCATCTGCCTTCATTACTCATAATTTAGAGCAAAAGCCACAACACACAGTGCAGGGAAGACTGCTCCGCAATCACAGTTGCCTATTATTAGAAAACTAGTACACTGGTGATCTCATGGCAAGCCCCAAATCATTCAGAAAAGAATGAGAAAAAAAAGTTAATAGAACCTACCAGGTGGAGAGTGTACCAGCTGCTAAATTAAAAACAAACAAAAACCTACCTCCCGATTACAGTTAGGGGTAAGTGTTCTCATACTGAGAAAATAAGTCACCTAAGGAAAACACAAGGGCACGAAAGTGTCAATGATGTAAGTAAAATCTGAATTTACGAAATCTTGCAATAGCTTGAATTTTTTATACTGGTGTTCAATAATAAAGTATTTTCAATCAGGAGACCTCTCTGATCATTCAGAGTCTTTGACAAAGAAGAAACAAATTGAATCATTGAGCTGGGCTGCAACTGTGGCTTTTCAATGAGCTCCTACAGCATGCTTCTAACACTACATGAGTTCTATAACAATAACTCACTTTAACCACAAGTCACTGATTTCTTGTTCCATCATTTTAAAAAACACTGATTTCTTACTCTGGGTTCTATTTGCTGTTAATTTCTACATCACTTTATTTTTATTTTTTTATTTTTGACAAGCAGAGTGGATAGTGAGAGAGAGACAGAGAGAAAGGTCTTCCTTTTGCCGTTGGTTCACCCTCCAACGGCCGCTGCGGCCGGCGCATCTCGCTGATCCAAAGGCAGGAGCCATGTGCTTCTCCTGGTCTCCCATGGGATGCAGCGCCCAAGCACTTAGGCCATCCTCCACTGCACTCCCGGGCCACAGCAGAGAGCTGGCCTGGAAGAGGGGCAACCGGGACAGAATCTGGTGCCCCGACCGGGACTAGAACCCGGTGTGCCGGCGCCGCTAGGCAGAGGATTAGCCTGTTGAGCCACGGCACCGGCCAATTTCTAAATCACTTTAAATAATATTTTAAGCTTTTCTGTAATTCAATCATAGTAGGAAATAAGAGCATACTTAACTCATTCAATTTTATATGAGGCTACAGTAATAAACTGTAAAATTTCTAAGACTTTATGAGAATTTTGGAGAAACAGAAATCAGATTATAGACACAAGTTTTAAATATACTTTTAAGATTTAGATAGGCTTTATTACATGCAAAAATATTTGAAATAAGGTAAGGCAGATACTAGCCAATCTTTAAGACATGCTTGTTATGTGCCGTGTGTGAGGACAACTGTGCACTTCACTGAGACGACTTTCGTCCTTGGCTACTCAGATCACATAATGAAGAAATTCAAGTTAATGGAACCGACAACTAAGTGAAACAACACTGGGTTAGGAAGAAATGGAATTCCATGAAAGGTAGGCTTTGACAACATTTTCAACTTAGAAAATACAATTTATGGCTGGTGCCGCGGCTCAGTAGGCTAATCCTCCGCATAGCGGCACCGGCACACCGGGTTCTAGTCCCGGTTGGGGAGCCAGATTCTGTCCCGGTTGCCCCTCTTCCAGGCCAGCTCTCTGCTGTGGCCAGGGAGTGCAGTGGAGGATGGCCCAAGTCCTTGGGCCCTGCACCCCATGGGAGACCAGGAGAAGCACCTGGCTCCTGGCTTCGGATCAGCGAGATGCGCCGGCCGCGGCGGCCACTGGAGGGTGAACCAACGGCAAAAAGGAAGACCTTTCTCTCTGTCTCTCTCTCTCTCACTGTCCACTCTGCCTGTCAAAAATTAAAAAAAAAAAAAAAAAGAAAGAAAGAAAATACAATTTATATATAAAGCCACTGCAGCACTTGAAGTCTAACCGCAATATGTGATACACTTATATGAAAGGGATGAAAATTAAAGACCAGAAAGATAATTATTAGGTCTGAATTTTATACTAATAACTTACAGTTACAATTTTATTTTTTTGTTGCTGGGTAGACAAAGTTCAAGTTGACAAACGTTACAAAAAATTAAAAAGCATAAATTATTCTTCTACATAAGTGGTTGCTGCATTTTTATTTATTTATTTTAAGATTTATTTATTTCTTTGAAAGAGTTACAGAGAGAAAAGGGAGAGGGAGAGACAAAGAGAGAAACTTCTATCTGCTGGTTCACTCCCTAAATGGCCACAATGGCCAGCGCTGGGCTCATCTGAGCTGATCTGAAGCCAGGAACCAGCAACTTCTTCCAGGTCTCTCAGGTGGGTGCAGGGGCCCAAGCATTGGGTCATTTTCCAACGCTTTCCCAGGCCATAGCAGAGAGCTGGATCAGAAGTGGAGCATCCCTGACTCGACCAGGTGCCCACATGGGATGCCAGCACTGCAGGCGGCAGCTTTACCTGCTGTGCCACAGTGCTGGTCCCTATGTTTATTTATTTTTTTAAAGATTTATTTATTTGAAAGGCAGTGTGACAGAGAATGGGGAGACACAGAGAGAGAGAGAGGGAAAAACAGACAGAAGTTATCTTCCATCTGCTGGTTCACTCCCCAAACGGCTCCTACAGCTGAGCTGGTCAGGTCAATCGGGAGCCAATGGACTCCTTCCAGGTCTCCCATTTGGTCAGCGGGAACTCAAGCACTTAAGCCATCATCTGTTGCTTTCCAGCTACATTATCAGGGAGCTAGTTCTGAAGTAGAGTAGCCAGGACTTGAACTGGTACTTGGATATGGGTTTCAGGCATCCCGAGTAGTGGCTTAACCCACTGTACCTACTGCCTGTCCCATAATTATTTTTAAGTAAATGACAACAGTACTTTTATGAATATATATGTGTACATATGTAACTTTACATATATACATATAAATATACATTCTTTTATAATAATATATTATAAAATATATATTTGCATATAAATGTTATATAATTATAATATAATATATTGTGTTATACTATATTAACTAAATATTTATAATATTTAACTAAAGCTGCAAAAACACTGTACTATGCACACTGGCCAGGAACTTCACAAAGCGTGCTAGCCTCGACCTCCTGGGGCGCTCACACCAGAAGCCGTCATTCTTCCTGTGACTTCCTGTCATTTCCCCCAGAGCAAAGCCTTCTTCACAGGTGTGGATTAAACAGGAGTTAGCCACACAACACAAAGTCACAGCACCAAAGGGTGGAGAACACTGCTGCTTCTTTTAGCTGGTAGTAAATGACAGAAACTCTTTTTTTAGTTTCTTGTTATTCAAAACCCACTAATTCTCAGAAATATTTATTCTTGACTGAGAAAAAGCTATACAAATATCTACTTTCAATTATAGAAATGTGTAATCTCTTACCTCGGCGACTTTCCTGGCGTCAGACCCACTGTCAGACTCTGTCTCTGACTCAGAAGCTGAAGAACTTTCTTCAACTGAACCAGATTCAGCACTGGAGGAATCGGAAGACTCAGATTTTTCATTTTCTTTCTCCTCATTTTCAGAATCACTATTGTATAATAATAAATTTTGAAATATCAACTTTAAATCCTTTATATGAACAAGTTTAAGCTTATTTAAAAGTAGATAAAAGTGATTTTGAAATTCCAAGATACATTAATGAAAGGGACACCTGGTCTAACCGAACCACTGTCAGAGGTGCTTCCTGGGAGAAAGGAGCGAGGGCAGCTGATGGGCAGGGAGGCCATTCTCCACAGAGAAGGAGTAACACGTGGGACAAACAAGCCACACTCACGAGATGAGCTTAGTCTTTGGACATTTTATGTTTTCCCAAAAACAGGGTACATTATTATCCTGTCCCAGGAAGGAAGCTGATCTGAGGGGTTCAATAACTCGCTCAGACACAGACAGGAGGGCAGAGCTGGATCTGGACAGCTCTGTCTCACTCCCAACTCCATGTTTTCCCACAGTGTCACACTATTTCCCTGAGATGAAAATATTCTGGAATGCAAAATTTGAGTATGGCCAGAAACAGGTATGATTACTAAAGCATAGTTGTTTTTTTTTTTTTTTTTTTTTTTAAGAAACTTAAAGCTTATTAAGAGCTCTAACAACTATCACACTGACAAAGTTTTAACAAAATTCTGGGACAGAAAAACAAAGGGGGAGGGGGAGTGGGGAGGCAAAGACGACTCAGTATCTCGTGGCACTGATGTTTGTGGGGAAACACGGCTGCTGCTCAGTAAAGGTGGGTCCAGGGTAACGTCTCAGAGCACACGCAGTCATGTCCGAAGGCTGAAAACAGCCAAGAGTGCCAACTTATTATCTCCCACTCACTGGCTAAAACACACTTAAAAAGATACAGTTTAAAAAATGTGGCTGTCGCCGTGGCTCACTAGGCTAAGCCGCCACACTGGGTTCTAGTCCCGGTCGGGGCACCGATCCTGTCCCGGTTACCCCTCTTCCAGGCCAGCTCTCTGCTGTGGCCAGGGAGTGCAGTGGAGGATGGCCCAAGTGCTTGGGCCCTGCACCTGTGTGGGAGACCAGGCGAAGCACCTGGCTCCTGGCTTCGGATCAGCGCAGTGCGGCGGCCACAGCAGCCATCTGGGGGGTGAAGCAACAGAAAAGGAAAACCTTTCTGTCTCTCTCTCTCATTGTCTAACTCTGCCTGTCAAAAAAAAAAAAATGTCTCTTTGGTGTAATATAATTCTTCTGAATACAAACATGGGTAAACAGAAAAAGGTTATTTCTGAAGAAAACAAAATAAAACTAGTATATGTATGATTAAACATTTGGAGCACACCGATTTCTGCGATCTGAAAAGACAATGTACACACTGAGTGAAAACTCTGCCTTTCCATAAACAAGACACTGTTTACAGACCGCATCACCACAGCTACCGTGAACCTAAACGACAGGTCACAAACCCACAGCTCCGCTGCCACAGTGGAGATCCCAAAAACATTCAACCCCTCGCATCGAAGATAAGATTTTCCAGGTAAAAGTGTTGTTTTACTATGCATCACTCCATTCAGATGGTAAGTACTGTTTACCCTTCTGCTTAGAGTTTCAGATGTTCATCTAATGAAAAGAATTTACTGGTAACTAGGTTTTTAACTTTGCAATGATGAAAAGCCTGTATTAATTTAACCTACAGATTTCATTTGTTCTGAACAGGAAAAACAATATAAATCACTTTTAAAATCATTAAATCCTGACTTAAATTAATAAAGTCATAATTAGGGCATTATGCTGTGTTTGTTACGGAAGTGGCAGGGCGAGCTGCTTTAATTACTGTCTGTAATAAAAGGAGCAGAGAGCGTTCTGTGCCCCATCAGTGCTGTCAGCCACGACTGAGCTGAGCCGCGAGCTCACCAAGCAAGCGGGCGGCACTCTCTCAGAGAAAAGGCCAACATGTAGGCAGAAGCCACCCGGTGACCGTGGTGGGCAGAACAGTCACACAATCCAAGGTATTATCCCCAGTGACTCAACGTTTCCGTGACACTGTAATACACTGTAGTGTTGATGACGAGAGGACTGGAAAGGCACTACCACTTTAACATTCTCTGGCCATCTTCCTTCACAGTCCTTGACTCTCATACCTGGGTCATAATCTTTTTAATATGACATTATTTAGGAAAATCAATTGTCTTAGTTACATAATGGCAAATTGTTGAAGGATTTAATTTTAGCCATCAGCAAAATTGCTACAAAAGGTAATTAAGTGTTTCACACCTACTGCTCCACCACTTAACTCAGCCTTCCAAGGTTATACCAATTTTCAAAATGTAACCCTAAGATGTGTTCAACTTCAAAATGAAAAGGAAGCATTCTGAGCAGTAGGAGAAGGCGAATTATTACCACCTTAATTCTAAACGATTTACCATCTATTGGGGAAAAGTCCATATGTTTCCTTACTCTGTGAATTGAAGGGAAACATCACCAGGAAACAGTTCTTGAAGGAAATCCTGACTGGGAATTTACCTCTTGGCTCTGGTTTTCCAGCTCTTCTTGGCTGTCCGTTTGCTCGGTCCTTCCGGCTCGCTGGCACTCTCAGCCTCCTGCTCGCTGGGAGAGCTCTCGCTGTTGTCCTCACTGCTGTCTCCTTCCTCTTCACTTCCACTTCCAGACTCACTCTCTGAGAAACACAAGGATTCCTGTGATTTACAGTCATTTAATTACACATAACTGCAACCGTCAGTCTGCATCACAAGGGAAACCAGATGCTGGATCCCTGCTCAGGAAGCCCCCTTGCTCACCGTGTCCCAAGTCCTCACCCCTCCCTCAGGCCCAGGGCTCCCTGCAGTGGGCGAGCTCAGTGGGAAGGAGGAGATGCTCTGATAATGAGCAGAGACAAGCAAAGGTGGACCAGTAAACCAAGCTACTTCTCAAACCCATCAGCATCTAGCCATGGCAAAAACTTGTTCTGGAAGAGCTACATAATCATGATATATGTACAGAGACATAATTCTGAATTCTGCCTGTAATGGGAAATTTTATTTACAGAAAAAGAAGGGCAACATTTCCTTAGGAACAAATTTTCAGGTGGAAATGAGCCATTCCAATCATCCCCCAAAAGTTCTGAGTTTGAAGACACAAGCAAAATTACTAATTAAAGAATTTTTATTTATTTTAGCTAACATGGGTTTCCACAGGTCTAAAAGATGATAAAATTACACATAAATGTTTTATGTAGGGGCTGGTGCTGTGGTGTAGCAGGCAAAGATCCCATATGGGAGCCAGTTTGAGTCCCAGCTCCTACACTTCTGATCCAGCTCCCTGCTAATGACCTGGGAAAAGTAGTGGAGGATGACCCAAGTGCTTGGGCCCCTCTTCCTATATGGGAGACCCAGAGAAAGCTCCTGAATCCTAGCGTTGGACCCAGCCTCAGCAGCTGTAGACATTTGGGGCATGAAGCAGCAGACAGAGGATCTCGATCTCTCCCTCTCCTTCTCCCTCTCCCTCCCTCCCTTTCCCTTTCTCTCTGTAATCCTATCTTTCAAAAAATAAATCCATTTTAAATAATGCTATACAGTACATTTACATGAATTTTTTAATGAAACATAATTTCTTACTAAAATGATGACCGGACGGAGCTACACACACCCTGGACAAAAGGAGAGCCTCTGTCTGTGATGTCTGTGACGGTTTCCTGAGGCAGGAACACAACCATTAATTAAAGGATTATTCTAGTATGTAAGTATTATCTATTTGAGAAAGTTTATTTATGTATCTCAGTGAAAAGCTGGGCTGCCCCAACTCTTGGAGAACAGCTCACAGTGGGTGAGAGCAGAGGTTCCAGGCTGGAATGGCTAGGCTCACGTGCTGGCTCTCACTCACCAATGCAACCTCTCTGTGTCTCCACCTCCTCTCAGCCGATGTGGGTAATACCACTGGCTCCTTCACAGAGCTGTTGTGAAGACTGAGTGATCTGAAACATTCACAGGTGACAGGAACAGCACAGTGCTTGCCACAAGGCCAGACACTCACTACTATCCTGAACTTTATATAAACAAAATAAAACTGCTAATTGAAGGATGTGAAGTTTTTACACATGTACTTATTAACTCAAATAACTGGATTATATTATGAATCATGGAAGGAAACTACAACAACTAAGTTACTCTCTTATGTTATTATGTGGGATTTAATCACAAATATACGGTCTAGTTCACTGAAGGTATCAGTATTTAAATTTACGAGTGACTAAGATTATTGAGGAAATCTGTTTATTCTCAGAAAGATTTGCTGACTGCAAAACAAAACCTCAAAACTTTTTTTGAAGAGTTATTTATTTGAAAGACAGAGTTACAGAAAAAGAGAGAGAGAGCATTCATCTGCTGGTTCACTCCCCAAAGAGCCTCAATGCCTGGGCCTGGAAGCCTGGAACTCCATCCAAGCCTCCCACATGGACAGAAGAGCCCTACCCGTGGGTCATCATCTGCTGCTTTCCCAGGCGCATTGTCAGGAAGCTGGATCAGAGGTGCAATAGCCGGAACGTGAACCAGCAGCCATATGGGATGCAAGTGTCACAGGCAGTGGCTGAACCTGCTATGCCACTATCAAACCTCTGACTTCTATGGGAAAAGCTATTTCTTCCCCTCCTGTAGCTACAGTGGAACTCCCGCCACATGACTCACTACTGTATGCAATCAGATAAACCCATGAAAAGCCATGATGTTAATGGAGCATTTTAGATACGTATGGAAAAAGGTGACTTATCAACAGGCACAGCTCATGACAAACACCCGCAGCGCATAGAGAGAAGCAGCAGACACGCAACTCCTTGAGCAGACCTTTCTCACTGGTCTATAGCATTTCTGAAATTCAGCATTTTTAAATGCTTACTTTGAACACTGAGGTATTTTCTCCGTTTTTGGTTTATTACATCAGAAGTTAATGTATGCGGAGTAATTTAACAGATACTGAACACCAAGACTTTCCAGGAAGGCCAAGGGGAAAGACTATTGTAGAGTAGGGTAGCTGATGATCAAGTAATCACAAGGGACCTTGGTTCTCCAAGGAATAAAGGTTCTACAGAAAACTGGGTGTCATCTGGTCTCTGTGCCTACGTTAACTGCTACTTCAAGTGCAACTCCACTAAGCTTTTTGTTACACAAATCACATACAGAATTTCAGTACTGAAGACTTGAGAAAACACTGAACTTGACCCCTTCAGTCATCAGATAGCTTCATCCTGCTTGCATAGCTGGAACCCTGTACCCTAACCCTTCTCATTTAGTATGTTCATCGCACACGCTTGCCCTCAGTCTTCTGGACTGGATGCTTCTTTATAGTACACAGATTTAAAAATTTTAGATTTTCCTCTGCACAGGTTCTAAATAAATAAATGAGGACAAAATGAAAAAGGTCCAAAATAAACTACGTTTTATTAAAGAAAGTTACTTTTAAGGACCCCACTAAATACTTATCAAGTGTAAAATCACACTTTTAGCATGAGTTTCTATTTCAGCTCTACAACTTACCAGCTTTTTGTCCAGGAGGCAATGTTAAATGAGAAGAGAATTTGTAAAAAGTGATTAGAAATTACTTTTAAACGTAAACGGTAAGGGCCGGCGCTTTGGCGCAGCGGGTTAACGGCCTGGCCTGAAGCCCAGCATCCAGCATGGGTGCTGGTTCGAGACCCGGCTGCTCCTCTTCCCATGCAGCTCTCTGCAAGCAGCAGAAGATGGCCCAAGTCCCTGGGCCCTGCACCCGTATGGGAGACCTGGAAGAAGCTCCTGGCTTCTGGCTGCGGATCAGCGCAGCTCTGGTCGTTGCAGTCAATTGGGAGTGAAACATCGGATGGAAGACTCTCTCTCTCAGACTCACCACTCTCATCGCTGCTGTCAGAGGAATCCTCTTCCTCTTCAGACTCAGAATAAAATTTCTTAGCAGGATTCTCTTTCTTTGCTTTTCCTGCTGGGGTCCATTCTTTTGTCTGCTTACACATAAATAAATAAAGATAAATAAATAATTATTAAAGGATTCAGACTTACGGCAAACAATCATTAAAACAACCACACTGGGGCCGGCGCTGTGGCGCAGCGGGTTAACGCTCTGGCCTGAAGCACCGGCATGCCATATGGGCACCAGTTCTAGTCCCGGCTGTTCCACTTCCCATCCAGTTCTCTGCTATGGCCTGGGAGAGCAGCAGCAGATTTCCCAAGTCCTTGGGCCCCTACACCCACGTGGGAGACCTGGAAGAAGCTCCTGGCTCCTGGCTTCTGGCTTCTGATTGGCGCAGCTCTGTCCGTTGCGGCCATCTGGGGAGTGAACCAGAGAATGAAAGACCTCTCTCTCTGCCCCTCCTTCTCCCTGTATAACCCTGACTTTCAAATAATAAATAAATCTTTAAGAAAAAAGAAGAACAACAACCACACTGAACTCAGAAGAAACTTTAGGGTCCCAATAGAGAAGTTAACTGTTAGAAGGCCTAGAAGTAAGATTGATGCAATTCATTTTTTGTTTTTAAAGCTTTATTTATTCATTTGAAAGGCAGAGTTACAGAGAAAGAGACACAAAGAAGAGAGGGAGAAAGAGAGCAATCTTCCATCCGCTGGTTCACTTCCCAAATAAATGGCGACTACAGTCAGGCTGGGCCAGGCTGAAGCCAGGAGCCAGATGCTTCATCCGTATTACTCACAGGAGTGCAGGAGCCCAAGCACTTGGTGCCATCTTGTGTCACTTTCCCAGGTGCGCTAGCAGGGAGCTGCATACAAAGTAAAACATCCAGGACTTGAAGGAATGCCAGCATCACAGGCAGTGGCTTAACCGCTATGCCACAAAGCCAGCCCCCAATTCATTCTTCTTTCTTTTTTTAATTTTATTTATTTATTTGAAAGTCAGAGTTAGATAGAGAAGGAGAGGCAGAGAGAGAGAGAGGTCTTCCATCCACTCGTCTACTCCCTAATTGGCCACAACGGCTGGTGCTGAGCCGATCTGAAGCCAGGAGCCAGGAGCTTCCTCCAGGTCTCTGACGTGGATGCAGGGGCCCAAGGACTTGGGCCATCTTCCACTGCTTTCCCAGGCCATGGCAGAGAGCTGGATCAGAAGAGGAGCAGCCGGGACTCGAACTGAGAGCCCATATGGGATGCCGGCATTGCAAAGTGGTAGCTTTATCCACTCTGCCAGAGCGCCAGCCCCCCATTCATTCTTAAATACAGGCTCACTCAGAGCCCATTATGTTAAACTATCTTACTTAATAGACAACTTTAGACACTTTTGTGCTGCTTGGCCCTCAGAAGATTTAAACTACAGTAATACAGCTTAGAATAGGTGAGGGCAACTACAGGCAGATGCAATACTAGCAAGGCAGACGCAATAATAACAATAAAAGATCAGAGTTGACAGCTTGATACTGACGTAAAAGAAACAGAAAGAAAACAAACTATCTGGTGTAGGCCATAAACTACTCAACCACCCCAACAGGCTATCTTGGGGTACCCGGGACTTCGCTCACAGCTGAACTTCCACCTGGAAGCCCTCTACCGCCGGATCCGAGCCACCTTCCTCCTGGATGCCCGAAGCAGGCTCCTACCTGACTGCTTTGCTTTCTCCAGGCCCCTGTCCAATTCCAAGCACAGAATGAGCCTATCAAAACCTCCTGGGTGCGAGACACAGGGGCGGCTCTCGGCTCACTCAAAGAGGGTGAGCCCTTCCAAGTCTGCAGGACCCAGGACTGCTGCTTCCTGACTGTCCCTCTCCGGCCCACTCCAAGGACACCTCCCAACTCCCCAGCTGTCCAAGGACACCAGGACACCTCCCAACACCCCAGCTGTCCAAGGACACCAGGACACCTCCCAACTCCCCAGCTGTCCAAGGACACCAGGACACCTCCCAACACCCCAGCTGTCCAAGGACACCAGGACACCTCCCAACTCCCCAGCTGTCCAAGGACACCAGGACACCTCCCAACACCCCAGCTGTCCAAGGACACCAGGACACCTCCCAACTCCCCAGCTGTCCAAGGACACCAGGACACCTCCCAACACCCCAGCTGTCCAAGGACACCAGGACACCTCCCAACTCCCCAGCTGTCCAAGGACACCAGGACACCTCCCAACACCCCAGCTGTCCAAGGACACCAGGACACCTCCCAACACCCCAGCTGTCCAAGGACACCAGGACACCTCCCAACACCCCAGCTGTCCAAGGACACCAGGACACCTCCCAACTCCCCAGCTGTCCAAGGACACCAGGACACCTCCCAACACCCCAGCTGTCCAAGGACACCAGGACACCTCCCAACTCCCCAGCTGTCCAAGGACACCAGGACACCTCCCAACACCCCAGCTGTCCAAGGACACCAGGACACCTCCCAACACCCCAGCTGTCCAAGGACACCAGGACACCTCCCAACTCCCCAGCTGTCCAAGGACACCAGGACACCTCCCAACACCCCAGCTGTCCAAGGACACCAGGACACCTCCCAACTCCCCAGCTGTCCAAGGACACCAGGACACCTCCCAACACCCCAGCTGTCCAAGGACACCAGGACACCTCCCAACTCCCCAGCTGTCCAAGGACACCAGGACACCTCCCAACACCCCAGCTGTCCAAGGACACCAGGACACCTCCCAACTCCCCAGCTGTCCAAGGACACCAGGACACCTCCCAACACCCCAGCTGTCCAAGGACACCAGGACACCTCCCAACACCCCAGCTGTCCAAGGACACCAGGACACCTCCCAACACCCCAGCTGTCCAAGGACACCAGGACACCTCCCAACACCCCAGCTGGTCTCATTTTCATCACTGTTTCTTGCCTCACTTTTGAAAAAGTAGAAATATTAGTTACTTTCTAATATTCTCCCGTGTCATTTACCTAAAATGTTTCTTTGTTACTTTATTTGTGACAGATAGAAACAGCATGTCCACTCCCTGAGCGCCCAGGAGCTGAGAATTCAGCCCAGGTCTCCCACGGAGCCACAACCTGTCCGTCTCCCAGGTATGCATCAGCAGGAAGCCGGGCTGAGAAGCAGAGCTGGGATTTGATCCCAGGAACCCCAACATGGCATGTGGCCATACCAGGCAGTGTTTTTTTGTTTTTCGGATAGATAGAGTTAGACAGTGAGAGAGAGAGACAGAGAGAAAGGTCTTCCTTCCGTTGGTTCACCCCCCAAATGGCCGCTGTGGCCAGAGCTACGCAGATCAGAAGCCAGGAGACAGGTGCCTCCTCCTGGTCTCCCATGTGGATGCAGGGGCCCAAGGACCTGGGCCATCCTCCACTGCACTCCCGGGCCACAGCAGAGAGCTGGCCTGGAAGAGGGGCAACCGGGACAGAATCTGGCTCCCCAACTGGGACTAGAACCCGGGGTGCCAGAACCGCAGGTGGAGGATTAGCCTAGTGAGCCGCGGTGCCAGCCCCCAGACAGTGTTTTAACCTCTGTGCCTAATGTGTGCTCCTAGGGTTTTTATTGCCTTGTTTTTTCAAAATGTTGCTCTGCTCTGTCCTTGACAGAATGTAAGCTTCTGGAAAGCAAGAACTTTTAATATTTTATACACTGATGTAGCCTAAGTATGTTTACTACAATAAATATAAGTTATATTTCTGAGCCTCTTAAAGATTTAAAATATTAAATTCAGAAAATATTTGTTTAGACTTAAGAAAAATACAGATTTGGTGTCTACTGATATTAGTTCTTAAAAACTTTAATACATTAAATTGCTGTCATAATTGTGATCCAAGTTTCACCAAGAAAAAAAATAAACCATATTTTATAGTCTCTCTTTTAAAAAGCAGGGAAGGGGCTAGTGCTGTGGCATTGTGGATAAAGCCACCACCTGCAACAATAGCATCCCACATGGGTGCTGGTTTGCATCCTGGTTGCTCCACTGTTGATCCAGCTCCCTGTTAATGTGCTCAAGGGCCTACACCCCTGACACTCATGTGGGAGATCAGGTTAAATCTCCTGGCTTCAGTCAGGCCCAGCGCTGGCTGTCTCAGCTATCTGGAGAGTAAACCGTCAGTTGGAAGATCTCAGTCAGTCTCTTTCCCTCCCTCCACCAGTAACTCTTTCAAAGAAATAAATCTTAAAAAGTAAATAAAGAACAGGGAGATACATAAGGTCTCAAAAGCTCAAAATGTATAAGACACACTTGATTCTTGTGTGCGCATTTGACTTTCACTCTGACCCAGTCTCTGCCAGATGGCATGATTTGTTGTTAAGCAACTGACAGTGTGGCACAACAATGGCCCTCAACAGCGGACGCACTCACAAACACCTGAGAATGGTTTTGAAAATATGACTACAAACAACAAAAATATTAATACTACAAACGCCTGAGGTTCTGACTTAATTGACGTGGTGCAGTCTGTCCTGGTTTGTTTAAAGATCTCCACAAGATGAATAACATGCAGCTATGGTGGAAAACCACTGCTGCTTCAAGACGTAAGCTGTAGGCCAGCACCGTGGCTCAATAGGCTAATCCTCCGCCTGTGGTGCCGGCACACCAGGTTCTAGTCCCGGTCGGGGCGCCGGTTCAGTCCCGGTTGCTCCTCTTCCAGGCCAGCTCTCTGCTGTGGCCCGGGAATACAATAGAAGATGGCCGAAGTCCCTGGGCCCTGCACCCACATGGGAGACCAGGAGAAGCACCTGTCTCCTGGCTTCGGATCAGCGCAGTGTGCCGGCCACAGTGGCCACTGAGGGGGTGAACCAATGGAAAAGGAAACCTTTCTCTCTGTCTCTCTCACTGTCCACTCTGCCTGTCAAAAAATAAAATTAAAAAAAAAAAAAAAAAAAGAGGTAAGCTGTAGCAACCTGGAAATCACTGTTTGGACAATAGCAGGAAAATAAGGAAAAATTACTTGAGCATATTTGAGTAAGATACTAAGATAAAACATCGGCAGTACTGCTCATATATGTATGTAAAATGTCTCCATGGGCGAATACAGATGGCATTACATAAATAAAGGGCTTCTATATTTAATAAAGTCTAAAGTTCTTACTTCTCTTAAATCCAAATAAGTCTGGTAAAAAGCTAACCTGATCTATGCTGTAAGACTAATTCAACAACTGAGCAAACTGGGCTCCTGTGCTCACAATGCCGTGGGGTCTATACTCCTGGAGTTTCAGGTTTTAAAAGAACAACCAAAGCATTTTCGTTGTTGTTATGACCGTGACAGCTGTGTTACTTGAAGTAAAAGAGAACAGCGAAGCAGGAGAAAAGAGTGGCACCGACTTTCAGGCAGGCAAAACTGAGGAAGGAACTATTCTCAAGAACTAAGAAAAAAATTCTAAAGGATCTTCAAAACTTAGTGGTATAACGTACATATGCGAAACCTTATATCCTGGAAATGGTGATGTGTAATTCAAAGTGACTTCCATTGTCAAACTGACAGGTACCCTGTTGTTTTTATTAAAATATCAGATTATCTAAACCTGGGCCAATTTCCTTACAAAGTTGTATTTCACAGCGATGACATTTGGTGCTGCAAGATCACTTTAGAGTAAAACTGGAAAAAGCGTCTATGATGTGCAGGAAACACAGTGAAATGACGGGGTACTTGGGGCAGCAGGACCCAGAGGATGTGACCCCACTTTCTGCACTGCTACAGCAGCATTTGGAGATAAAACTGTTCACATGACTTCTGATATTCAGTTGTATCCCTCGTAGTATAATTTTTAGCCAGTATGTCTCAGAGACCAATTGATTAAAGGTGTTTTCTTCATGGCATCAATGGATAGTGACAGTTCTCTTCAATCAGGTTCGATCATTATAATCATTCTCCATAACAAGCTACCAATTATTAATTTCAGGAATGTACAAAACAGAATGAAAAAAAAATCTGTTTGTTTGTTGCACTGGACAAGCGAAAGTAACAGAGAAAATGAGTTATTTAGCCATGCCCCATCAGGCAGAAAACACTGAGGAGCCCACAAGAAAACCAACCAAGCAACACCAACCTACCAGCCAATACGAGGTCGCTGCCTAGAGCAAGTGAAGTTGCCCAGCACTGCTAACAATTCCTGAAAAGACAAATTTTCTTTGGGGGACATTGAGGTGCCATGGAGATGAGGAGAAGGTAGAAGTGGAGGAAGCTAAAAAGCTAGTTCTACTTATGCTAAAACATTGTTCGCCCAATAACAGAGAGGGACAGATCCATGAAAACAAGAAACAGGGAGACCAGGAAATCAGCAGGGTCTAGCTGCAGAAAAAATCACACCAAGGAACATTCTCTTCATACTCTAGCATCTGACAAATAAGGCGACTGTTTGTGAAGAGTATTTAAGTTTACGCAGATTTAAGTGACAATCAACAAACTTAGTTGCAAGGAAGAAGACAAAGACACACAATTAGTTTTCCTAACTTTCACATATTTTTAAGCCATATCTCAATACAGACAATTTGTCATAACAAAAAAATGATGGTGTTAAATACAACAGATAATAGGTCTGTAAATCAGCGCAAGTCTCTCTCTTCATGTTACATAATACTGAGTTAAAGCATGGACAACGGATTCTAACAGGGCTGGAAGCCCATGTCTCTCACTTACTAGCTATGTAAACCTACACAAATTACTTGGGTCCTCTAAACTTCGGTTTCTTCATCCGCAAAGTGAGAAAAACAGTAACCATCATTTGTGATCACTGGAAGGTTTGTAAAACGTCATCCCAGTGCAGTCAGAGCATGCTAAACGGAGCTAACATTAGTTATGACTGCTTCTGGCTGTGGTCCAAAGTCGGGATGTTTAGGTAGTTAAAGAGATATTTCTCAGAATAATCAAATTACATGGCTAGATTCATTACAGAAACTATATTTAAAGCAATAAACGGCTTCTTCTATTGTATTTGGCTATGTTATTTTTATTTGTTTTTATCTGTTTTAAAAGGTTTTCTTGTACACAGACATCTTTCATATGTCAATCATACCCTAATAAAATCGGGAAAAATAACTTATGAGAAATCTCAGTGTGTATAGTCAAGTTGCAGTATATTGGATTAATATTTCAAATTCAGAATAAAAATTTTTCTACAAACTAGCAACGAACATTGGGAAAGTCAAACTTTTTTGATTGATGTAATTCTACTTTTTTTTTTAAGACACTTAAAAATTTAGAAAAGCAGAGTGCCACACAGAGAGATAAAGACTGAGATAGAGATCTTCCATATTCTGCAACACTCCCCAACACCTGCAGCAGCTCGGCTCAGCCAGCAGGGAGGAACTCCATGCCGGGACCACAGGGACCCGCGTACCTGAGACGCCATCATCGCCTCCCACGGTGCGCTGAGCAGGACAGTGGATGAGAGGTGGAGATGGGACTAAAACCCAGGCACTCTGATATGGGACGAGGACACCTCAGGCTGCAGGCTAACTCACTGCCCACCATGTTGGCCACTATCAATTCTACTTTTTACTGTACTAGATACATTTCACGTAGTAAATCTCTGAACAAAATTAAAAGCCCCCATCCTTGTTTTTTCTTGTTTGTAGACCAAAAACAGATGGTATTGAGAAAGAATGTCAATTCCTCTATGTTAATGGCCACCATTTTTTAGAGATCTGGGAAAAGAGAATCTGCAGTGTGAAAGCACTGTATCATTCATTTCAATTGTGATCTGCTCCAAGGACATTTCTGGTACACAGGGCTCCTACCTGTGTCTAGGCTTCACTTACAAACAGGCTCATTAGAAAACTCAGATAAACATTTTACATGGCCTTTTTGGAAGAGAACAGCAACAATCATTTTAACAAATATTGACAGGAGGTTTACAAATCTCTAAACAAAGTAGAAAAAACTCAATCTGGTGAATTTAAATAACTTAGGGACTGCATCTATACAGTTACAAATGCAGAAGCACAAATGTGGGTGGCGCCAATGCAGTGAATTCAATTCTGCATTTCTCTGAAGGGAAGGAACAGGACACGTACAATGGGGGAGGGAAACTACAGTATTTAGTCCTAGAAAGGCCAAGTGTATATGACACATCGCATCCAGAAACACTAGAACAACGTCCAATTGTCAAGTCCCCAGAAAGCTTACAAACACAACAACAGTTTTCCCACAATCTCCTGTGGCTGGAACAAAAATAATTTTAGACAGGTCAACTTACCAACTCCACTATTTCCACATTTCGAACTGATGGATCGGGCGCCACTTCTGGCCAATTAGATAATTCCAGGTACCCAGCGGCTTTAGTATTGAGAGTGTGAGATAAGGTGCCGAGCTGGAAATGATCCCTATCTATTAAAAAATAGAGGAAAATATAAAATAAACAATGTGAGCTGCATATAGTAGAGAACAATAATAATCAGAACTCAAGGTAATTGGCATATTACCTCAAATGTCAAGGAATAAATATAAACTAGGAAGCTCTTCATAGGTCAAAAAACTGATTTCAGTCCATAGATTACAATAATCTCCCCCATAATGGTCAATAAAAAAGCTAATCAGTCAGTGTGTTTAGAGGTGTTGCTCTGAAATGTAGCTTCTCTAAAAATTACTTTACTGTGAATATTAAGAATGACAGCACAGTTAAACAATCCATATACATGTCTTGGCACAAACACATCCAGAATTTTAATAGTTTTTTCCTACAGAACTGAATTGTTTTTATCACTTTTCAGCAATTAAATGAGAAACAAGGTGAAAACCTAGGTATACAAATAAAATGAATGCATATAATCAGTTGGAATAGCTACTTGTTAAACTGATAAAAATATTTAATTAGTCCTTTTAAAAATTTGGGACAAACAACTCAACCTCTCTGTTTAAAAACCAAATTTAAATATAAAGAGATATTTTTATGAAATAATTTCTTCTAGAAATGTTGATGTTATTGTACATGGAATATTTGATAAATCACTAGGAACATGACTTACGTTCCACATAACACTCTCTACTTAAAACAGAAATGCAGTCAATATTTACAGGAATAACACAGCCGTTACCCATTGTTAAGCTCATTAATAGGAACAAAATCAAAAGGCTTGAAATCGTTTGTAAATAAGGCCTAAAAAAACCAGAAATTTTCTTTAATTAAAAAAAAAGTTGCTCTGGAGAACAAATGAAAGAAGAAAAAACACACAGCTCTTCAATGTCTGTATATGCTAATCATTTATATTTTCTAAGAGATAAATTTTAGGCAGTTTAGAAGTGGGACACAGGGCTGCCAATTTTTAGGTGATATGCACTGAGCAGTTACAGTCTGATAATAATACCTTTAAAAGGAGACTCAAGGAGTGGTGCTGGTTTCTGTGCCAGGAATATTTTTTTAGCATATTTACTTAAAGCTCCGCTCTTCTCATTCGGAACAATAAGCTGCCTAATAAATCTTGTACGGTCTCTGATGTCGTAGTTCTGATCATACTTGCCGAGATTTAATATGTACTGGGTAAGCAATTTTGTCTGTTGGAAAAAACCAGAACAAGACGAGAATACAGTTATTTATGATTATTGATAACTCTGGATAAACATATTTAAAGAGGTAATAAAAATGAATGGTTATGTCAAACAAATGTTGTTCCGCAGGGAATATGCATTTCTAACACTGCAAATGGGATTCCGAAGCCAACGCACATGTCCTCTTCTGCCTGGGGAGGTGAACGCTGAGCACTGAGAGGCAGCGTGTGCTAGATTATTAAATCGCTGAAGTGGAGAGAAAGGCATCATTAAAAAAATAATCATATATGGCAAACCCGCTGAAGGGTCTGCCTGAGAATAATGAATGTGGAAATACAACTAAAAACATGGCACTCAAAACTTAATCGGAAAAATATGCAGGACATCAAAACATCAGAGAGTATTAGAGGCTGGCACACGGCTTCTCCTGAGGTGTGTTTTATGAAGAGATACTGTCCCTGGCTCTAGCAGTGTGTGCACTCAGTTACTTTGCCCTGAATTATGACCCATTAGAGCAGACACATGAATCACTGAGCTGGATTACTGCAAATTATTCGCAGTGCATTTAGCTGTTACTTTTTCATAAAAGCAAGCTGCTGATGCCCTCTGGAAACCAGGATGGAAGACTTCTTCCACTTCTCCCCATGCTGCTTCTAGCTTCTAGCAATACTGGTCATTTATTTACTTATGTAAGGGAACAACTTATTACAGCAGCTTTTAGACCGTAATAAGACTCCCCCAGTCAATATACGAAATGCACTACATTAACATATATTGAGATAATTTTAGTAATTATTAAGCCAAAATTGAAATTTTATCACAACACGTCTATATTTTTAACAACAGTTATTTTATTGAAAGCAGCATAGTTTTAATTTAGAAGGCTACACATGTAACATTTTTATTAGAGGTTAAAGAGGATTCAGAAATGGGGAAAAACTGAACTGAGGGACAGCAGATCCTTTCACACACATTAGAACAAGACAGACACAGTCCAGGAGGGCAGAGCTAAGCACAATTCTAGAGCAGTAAGCCGAAGCACAGGCACAGTGTGGTGAAGCCTTTTACAACAGTAATTGGTTGGAATAAGTGATCTGAAGAGAAAGCAACCTCCTTTCAGTACCAGGGCATTTAAAACGCATTAACGTAGTTTTAGTAAAGCAGAATGATAAAAAACACAAGTGAGAATGTTACTAGAGCTATTCTGAATTTGGTTGTCAACAATCGCTAGACCATGTTGGTTCAACTACAGGGTAAGAAAAATTCTATGGCCCATTTCTGAAGACAATTAGGAAAACAGTCACCAAATGAAAAATACAACTCAAGAGCACGTGGTACACTGAACTGTCTACCTGGGGAAACCTTTGAGAAACCCATTCTACCATTCATTTTCTCCAAGAGTGAGAATTTACAAACAGGCTAACTCTAGAGTCCATTACAGGGCTCAGATTTAGAATCTGCAACTGAAGTAAATAACAGAAATTAAGCTGTTAATTCCAACTAATTTTTTGAGTTATCAGAGTGGTATATTTTGTTTATATTTCTTCTCCCCAAAATTAATTTTCAGGATATAAAACTTTTTCTGTATATTAAGACTCTACTGAGAGTAAGATAAGGCACCCAAAGTAATTCAAATTATATCATTTAAAAATATATATTTACTGACTACAAAAGTTATGTTGGTATGTTTATCAGTTTTATTAAAACATTTTCAAAAGTAAAATTTTTTAAAACACAAAAGCTGTATACAGATGCACAGCACCAGCAGAATGGCTACTGAGCACATCCACGTGCAGCACGCTCACCACTCCCCCTGCGATTCATCTTCAGCACCAAGCTACTGCCAGTTCGCTCAAGAAAATGCTTTTCAAGTGTGCTATCCTCAAATGTTTGTTAAAAAATAACACTGCCTACAATCTTTTTCAAAATTAATTTTGTAAGTAATTATAAAACTGTTGACATCTTCAACTTATTTTTCTCTGCAGACGATAATATTTTTAATGGAGAAAGCACTGTTTACGGTATCGCTGAGGAACCTAGTAAGCTAAGAGAAAACCCTGTTGCTGGAAGAACATTCTCGTTTTGCTTTTTTATTGGTAGTTATAAATCTTTCAAACTTAAATAGCTTACATTCCCCTCTCTACTAAATGCAGGGTTTTTTGGTAATTATTTTTATGAGACAAAACTTTGAAATAATTCATTATCCTTTCTTAAATATTTCACCAGATTTAAATACTGCAAAATCAACAGCCTTCTCTTCACGCTGACCCAAAATATAAGCTCCCTTAATTAAAAACAGAAGCTTCATCAAGAGTCTCCACTACAGCGAGATAGTAAAGAACTTCCAGCTAAATCCCGAGTTCTCATCTTTCCATTTGCTCGACAGATAAATTTTAAAGTCTGTTGCTTACAAGATCTGGTTCTAAAACATGCTATTCTAAAAATTTTCAAAACCTGGAGGCTTTGGTATTCTTCCTGGTGATACTTTAAAGATTTCTAAATGATTTTTTTTTTTTACTGAAATCTAACCAATGTACATATATCAGACTTATTTATGAACAAAAATTTTATAAGGCAATAGAGGACACACCGGTTAATCCCAAAGCAATTCTAAATAAAAGCCTATTCCTAAATCCGGTGATAACGCCCAGCAGGCAGAGTGACAGAGGGAGCAGTCAACACTCCAGGGCTCTTCTGCACAAGCACCTGCAGCACCAGCCCGGAGCAGCCCTCAGCCTCACTGCAACAAGCAGCGTCTGCATGTACCACAACCAACCCCAACACCTCTGCTCCAGTGCCCCCACTGTAGCAAGAAACTGATTTTACCCCGTCAACAGCCTGCCAGCAAAAACAGATACTTTTATCTTCAATGCTGGGGTTTTTTTTAATTTACAACAGCATTTACAGCATTTTTGACAGAAAAAATTTCCAAATGCTTTACTGTGGTTCCACATACAACACTGACAGAATATACAAATGATTCAAACAAAAAAAGGTTAAACTATTATTGGAATGAACTGATTTCTCTATTTCAAAACCAGCCATTTGGGGGGGCTGGCGTTGTGGCATAGCAGGTTAAGCCTCCGCCTGAGATGCTGGCATCCCATATGGGCACTGGTTCAAGACCCAACTGCTCCACTTCCAATCCAGGCCCCAGATAATATGTCTGGGAAAGCAGTGGAAGATGGCCCAAGTGCTTTGGCCTCTGCACCCCGGTGGGAGGCCCAGAGGAAGCTCCAGGCTTCAGGCTTCAGCCTGGCCCACCCCAGGCCAATGCAGCCATCTGGAAAGTGAACCAGAAGATGGAAGACTGACTGATCTCTCTCTGTCTCTCCTCCTCTGTAACTCTGCCTTTCAAATAAAAAATAAATCTTAAAAAAAAAAATAAAACCAGCCGGCGCCGCGGCTCACTAGGCTAATCCTCCGCCTTGTGGCGCCGGCACACCGGGTTCTAGTCCCGGTCGGGGCACCGGATTCTGTCCCGGTTGCCCCTCTTCCAGGCCAGCTCTCTGCTGTGGCCAGGGAGTACAGTGGAGGATGGGCCCAAGTGCTTGGGCCCTGCACCCCATGGGAGACCAGGAGAAGCACCTGGCTCCTGCCATCGGATCAGCGCGGTGCGACGGCCGCAGCGCGCCAACCGCGGCAGCCATTGGAGGGTGAACCAACGGCAAAAAGGAAGACCTTTCTTTCTGTCTCTCTCTCTCACTGTCCACTCTGCCTGTCAAAAAAATAAAAAAATAAAAAATAAAACCAAAAAACAGCTGTTTGGGCTCTTTTTCTACAAATGGAGCCAACACATTAACAGTTTCATTTTTCGTATGTGCAAAAAGAAACCTGAAATGAAATGTAAATTTTTGAAAAGCTGTTTGATCAAATGAGGGATCATGTTTCTCCTACAGTCATGTAAGCCTCTTCTGCACCTGTGCACATTAAATTGGCATCTTGAGGCAGAATCTTCTTGAAATGACTCTTGATGACCTGTGGTGTCTCCTGGCTGCTGTGTGTGCAGTGGCACCACAGCTCCCCTGGTGGCTGGTAAACACCGGCAAGTGCGAAATGCGAATTCAGCACTTCATTTTTCATTCAACAAACACTTCAATCTTAAAATTTACTGCTGGTGTTTTTATATGAAAAAGGACTGCCAGACAATAAAATAAACAGGTTTTGGATCTACACTGTACCACAAATGAGAAAGCTACCGCAGCAACAGTGCTTGGCCACTCTCTTTAATGATCTGTCTTCTGCACCTGCTTCAGCTAGGACACACCCCTGACTTCCCACGTGTCCTGACTCCCCACTCAGCCCGCGGCTCACACATCTCACCGGCCATGGCACAACTCTCTAGCACATCAAGTTGCCAGCAAATGAACCACTGCCGAATACCCTCCTCACCACTACCAAATCCTTGCCTAGCTTTTCCCACCTGCCTGATTGGAATGCAACTCATTTTTTCAGCACATATCCAATAAATTAGATCTGTTCAGTGCGACTAGTAAAACCAAAGTATACAGAGTATTGCTGCATGGAGGGCATCCCAGCATCCCAGTGGGGTGTCGGCTGGAATCCTGGCTGCTTCTCTTCTGACCCAGCTCCCTGCTGGAGGCCTGGGCGGAGTCGGCTGAAGGGGACATGGATCTGTGGGGATGGCCCAAGTACCTGGGCCCCTGGTACTCATTTGAGAGACCTGGATGGAGCTCCTGGCTCTGGCCATCGCGGTCATCTGGGGAGTGAACCAGTGGATGGAAGATCTCTCTCTGTCTCTCCAACTCTCTCTGTAATTCTGACTTTCAAATACATAAATAAACCTTTAAATAAAAAAAGTATATAACCAGCAGCCCAATCCAAAATCATATGAGACATCAAGCAAACAATATAATGTGCTTTTATTAACAGAAGTACTCAATATTTTATATATACCTATTTATTAAGATTTGATTTTAGATTAATTTTCCTGCAAAAATTTAAGAAGAAATTACTGGTACCTTGGCCGGCACCGCGGCTCACTAGGCTAATCCTCCACCTGTGGCGCCGGCACACTGGATTCTAGTCCCGGTTGGGGCGCCGGATTCTGTCCCAGTTGCCCCTCTTCCAGGCCAGCTCTCTGCTATGGCCCAGGAGTGCAGTGGAGGATGGCCCAAGTGCTTGGGCCCTGCACCCCATGGGAGACCAGGATAAGCACCTGGCTCCTGCCTTTGGATCAGCGCGGTGTGCCGGCTGCAGCAGCCATTGGAGGGTGAACCAACGGCAAAGGAAGACCTTTCTCTCTGTCTCTCTCACTGTCCACTCTGCCAGTCAAAAAAAAAAAAAAAAAAAAAAAAAGCAGCAGCAATTACTGGTACCAAGTAAGGACTGATGTCATCCGAACACCATTTACATCAGTTGCATTCTGCTCGGATTCACTGTAAGTCTCCATGAAACAGGAGAAATGAATCTGAGGGAATCTATAACAATTAAGAATTCATTATTTAAAATAATTTTCAGAATACTGGTATTATATTTTTACCTAAATATTCTGACAAATGGCATTTATGATAAACTGGTAAATATTTAAAAAATAGCTTTCTTCTAATAGCCATGTGTTGCTTAATGAAAAGAATACTTTCTACGAAATGTAGCATTTTGCTACTTAGTTGGACGCAAACATTACGTAATTAGATCTCCGCAGCACCACTAAGTGACGACGAGTAGATCCTATGGGACGACCTGCATGTGTGCACGTGTGGTCTGAAGTGACCAAATTACCACCACACTGCACGACTACAGTTCACAGGGTAGCACAGATAATAAAGAGCACCTTTTAAAATCATCCCAAAACCAGCTTAGAGACACTACTCACGTCAGACATAAAAAATGTACACAAAACTCACTCTAATAAAGTTAACATTAGTTCCATGTTCCATGAGGTCATTATTTTTATTTCTTAATTTTTTTTAAAGATTTATTTATTTGAGGGGCCGGAGCTGTGGTGCAGCAGGTTAAAGCCCTGGTCTGCAGCGCTGGCATCCCATATGGGCGCCGGTTCAAGTCCTGGCTGCTACATTTCCAATCCAGCTCTCTGCTACGGCCTGGGAAAGCAGTGGAAGATGGGCCAAGTGCTTGGGCCCCTGCACCCATGTGGGAGACCCGGAAGAAGCTCCTGGATCCTGGCTTCGGATTGGCGCAACTCTGCCCATTGCAGCCAACTGGGGAGTGAACCAGCAGAAGGAAGACCTCTCTCTCTCTCTCTCTCTCTCTGTGCCTCTCCTCTCTCTGTGTAACTCTGACTTTCAAATCCTTTTTAAAAGAGTTATTAATTTGAAAGGCAGAGTGACAGAGAAAGATAAAGAAAGAGACAGAGAGCAGGGAGGCAGAGAGACAGAGGGATCTTGCATCATCTGGTTCACTCTCCGAATAGCTACAGCAGGCAAATCCAGGAGCCTGGAGCTTCTTCTGGTTCTCCCACGTGGGAGGCAGGGACCCAAACACTCGATCACCTTCTGCTGCATTCCCAGGCACATCAGCAAGAAGCTGGATCAGAAGTGCTACAGCCGTGACTAAAACCAGCACCCAACATGAGATGCTGGGATCACCAAGTGGCAGCTTAGCCCAGTGGCACGACGCTGCCCTGAAGTCATTGTTTTTGGGAGGAAGGACACTGGGAGCTGGCGTTGTGGAGCAGCGATGCCAACATCCCACATGGGCGCTGGTTCCAGTTCCGCTGCTCTGCTCTACTTCCAGTCCACCTCCCTGATGTGCCTGGGACGAGCAGAGAGAGACGGCCCAGGTGCTTGGGCCCCTGCAGTCCATGGGGGAGAACTCAAAGAAGCTCCTGGCATCCTAGCTTTGGCCTTGTGGCCATCTGGGGAGTGAACCAGTGGGTGGAAGATCTCTCTCTGTCTTCTCCCGCATCCCCCCACCCCATAATTCTTTCAAATAAATAAATAAATCTTAAAAAAAAAAAAAAAAAAGGAAGGATACTTACAAATGTGCTGGGAAATGCAGGCGGCATCATAGGATTCCCAGGATTCGTAACCTACAGCAGAGGCAGAACTAAGCAACACCAGTGCTCCTCTAACCAGGCCCTACAGTCCAGGACCTCACAGGACTTGTTAAGTGACTTTATTCAATGTCTCAATTTAACAGTATTTTCTGTCAGCCTGTAAAGTTTTGTAAGGACTTCCTTTCTATGTTATATTTACTTGAGTTTTTCAATACCAAGAAAATGTACCCAAACATGGGGTAGAGATGTTACTGCACAAGGCCTGAGCATCCTCTGCTAAATTATGTTGGGGGCAGTGAACAGATTCTCCAAAGACTTGAATCACAGGCCAAAGAGATTTACCTCTAATTTCAAGAGGGAACTCCAAAACGTCAGTAGGATTGATAAAATGTATAAGTAATAAGAATCAATCAGTACTCAATGAAGCAACTTTCTTTTTCAATAGCAGAAAAACAGAAACTTCACTGCCTCACAGAACACAACTAAGATAAAGGAACTGTAACAACCACATCACCGTTTCAAAAGCATTAAGTAAAAACATAAGCTGCAGAAGTACACCAAGCAGGACACCTACGCACACGAAAACTCAAAACTCAAAATAAAATACAGAAGTGTGTGACTGGAGGAAACACGCCAACAACACAGATGGTCCAAAGGGGGAGAAAGGAGGTGGCAGGCAGGAGAGGGAAGTTCTGTTTCTGTATCAGAGACCACGGCAGGGCCTGAACACTGAGAGCGTGCTGGGCTGGGCTGCAGGTGGTGTGACAAGCAGAGGCCGTGAGCAATGCGGTGGGCTCGGAGAAGCAGCAACGGAAGCCTTCCACCCTGGCCAGTGTTTGGGGGGCGATAAAGGGTTTCCTTGGGATTTCCGGAACTGTGACTGTTACTGTAGTTCCTAGTTTTTAAGTAATCGTGTGTAACTTCTGATTTCTTATAAACACCAAAACTTACTATTCCTAGTTTTTCTGTGTTTAAACTTCGTTACAAGACCCTGTTTTTGTAGAACCACACATTGTTTATGACTAATCAATTATATCACTGTTGACAATAAAAACGGGGAATAATCGCACGTCGGGGCCTCTGCCCTTGGCCGTAACGAAGCGGCCCCTGGTTCCCCAGGCTGAAGCCCTTCCCTGAGTCTGCTGCTTTACTCTAGGCCAGGTCGCTCCTCCGTCAGCTCAACCTGACACCCTGCCATGCTGCACAGCAGTTCTACCTCCCCAACAGTCTGCTGCTTTACTCTAGGCCAGGTCGCTCCTCCGTCAGCTCAACCTGACACCCGGCCATGCTGCACAGCAGTTCTACCTCCCAACAGTCTCTTTTAAACATGAATCAGGCCGGCGCCGCGGCTCACTAGGCTAATCCTCCGCCTTGCGGCACCGGCACACCAGGTTCTAGTCCCAGTCGGGGCACCGATCCTGTCCCAGTTGCCCCTCTTCCAGGCCAGCTCTCTGCGTGGCCAGGGAGTGCAGTGGAGGATGGCCCAAGTGCTTGGGCCCTGCACCCGCATGGGAGACCAGGAGAAGCACCTGGCTCCTGCCATTGGATCAGCGCGATGCGCAGGTCGCAGCGCGCCTACCGCGGCGGCCATTGGAGGGTGAACCAACGGCAAAAGGAAGACCTTTCTCTCTGTCTCTCTCTCTCTCACTATCCACTCTGCCTGTCAAAAAAAAAAAAAAAAAAAAAAACCAACATGAATCAATACGGCATACGGTTAACATAAACTTATTACTAAGGGTAGATACACATACATGCACTGAAGCTGCAGTCTGCAATGTTTCAGATCTAACAATGAAACACAATCCAAGAAAAAAACCCTGCACTTAAATGATGACACACCATTAGAGAAACTTTAACCTCAATGCATCCTTTATTCGAGAAGGTTTTAATTGCCATTAATCAGCTTAATTAAATCTTAGCTTTGTGTTTCCAACTTGAGTAGATGATTTCAACTAAGTCACGTTAAATCCGCACACTTGATCTAAAGACAAAATTAAGAAGTAAGCTTCAGTCTTTCAACTCTGTTGCCTACATAACAGTGGAATTATTCCCCTGTGAGAGTATTCCAACAGAGTTTTCTACCCTGGATATTTCTTTTAATGCAATCCTCCTGCCCCGACCCCAAATTCGCAAGCAGAATTTTATCATCCTTTTCTCAGCAGGATAAACCCAAATGAGTGTTTTTCCCAAGGACAACAGAATGTTTCAGGAACTAGTTCTTTACTGAAAATAATCATATCCCCTAGGAAAAATCTAGCAGTTGGTTAACAGTGTAAACCAAGTTACAAAATAAGCAGGGTAACTGATGTGAATTATGTGATGCCAGGAAATCCAAGCTTTGTACATGCACTGTCTCATCTGCCCTCACAGTCACCTTGGGAGGTACGTACAGTCAGTTCTGCTCGAATGCCTGTTTTGAAATATGCATTTGTTCCAACTCAGCTGATGTATTAGGGGATGATTTGGGCATAGCATGAATTTTGTGTGTGATTTCTTCTGCCAAAAACACTAAATGAAGGCAGAAAAAATGCACCCAGCTGCACATACCACACGCACCCCCCTCAGACCCCTCCCTCAGCGTTAACAGGGGTGTGGGGGGCCACGCACCTTCACAGGGGGTGCAACTCCCCACCGGATCTCAGAGTTGGACTCTTCTACTGTTTAACTTGCGGGTGCCGGTACAGCCTTCCCAACACCTCCCATCCATACAAGATCTCAGGTCTTGAAGACCAAGAGCAGCACACACGGTAGCATTTATGTCCTTAACCATTTACCTTGTTTTGTTCCTGCTTTTATCCGCCTTCTTTTTATTTATTTTTAAGAAAGCTTTTATTTAGTAAATACAAATTTCATAGGTATAGCTTTAGGAATACAGTGGTTCTTCCCCCCATAACCACCCTCCCATCCCCACTCCCATCCCCCCTCCTACTCCCTCTCCTATCCCATGCTTCATTAAGATTCATTTTTAATTAACTTTATATACAGAAGACCAACTCTATACTAAGTAAAGATTTCAACAATCTGTACACACACACACACACACACAGTATAAAGTACTGTTTGAGAACAAGTTTTATAGTTAATTCTCATAGTACAACTCATTAAAGACAGAGGTCCTACATGGGGAACAAGTGCACAGTGACTCCTGTTGTTGGTTTAACAACTAACACTCTTTTTTATGACATCAGTAATCACCCGAGGCTCTTGACCCGAGCTGTCAAGGCTAAGGAAGCCTTTTGAGTCCACAACACAGGCTTCTTTAAAAAAAAAAAAAAAAAAAAAAAAGTCACACTGCAGTTTTCGGTGTTGTGACTAGCTCCATTTTCCAATAATCCCCATGGTTTTGCTGTATGGTTTAATACAGCATGATGATCTTTAGGAACAAGTAAGTTGCATCATAGCAAAACTGATTCTAATACCAAAACCCCCAGGTAGAGATGAGGAAGCTAGTTCTGGACAAGTTATTTAATTTTTCCAAAATCATGTAACTGCTGAGCACCACAACAGGGTTTGGAGTCAGACAAAGTTCGGAGCCTACGCTCTGCCCTGTGTCCCTGCTACAGGCATCAGACAGCTCTGTGGCGGATACTGCACACCATCAAAAACTGCTTTCCACATGCAGGCTTCCATCTGAAAGAGTTCAGAGTTAAAAAAACTTGAACTTAAGAAATAAGTTCACTGAAGTAGCTTAAACATAATGTAACAGTTTAAAAGCTATAAGAAAAATTATACAAAGCAACTTTATAACTGTAGACCAAAAAATAAAAAAAATTAAATATTAAATATATAATAATCAAAATAATCAAGATATTGATTTTCCAGATACTGTAATTACTTAGTTCTAAAGCTTCCACTTGATTTTCATTTGAAGTTTTTATTGCTATACTTTCTTATCTTTTCATTCATTGTGGGTATGTTTTCATTTATATCATTAACCATATTTTTAATAATTATTTCAAAATGCTTGCCTACAAATTCCGACAGCTGAGTTATCTCAGTGTTGAGTTCTGTGGATTTTTTTCCTTGAAAATCAACCAATTTCCTGGTCTTCTTTTTCACTGTGGTTAAATAAAAATAAAACTATTTTAACCATAAAAAATCTTGTTCATGTATGCATTTCAAAGCCAGAAAGAGAGAACGATAGCAGACAGATACATATCTCCCATTTTTCTGGTTCATTCCCCAAGTGTCCTTAAATTCCAGCGCTGGTCAGAGCTCAGCCAGAACTGGGAGCCCAAGCGGGGTCTCCCGTGTGTGTGCAGTTGTTCAGCTGCTCCCCAGCGCGTGCACTGGCAGGGAGCGGCCATCGGAAGCAGAGCCAGGGCCTGAAATCAGGCGCTCTGTTATGAAATGCAGGTGTCCAAGTAGCATCTTCTCTTAAAGATTTCTCTTATTTATTTGAAAGGGAGAGAGAGAATCAGAGACAGAAAGAGCTATTTTATCCACTGGTTCACTCCCCAACTGGCCACAACGATCAGGGCTGAGCCAGGACAAAGCCAGGAGCCTGGAGCTCCATTTGTATCTCAAAATGTGGGTGGCAGGGTCCCAAGTATTTGGGTCATCTTCTGCTGATTTCCCAGGTTCATTAGGAGGGTGCTGGATCATAAACAGAACACTGGGACTCGAACTGGTGCAATGATACGGGCTGCAAGGTTTGCAGGTGGTGGCTTCACCCACTGTACCTAATGTCCACCCCTGTATGACGTCTTGATATTGATTTGTAGGTCTGAATTCAAGAAAAACAATCTGAGAGCAACTATGCTGCCTTTAAATTCACTGGATTAAAAAAAAAATGGAATATACTTTATAATTTCTAAATAGAATAGTATATTCCACTAGGGTCAAAGACCAGACCTTTACTTAGTTTTGTTCCAATTATTTCCTTTTGTAATAATCCGTAAGTCATAAATATGTAGAGCAGCCATCCCAGACAGAAAATCCTTATATTTTAAATCTTAAATTGACTGTCATGATACCAGACAGAAGTTGGGGAGTTTCAGGTAACATTCCCTGTTTTATCAACAAACGTGAAACTTAACCACAGACAGAGGCCTCCTTTCCTTTACTCGGGCTTTAAAAAGATTCTCACTGCATGAGGAAATCTACAAGACACTTAGAAATGATCAGATCATTTAAAATGTGAAGATAAAATCTAAATCACGGAACTGTGCTCCAATATTTGTAATTATCTGACATAAATCTTGTGTACCAATCAGCAAAGCTGTAATAGTATCCCTCATATCACAACCAGGGATGAGACAATGCCAAAGAATACGAAAATGAATTTGAGGATTCACTCAGGACTACAGGAAATGAACGCAGGCGCTGGGCAGAGTTAGAGGGCAGGCAGGCAGGCAGGCAGGCAGACAGGCAGACATGTCTAAGAGGGGAGAGGATGAGAAGAGGGGGAGGAACAGAGACAAGGCATGCAGCGTAAGGTGTACGAAGAGGCCTACATGCAAATTATCAAGAATCACTTTGCATCGTTGATGAACAGGTAAGTTCTCCAGCCATGGAGAACAGTAGTACAGGTACAGGGAGAAGGATGGGAGGGTCCCTGTCATACACAGAAGCAAACAGTTAGCAGCAGCTGCTCCAAGATCAGGGGACAAAGAAGAGGAATACTCTTACACTACTACTGGAAAAGCTGTGAGCGACTTCCTTCCCACCCGCGGGACAAGGTCCACACCTCCTGGCAGAGCGTCCAGCGACTCCAAGTCCTCAACCTGCCTATCGTCTCGGTGCATCTGGGCTGTGATGACAAAGTACCACAGGCAGGGAAGCCTGCAGCCACAGCCATCTACGTCTGCACACCCCACGGTGTCTACTGAGGGCCGGCTCTGTCATTCACAGACAGGCCCTTCTCGCGGTGTCTTCCAGACTGCAAGGACCACGCCACTCTGCCACTTTCTTAAGGGGACTGGGCTCCCCTCTCGTGTTCCACCCTGGTGACCCAATCACCTCTCCAAGGCCCTACTTGCTCATCACTCTACGTGGTCACTGGGTTTGCATCTGTGAGTCTTAGGGGACAAGGCGCACATTCAGATCACAGAACCCACTTTTCTGGACTCTTCTAACGTTTCCTAAAATCTCCAAGTCGTTTACAACTGATACTGCTGTCCTGGCTCTGCACCCGCAGGGTGAGTGTACCCTGCATGTTCTTAGTGGAGGCACGTCCTTTTATGAAACCTTGACATCGCACTCCTTCTTCCATTTTAGACTTTCAATATTTCCTCTAGAGTTAAATTTTATTTCAATACTTCAATACTTCTACAAATGTTAAACACTTACCTCATACTATTTTATTCTTTTATCCATCTTTCCGGTACTAGAAGAGAATGTCATCTGTGTGCACAACTACCAGCTAACACAGAACTACAAACAAACATGCGCCTGGTAATTGCTGAGTGGACAGACTAAGGCACGAGCAGACCTCGGCTGCCTGACCTAAGGAAAAGCACGGACAGACAGGCTGGCAAACGATTAGCCTCTCACCTGCTTTGAGTTGGTTAGGTACAGTTTTGCGCCCAGATTTAAAATCTGCAGCTTCACCAGGTCGTCCTCACTGGTGAAGTGTTTAGCCATCTTCCTCAGAACATCGGGGGCGATTGTGGGAACTCGCTCACAGTTCTCGCCAATCAGCCAGAGAATACTCGCTCTAGCCACAGGGACCTAGATTAGAAGCAAACAACAGAATTAGAACTAAGATACTCATGTTCTCCTTAGTATTCACGTAGGAAAGGTTTCAAAAACTCTAAAAACTTAAAATACAAATCCATTTAATGAATATGCAGGAATACCCTATATATTTATAAATTCATTCAGTTAACAAAAATAAACGGAAAATCTCACTGCAATCAGTCTCAAAGAGAATGCTGCTACTGCTTGGATCTCAAGGCCCACGTGCTACAGGCTTTTCTCCCAAGGTGGCCACACTGGTAGGAGGATTAGTCAGGGGTCAATGAAGATATGGGCCCAGAAGATAGTTCTCAGGTGAGGGCTATTAGAATAGCCTGAGTCTGGCTCCGCCCACCTTCCATTCATACTTCCTGGTTCACCACGTGATTCGCACACTGCTCTCCACCAGTCACATGGGGCATTTGTCAAAGCGTGCATCATGCCATTCGGATCCTCACCTACTACACTGTGAGCTAAATAAAATCCCTCTTTCCTATGCAGCTGGCTTCAGGTACTGTGTTGTAATAACGAAAATCTGACTAACAGAAATGTCAAAGAAAAGATTCAGGTCTAGAATCAGGTTTCATCAGAGGCTGCCAAACTCCACAGTCTGCCCAACCACTTCTGTACTGTGTGTCTGCTGCTGATTTTGTGCTACAATGGGAGTGCGTCGCTGCAATAAGACCATTACGATCCCCAAAGCTGAGACGACTGGCGACCTGTGCCTCACACCTCAATGCCCATACAACCGCCTACATTCTAGCTGCAAAGGTGAGCTTCTGTTATCAGCTCCAAGACAAGCAGTTCTGTGGTGGGGCCCGGGAATCTAGTTCAGCAGCAGCACAGACGACGCACGAAACAGGTGGTCTGCAAACCACATCTTGAGAACACAGATACTGCAGACAAAGGAACAATGCATCCACTAAAGAATATGGTTCCAAATCCACACTGCTGTTGTCCTCCGTGTATTTGTGTCAACAGTCCTAGAAATGTATCAAACTGACAAGATCATCAAGTTCTGCTTATAAAATCATGAATGCCGGTCTATTATTTGGACAACAAAAGAAATAGGGACACATTTGTCCAACACTGCACTTTAGCATTATACTTTTAAGATAAAGTACATTTCAACATAATTTGTTTTCTTTGCTACAAATTGGAAACCTTCCATCAGCACCATTAAGACCAGCATTTCAGAACGAGCGAGTGAGTTTTGTTACTGTTTCCTCTTTGCACCCTCCCCTATTCCAAAAGGAATTTGAGAGGGGATGTAAATTAGTTTCTGTGAACATTTTCACCTGGCATAGAAAATTTCCTTTGTGTAATAAATGAAAAAGCTGATAGCTATGATTAAGAGGTAGCATCATAAGAAAAGGTAACACTTTTATAAAGTCCTTTTGGAATTTCTCAAAGTCCTAATGCCTTCTATACAGTTTCACAGCTTTGCATAGCATAACTGTTGAAGAAGAGAGTGAGAATAAGGATCTGTCTATAGCTAAACTTCTATCATTTTACCACTACACATTCTTCCAAAACACTCATTTCACAAAATAATATAAAAATACTAAGACATCTCTAGGTTGGGTCTCTTATCAGAATCAGAATGGGGTTACCAAAAAGACTTTGGAATAAGAAAGTATGTATTTCCAAGCACTGTTACAGCATCACTTTAAAGTCAGTATCAATAAGGAATTTAGTATAAAAGAAGAAATCGGTGTATTTATGTAATAAAAAAGGTGTAAGTGCTCTTATGAATCCAGTCATGCACTGTGATAAACCGGATGCCATTACTATACACTGGCTATTCCTGATGTCCCAAGGTTACAATGCAGTAAAACCTTACTCCAGGGCCAACTCGGTGGTGCAGGTTAGTCCTCTGCCTGCAGCGCCGGCATCCCATATGGGTGCCAGTTCTAGTCCCAGCTGCTCCTCTTCCTATTCGGCTCTCTGCTGTGGCCTGGGAGAGCAGCAGAAGACGGGCCAAGTCCTTGGGCCTCTGCACCCAAGTGGGAGACCCAGAAGAAGCTCCTGGCTCCTGGCTCCAGATTGGCTCAGCTCTGGCTGTTGCAGCCATTTGGGGAGTGAACCAGCAGATGGAAGATCTGTCTCTGCCTCTCACTGTCTATAAATCCACCTTTCAAATAAATAAAATCTATATATTTAAAAAAAAAAACCTTACTCCAAATCTGTTATTTTAAACTGAGCTAAAGAACAGTAGTTGAGTGGCACATTAAATTTTCCAACACAGAGCAGCCCAAACTGCTGTCATACTTAAAGGTACCTCTAAGTAAGAAAATATGGGCAACTCCAGAATTCAGCTATGCTAGATTTACTTTGCTTACATATTCTATTATATAGTGCTAGTTTAGAAACTGGAATTCCATTTCATCACAATTGCCCCATTTTAAGTAATAATACTCTTCTAGGAATACACTTATAATTTTCTTTTGTAATTTAAAAGGCAATCCCAGAAAAAATTAAGATTTTAAGAGATTATTTATATTCATGAATAGAATGATTAACAACATTTAGATATTCTCAAGATTCATAATGCATTCAACACTGAAAATACAACTTTTTTGAAATTTAAAAATCAAGGAATCTCACTGTATACAATTAGAAGCTCAAGGTGGTGGTGCTGGTGACAGAGGCGATAACATCCACAGTTTTCTGGAGATGAGTTAAAAAGCTTCCCAAGTAAACCCTTTTGTAATGTTTAAAAAATTATTTATTATTTATTAGAAAGGCATAAAGACGAAAAGAGGGGGAAACAGAGAAGCAGACAAAAGGCAGTGAGATCTCTGATTTAGTCCCCCAGTGTTGTAACAGTTAGGGCTGGACCAGGCTGAAGCCAAGACTCAGAACTCCATCTGGGTCTCCCCCACGGTGGCACGGCCCCAAGTCCCTGAGCCACCATGCACTTTAGCAGCAAGCTGCGACCTGAACCCAGGCACTCCAGGACGAGGTGCTGGCGTTCCAAACCGCGGCTTAGCCACTGTGCCGCACGCCGCCCCAACCCCTCATAGACACACTCCAAGTAGGCGTTTTTAAAACTTAGGAAACTTCTCCACAACAAGAAACTGTATCAGTATAAACATATTTATACCACAATTTTGTTAATGCATTTCATCTAAAACCTTAGGAAACTGACAGCCCAATTTTTGGCTGGAATCAGAATCTTTTTGCTTTTTTAAATTCTCTTCCTCTCCCCCTCCCTCTCACGAATAAGTTCAAAGGACTTTCATCTGTACATCACTGACGGTAGAATTCATAGCCACTACTTTCAAAGACTTAAAGCAGCTGAAAAACTGCAAGTAAGAAAATTAGTCACTTTTTGTTCTACACGGACTTTTCAATCATAGAATAAACAGGACCGTGGAACCAAAATCACACTAACACCGCACATGCACAGGTGCACACGCACATCTACAGTCATACATATGATAGAATACTTTCATTATCAACCTCTTCTTTTCAATATTCTCAAAGACAAACTGGATTGCAAATGACTTTGCCTAATGCTTTATTCTAAATGCTCTGAGCAAGTGGTTAAGTGCACTTTTCAAACCTTTTTACTAGAAGGCAGTTTCCACTGCCATTTTAACCCATTAACCTGCCTGAGGAAACAAATAATGATTCCTAGCCCCACCACACCAGTTACAGAAAGACACAGAGAAAAGATTTTACAGATCACTTTGTAAGCAATTCAATTTACAAGCTATTGTGTTTCGAAACCAGCCCACTGCAGAGTCTGAGAGTCTAAAGTAAATCCTGGAAAAACATCAATTTTATTTCAATTTCTCAAAGGCAAAATCAGTGGACATTTAAACAAACTGCATACCAACAGCTAATCAGATCAAATATTCTGTATGTAGACTCCATATGCATGAAAACTTACTGTGAGCTCTGTCAGGCTGCCAGGTGCCCAGTGAGGTATCTGGGCGAGGAGCACCTCACACCTACGGCAGCATTCTTCGGCTGTCTTTACAGAATTACGCCTTCCAGTGTTCTTTTACAACATCAAATCCCCACCTGCCCGTCAACAGTATGTGAAATCAAGTTAAAGCAGTACTCAGGTAGTATCCATTTCCGTCTAGAACTACGTTACACCAGAAGCAGTATCTAACACAAAGGACACTCCAACAGATAAAATACTAACAATCAGAACACGTAAGGGAACTCCACTGCAGATAAAAATCTACTTGAGGAAATGAAAAGCACAATGAATTTAGTTTCCTATGTTCAGCTCTATCAATCACTAAATTGTTTTCTTAGAAAAAGTTATGTCATAGCGTCGACCAAGCCCTTACCACATGCTAGCCCCTGTGCCTGAGAATACAGTGTGACCAAGGAACAACACCTCCAGGACTGTCAGCGGTGGTCCGAGTTACTGTGCCAAGTGTATCCGGAACTCACACTGGACCCCAGGGTACAGAGACACCAGTATGGTAAACTAGGAAGAATGTAGCCAGCAAGCCAAGACGACTGCTGTGGGCCCAGACTGGTCATGGACATCAAGACAGAAACTAAACTTCACCTCAATGGGCCTCATTTATTCGTTAATCAAATGAAGGATTATTCTCTTGTCCCCTGTTCGTCTGCCACACCGGGAAAGAGCGCTCACTGCCTCCTGCCATGTCCCCAGGAGCCAGACCTAGCCTATTCCTGTACACGGCAATGGGGGGCTTGGTGACATTTTCCCACTCCCCTTCACCTTCCATTTTATGGCTGGTATTGGGGTGAGCATAGAGACGTCTGCCCATCACTTCTGTTCTTGCTCCTCCTAGAGGCAGAGGGGTCCCGGATTCTTCCCTGGAAAGCTGGCTGAGGCACTGAAGTGAAACACATTCAATACTGACCTCCTGTCCTTTGGCAATGGGCAGATGGGCTCTCCCTGAAGTCAGCGGTTTAGGACACCACTCCTGGGTCTGAGGGTGAAGCAGCGGGAGTCCGGAAGGCGAGGCCCCACTGGTGAGGCTGCTGTGTTGCAGCTCTCACGTCAGGTCACTGCCCTGCATTGAGGAGGTACCGAGTGCAGAGCAGCTTACCAAAGCCCTGTGCTCCCAGAACCGCTCTTCTGCCAGGGAGAATTCTGGTTCTGGGAATTGAATCTGCATCTGGGACACTCCTCACCCCGTTCCTCTGGATCACCTGTACTTCCCATCCCTGAGCACTTTTACCGTTCGGCAAAACAGTCTTGGTTTTTGCTTCCTTGTCCCAATACACACCATTCATCTTCCGCAGATATGTAAATGCGTGGTAATAACTGAGTACCAGCCTCATGTTCTTATTAAAAAAAATTATTTTATTCATCTGAAAGGCAGAGTTACAGCGAGAGAGACAGAGATAGATATTCTACTCACTGGTTCACTCGAGATAGATATTCTACTCACTGGTTCACTCCTCAAGTGGTTGTAATGGCCAGGGCTGGGCCAGGCTGAACCCAGGAGCCAGGAGTCCATCTGGGTTTCCCATGTGGGTGCAGGGGCCCAAGGACTTGCACCATTTGCTGCTTTCCCAGGCATGTTAGCATGGAGCTGGATGGGAACTGGAGAAGCCTGGACTTGAACCAACACCCATATGGGATGCTGGCACCTCAGGTGGTAACTTAACCCATATGCCACAACAACAGCTCCTTTGTGTTCTCTTAAAGTTCAAGCAGGTTACAAAATCGAAAGTAGTTTTCTTGTACTTATTTTACCTCTGCTTTCACCATATTCCAAATTTGTGCACCTCTGGGTCCTCTTTGCCTTATGATAATCAGTAAAGGTTTTTGATTCTATTATCTTTCCAAAGGACCGCATCTAACATGTATTCATAAGTTTCTACTTTAAAAAAAAAAATGCTAAGGGCCAGGGCTGTGGCATAGTGGGTAAAGCTGCTGACAGCAGTGCCAGCATCCCATATGAGAAATGGTTTGAGATCCAAATGCTCCACTTCCGATCCAGTTCTCTGCTACGCCCTGACAAACAGTAAAAGATGGTGCAAGCCCTTGGAGCCCTACACCTGTGTGGGAGACCAGGAAGAAGCTCCTGGCTCCTGGCTTCAGATCGGCCCAGCTCCAGTGGTTGGGGCTACTTGGGAAGTGAACCAGCGATGGAAGCTTGCTGTCTCTCTGTCTCTCTCTCTCTCTGCTTCTCTGTAATTCAGCCTTCCAAATAAGTAATAAATGGATCTTTAAAAAAAAATTTATTTTGCAAAAACAACTTTGGTCCCTCTTAGGTATCTATGTTTTGTTTCATGGTTATTTTCAAGTATTTTAAAGACAACACCAAGTTGTTTCATTTTTGATCTCTACTTTAAAACAATGTCCTTACTTATGTCTGTCCACAAGCAATGCCTAATATGAGAATAGTATATTCAAGTCATCCACCATAATTATGTTTGAACAATTTCTCCTTACATTCTTCCTTTAGATATGTACTTGGCTGTCAAATGTTTTGTGGTTCTTTGGTCTTTTTTTTTTTTAGATTTACTTATTAATTTATTTGAAAGGCAGAATATGAAAGGGCAGCAGAGAGATTTCTTTTCATTGTTTCACTCCCTAAATGGCTGCAATGGATAGGGCTGGCCCAGGCTGAACCTAGGTGCCTGGAACTCCATCAGCGTCTCCCGAGTGAGTGGCAGGGGTCTAAGGGCTCGGGACATCTTCCACTGCCTTCTGGTGCATAAGCAGGGAGCTGGACTGGAAGGGGAGCAGCGGGGACAGGAGCTGACTCTGCAATACGGATGTCAGCAGCACAAGTAGCAGCTCACCCTGCTGCGTGCCACACCACTTGCCCCTGAGTTTCCAGGTTTATTTCTCTGTACATTAGCTTTATTCATTCTATAGTCTCCCTGTATATACACTACAGAATTATGTTGAAGCAATAAAATATATAAAGGACTACAAAAAAGCCGGTAAAATTTTAAAGTTGGTCTTCAGAAACATTGAACACAACCTTGCGTACACTGAGCACTGTTCTAAGGGCTGCATAGGCAGTGACTCATTTAATCCTCGTGACAGAGCTCTAAGTCAGCACCATGCTGCCCATTTTACAGATGAGGAAACTGCCACAGAGGAAGAGGCCAAGTAGTCACTTATTGTCACAAAGGCAGTGGAAGACAGAGACTAAGACCAAACATGCGGCATCTGGTTTTCAAATCCAATCTCTTAACTCCTATTCTTGCACGACATTTTTGGTGTGGTTTGGAAACGTGCTCCCCAAGGCTCCGTTGTGAGTGCAGGACTGGTCCCCAGGGGCCTTGGGGAGGCCCAGGTCACTAGCAGTGTGCCAGTGGATGCAGCTCTGCAACTTCATTGGTTCTGTGAAGGCAGTGATAGAAGGAACAGGTCCCCCCTCCCATTCCCCCTGACAGAGACGTGATGCTGCCTCCCGGGCCACTTCACCCACGCTGGCCATTTGTCATGCAGTCTTCACCACATGGAGCTGATGCAGGTGCCATGCCCTTGGACCTTCAAACAAAACTGAGCTAAATAAACCTCTCTTACTCATAAAGGTAGCACCAGTTACAGTGTCAGAAAGCTAACACAAACACAGGCATTATGCTAAGTCTTGGCCTTGAATAGTAGAATATGAACACAAAGCAACACTCTGGTGAGAGAAATGGTGCAAGTTTGGATGCAAGGCAACTCCTGTGAGTCTTATTCTTAAGTTTAAGATAAATGGATAAGTGTTACCACGAGCTTTAGTAATGCTCTCAAGAAAAACAAAATTTTGCCACCACAGATCTTTACAATGTGTCTGACGGGTGGGCTCTAAACTGTGTGCTGCTTTACCTCTGACTCCATAAGCATGATCGCGGCAAAGCACGGATTACGCCGTCCTCCAATAAGGAAACAACACACTGCCCTAAACCACAACCCCATTCCTTACAGAACACAGCTGTCCAAGCTTCAGCCAGCACTCAAGAGACTGGCGTCACAGAAGGTAAACAAAAGAAAAAAAGAATGGCTGACGACAGTGCAGAAAACCAGGACAGTGTACGGTCAGAACCCATGAGAAGAGAAAGTTTCTCAGGGATGAAGTGGCCCCGCAGCTCAGTGATCACAGATCAGCAGAGATACGGGTGCTGAATTACCCACTGCATTCCACAAAAGGAGACAGTAACACCTGGGAGAAAGCAGAACTGGCAACACGCTGGGGAGGGACAGGTTGAGCGGTGAGCCTGAGTTAAAGAAACGAAGTGCCATTCACAAGGTTCTTTCAAGAACTTTACAGTCTCAAAGGGAAGAACAGCATGAGGCAGGGTACAACACACACACAGTGCTACTGTGTCCAGGCCATGTGGTGACAGCATTACGCATATTAATTAATGCAACGCTTCTAACACCCCTGTAATGTATGTCTTTTATGATCACCAGCTGACAGAGGGAAAGTCAAGTGCAGAAATTTTAATGAAAGGACACAGCTGGTAAAAGGCAGAGGTAGAATTATTACTTTTTTTCATAATTTCAGATTTACATAAAAGTTGCAAAAAGAATAAAAACAATTTTCGCACCTTCTTCACTCAGACCCCCAGAAGTTAACACTTTGCTGCCTTTGCAGCAACTTATATCCACTTATATCCTGCTCGCTCAACTCTCTCCAGGTGTACACTCAGGTCTTGTTTTCTTTTTTTGACAGGCAGAGTTAGACAATGAGAGAGAGAGAGAGAGAGAGAGAGAGAGAGAGAGAGAAAGGTTTTCGTTTTCCATTGGTTCACCCCTAAATGGCCGCTGTGGCTTTCAAATAGATAAATAAAGAAGGATCTTACAAGGAAATACTTTGAGACTGTACAACTATCCTATTACTTCTCAAATTCCCTCCCACTAACTTTTCTATTTGTTAATAATTTTTTTTTTTTTTTGACAGGCAGAGTGGACAGTGAGAGAGAGAGAGACAGACAGAGAGAAAGGTCTTCCTTTGTCGTTGGTTCACCCTCCAATGGCCGCCGCGGCCAGTGTGCTGCAGCCGGCACACCACGCTGATCCGATGGCAGGAGCCAGGTGCTTCTCCTGGTCTCCCATGGGGTGCAGGGCCCAAACACTTGGGCCATCCTCCACTGCACTCCCTGGCCACAGCAGAGAGCTGGCCTGGAAGAGGGGCAACCGGGACAGGATCGGTGCCCTGACCGGGACTAGAACCTGGTGTGCCGACGCCGCAAGGTGGAGGATTAGCCTAGTGAGCCACGGCGCCGGCTCTATTTGTTAATAATTCTGAATCAACTATCATTGTGATGATTGAGAGATGACATTCTTTTCTTCAAAGATTTATGTATTTATTTGAAAGGCAGTTAGAGAGAGAGTGAGAGAGATCTCGTTCATCTGCTGGTTCACTCCCTAAGTGGCCACAACAGCCAGAGTGGGGCTGGTCTAAAGCCAAGAGTCCGGAACTCTTTCTTGTTCTCCCACATGGATGCAGGGGCCCACGTACTTGAGTCATTTTCTGCTGCTTTCCCAGATGCATTAGCAGGGAGCTGGATCGGAAATGGAGCAGCCAGGACTCAAACCAGCCCACATATGGGAGGATGGCTTTGCCGGCTACGCCACAGTGCCGGCCACACCTCTATCATCTTCTGAACACCTCTCTTGCTTCTGTATTGACTCAGCAAGATGGTCTAAATTCACCTGGTTCTTTCTTTGTCCCAGTTCTATAATCAGCCATTTCTCTAAAGTCCTGGTCCTCTAAGTGGAGAATGTTAAAACAAAGACCCATCACAAACAGGAATAAAGTGCTATGTTTTACAAAATGCATGAACCTTGAAAACATGCTAAGTGAAAGAAGCCAGAAACAAAAGGTCACAAATCATATGACTTCCTTTGCACAAAATGAGCAGAACAGGCAAATCCAGAGAGGCAGGAAGCAGATTAGTGGTGGCCAGTAGACACTAAGGTGTTTCAGGAATGGGATTTTTTTTTTAACAGATGAAAATGTTCTACAAGCTTAGTGGTGACAACTGCACAACTTTATGAGCGTCCCAAAGTCACGGAATTGTATACTTCCAGAGTATATTTCATATATGAAATGGTACTCAAAGAACAAGACACGGGCACAAAGTGTGCTCACTGGAACTGTGTACTATTATTTCTAGGCACTCTCAAAGGACAGCACTGGGGGAACAGATGTTTGTATATTCATTTACAGATTCACACACGACATACAAACGTGCTCAGACGGCACAAGCTCACGCACACGACCCCCACAACTTGCACATAAAACCCATGAGGTGCACAGCACCACCCCAGGTCTCGCCCACTCCGCAGGTTCATTCTTTCCTGCTGCCCTTTCTGATGTGTAAGTTTCTGCTGTGACAATATGAAATCTTAGAACCATTACTTGAAGCTAGTCATTTCAGGTCTCCTACTCACATCTCCAGACGACCATTTAACAAAATCTATTGAGTAAAATTCAGCAGAATTCAGCAAACACCTCTGAACTGATACTCACAGTGATGCTGTCCAAGAGCTTGGCCATATGTTTGATAATCTCACTGTGTTGTGCAGGTCGCATTTGCAATAATTTCTTTATAACAACCACACTTTCAGCAACAACAACCTCTGAAAAAGATCAAAATCATTTATATTAAATATGCATAATTCAATTAAAATGCAATATACATGATAAACATGTTTAAGTGAGCAAAAACACTTGAAAGACTCAATAAATTTTGGGGTGAAAAGTATCTGTCTTAAATAGAAGAGTTCATTTTAAACCTTAACCTCTGCTGCTGTCTCCTGGCGTCTACTACCCCTTTCTAATCTCAGCTCTGTCGGCCAGGAAAGCAATGGAGCTTACTGAAGAGCACAGTGTCTTCAGATTTCAAACTCAGCTCTCAAACGCTGCTCTCTGGTTCCCACCAATTATACAGCGGTCATCAAATACCTGTAACCTAAACGTTTTCTTTAATCCACAAGAAAGAGCAAGTTCAAAAACAACAACAACAACTCATTACATGGGACACCCAGAAAACCAAGCAGTGAGATCAGCAATAGGAAGAAAGGTGTTACAACAAAAGCATCACACTTCAGAGTGACAAGGAGTGAAGTTATGAGCGGAAGTATCTTCATTTGTGTCCTAGACCTACACTTTCTTTCCTTACCCAACTCTGTAACCTCAGAGGTTGACCTTTCCAGTAGATCAGCCAAACCCCCTCCCCAGCTGAGCAGCAGGAGAACCGGGGGCGGGCGGGGTGGGACATTCCTCCCCTGGAGGGCTCTGCTGTGTGAGTGGCTCTCTCCTGCAGTGTCTGCTAACTCCCTGCACCTCATCCCTCCCTTTAAACCCCAGCACAAATGGCAAAGACTTCCTGCTACGTCAGCCTATAAGCTCCAGGGTGTCACATTATGCTTCTTTGGTTTTCCATAATACTGTACATACATTACAAACAGCCCTTAATTAAATTTTCTTTAAGCACCCGATTTAAGTGTGCCACAGCTAATATAGTGACTGCTACTAGAAGGATTAGGGGATTGGGTTATACCGACATGGCCAACTACTAATCTGCAGTTACATTTCTGGTGGCACCAGTAGAGAAAAATAACAATTCTAGCCTAACCATCTGACCTTACGTAGAGAATCCTATATAAACTAATAATTAGTGTGACCTGATGCCAAAGAAATAAACCAACAATTCTCCACTTTATAATCCTGATATTTTAAAATAAGGCTTCAAAGATATTAGACAGTACTGTGGCACACATTTTAAAGATATGTTTTACTATTATACAAAATAACATGATTTATATCCTATTATTTTTGTTTCTTTAAAATATATATGAAGGCACTTCAAAAAGTTCATGGAAAAATGAGTTAAAAAGTAAGTTTATCATTGGAGGGTGAACCAACGGCAAAGGAAGACCTTTCTCTCTGTATCTCTCTCTCACTGTCCACTCTGCCTGTCAAAAAATTAAAAAAAAAAAAAAGTAAGTTTATTTTGGTGCAAGGAAATTTTTAAATCCATCTATGAACTGTCTGAATACCCTTCATATGTAAGATTTCCAGGGCCACCATCTGGAGCACTGGCATCCCATACGGATGCCAGTTCGTCTCAGATGCCTCACTTCCAATCCAGCTCCCTGCCAATGCTCCTGGGAAAGCAGTGGAAGATGGATCAAGCACTTGGACCCCTGCCAGCCAAGTGCGAGACCCAGACGAAACTCCTGGCTCTGGCCTCATGCAGCCCTGGATGTTGTAACCATTTCAGGAGTGAACCAGGGGATAGATCTCTCTCTTTCTCTGCCTTTACCTCTCCCTTTCTGTAACTCTGACCTTCAGATAAATAAGTAAATCTTTAAAAAACAAAAATAAAACTTTTCCCACCACAATAAACTTATCTTTTAAGTCCATTTTCCATTAACTCTTTGAAATATCCTCATATTTTCTTATCCCTTTAAGATTATAAAAATTTATTATTATCATTCTAATTATTAAGCACAAGATTTCATATACTTTTTTTTCCCCAAAGATTTTTTTCTTTATTTAAAAGCCAGGAATACAGAGAAAGAAGGAGAGACAAAGACAGAGATATCTTCCATCTGCTGGTTCACTCTCCAGATGGTCGCAATGGCCAGCACTGGGCCAATCCAAAGCCAGGAGCCAGGAGCTTCTTCCGGGTCTCCCACAAGTGTGGCAGAAACCCAAGTACTTGGGCCATCTTCCACTGCTTTTCCCATTAACAGGGAGCGGGATGGGAAATGGAGTAGCCAGCCCATATGGGATGCTGGTGTCACAGGCACCGGTTTTACCTGCTAGGCCACAATGCCAGCCCAGTTTACTCTTTCTTCATGAAAATGATAAATTAACTAAATGTAAACAACCAAAAGACAGCCAATATTTATATGTTAGTTTACAAATCTTCTCACCATAACAGAAGGTAAGTACTGTGTTACTAACATTTTAAAGAAACAGATACACACACACTAGAATTATACAACTCGGTCCACCATTCAAAATCACAATCAGGTTATCCCATTCTACCTCTAATAATGTTCTGTCACTATGAGCAGGTATTACTTTTATAAAGACAACTATTTGATGCCATGAGAAAAACCAAGATAACTCAGAATGAGAGCCTGGCCTTATCTAACTTAACCTCTAGCAGGAAAACTAAGATAGTATTAAAGTAACTACCATGCAAAGCAAACTATAGCTACATGCGGTTTTAAAGAATTCGTATCACAAAAATCTTTTTATAAACATTGCAATAAAACTAGCCTAAGTAAGAAGAAAATGTTGTATAATTTTAATTATCCACATGCAGAGACAGAACTGGTGATACGTGAAATATGTATCTGGCATTATTTATGTTTTTATCTATGTAAGTTTCCTATCGTTGCCAAAGAACACTACAAACTTAGCTGCCTGACAACCATGAATTTATCATCTTACAGTTGTGCAGTAGGATGTTTAAAAAAAGACCTTACAGATCTAAAATCCAGGTGTTACCAGGGCTACATTCCTTGGGAATTCTAGAGGAAAACCAGTTCCTTGACTTTTCCACCCACTGAATGTCGACCTTCTTCTTCAGCCCAAGGCCACCTGCAGCAGTCACATCACCCTAACCTCTGCTTCTGACCCCTTCTGACTTTCTCCTCCCTTCCTCATTCCTTGAGGACTCTTCATGACAATGGGTCAGTCTAAATAATCTGCCCACCTCTAGAACCCAATTGAACCACATCCACAAATAAGGTCATCTAGCCACAGGACCTGGGCATCTTGGGGGCCCACTTTCTGCCTACCAAGATGTGGTAATTCCACTCTACTTCCCCTTACGTTGCTTCCTGGTTTCCAAATGCCGCAGTGCTATAGCTCTTTCAGAGGCACAAAACAATCCCGCATTCTACCCCTTTCCTAGTTTCTACCTTATCCTCAACAAAACTTAATGGACCTCCCTGTAAGAAATACACTTTACTACTGTTCTCATCCTACAAATGAGGAATCTAGTACACAGGTAGCTCAAGATAGCATTAACGTCCAAAGACAGGCAGTACGGTTCCATCTGGAAGCTCAAGCTGGTAACAGAGTGGCCACTGTATGGGAACACTGCACTCTACCTGCTTCTATCACTGTCTCCTTCCATTGGACCATGAGCTCTCTAAGGGCAGCCATGTTTTCTAAGCCAAATAAATAGCTTATTAATCCATTCCACATTTATTAAATACCTCAACTAATTCAAGTCCTCGGAAAACGCTTACTGAATGTTAGGAAAACTAAAGTCTTCCACCCAAATCATTTTAGTTTACAGTAGATGGCAACAGTTATTCAAACAAATTTTAATAATATGTTAACTAAAACAAATTATCTTAAGCAACTGAATTATCCTAAACTGGTCTTAAGAATGATAAGAGATTGTTTTTAGGGCAAACTTCATGCTGATTAGAAAGATCTCCCTATACCAAGAAGGCAGAAGTCAACAACACTAAAATAAAAATAAATAAATAAAAAATAAAAACAAGGCCCAGGAGCACCTAACTGCTGCCACTGAAGTTTAAACACACATTATCCGAAGAGATGATGAAGTATCCATTTCATCACAAAATCAAAGAATCACAGATTCCTATAGCTCAAGAGACCTTACAGATTATAAAGGAATGAAGTATTTATTTATTCATAGTAATTACTCTTAAAAGTAGACCTTTTAATAGGAAGGAGAAGTGAGTTTGATGCCAGGGATTACTTCAAAACTGAAATCACTATTATTTTCTTTAATATTAATATCCTCACTTTCAAGAAAAACAATGTGTACATGTATGCATATAATATTTACATATGAACTGAATATGGCCAAATGTTAAAATTCATTAAATCTTAAAAAAAAAAGATTTTGATTAAATGCTTCAGTGATAGTGAACTCAAATAATAATAATAAAAAGCTAATGACTTTACTTTATTTTCCTTGTTTGTTTTTCTACTCACTTTTGTTAAGCCAGCTTGCCAAACTGTAATAGAGAGATAATTAATTAGGTACTATTGGCTAGCGATGTTTTAACAGGTAGAATCTGGACAACAGAGCTAATTATAAATTGCAGGAAGAAATTCCCGTTTATAAAGCAACTTTTGATTTATCAAAACCCAAGAGCCTAACATTAAAATGTCTGTTTCAATGAGTAAACTCTCCTACTGTTTAAGAATGATTTGTAAATAGACTGTATGTGGTTACATAATCTACTCGTCACATGAAGTGCTATGGGGAAAAACACCTTTGAAATTGTTTTTGAGGGATTTTACAGAATGCAGAGACGTGGTTTGGCCTGGAAACATGATGCTGTTTCAAGCTGATAGTTTTTAAGTCTAGCTCATCTTGAACACAGACATATACAGTGAATTTCCAGGAAACTACATCTTGAAGAGGTACACAGTTTTTCCATCCAGCCACTTATCCTTGTTATAATGCCATTTGCCTGCTTTTAGCGCCCTCTGCAGGTCAATCAATAATATGCATGTTGTATATGTCATTAAAAAAAGAACCTTTGTGGAAATGGTACATTAAGAGTGATTAGATTGTTAAGTAAAATAAAACTTTCTTAGTCCCACTGGGGCAAGATAAGTAATGCTTGATAGTTAATGACGTAACGTCATATACTTTTTAAAAAAATGTCCGGCATGTAAGCAGTTATGTGAATTGCAGGTATGCAGGGCTATTGGTTTGATTGCATCACCAACAGGAAAACCACAACGCAAAGTTTACAAGGGTCACAACTTTCAGCTCTCACCAAGAATATCCCAGGTATAAAGTATCTGAAATGACAAGGAACGGGACTGACCACCCCGCTGGACAGCAGACAGACCGGGCAGACCAGAGAGGCACGAATGACAAGGAACGGGACTGACCATCCCTGCTGGACAGCAGACAGACCGGGCAGACCAGAGAGGCACGAATGACAAGGAACGGGACTGACCACCCCGCTGGACAGCAGACAGACCGGGAAGACCAGAGAGGCACGAATGACAAGGAACGGGACTGACCACCCCGCTGGACAGCAGACAGACCGGGCAGACCAGAGAGGCACGAATGACAAGGAACGGGACTGACCACCCCGCTGGACAGCAGACAGACCGGGAAGACCAGAGAGGCACGAATGACAAGGAACGGGACTGACCACCCCGCTGGACAGCAGACAGACCGGGCAGACCAGAGAGGCACGAATGACAAGGAACGGGACTGACCACCCTGCTGGACAGCAGACAGACCGGGCAGACCAGAGAGGCACGAATGACAAGGAACGGGACTGACCACCCCGCTGGACAGCAGACAGACCGGGCAGACCAGAGAGGCACGAATGACAAGGAACGGGACTTACCATCCCTGCTGGACAGCAGACAGACCAGGCCAGAGAGGCACGAATCGCTGACTTCGGAGATGCTGGTGGCACATCTGCCTACAGTCTGAATGGTGGCCGCAGCAAACTGCTTATCCTGGCTTTTCACATAGGTCTAGGAAAGCATTTCAGTGAGTTCACACGCTGGCATTACCAACTGAACCAAAACATACACTGTGTGTAAGGCTTTGTCAAAATATGCATAAGAAGTCTAGGACACACAACAGAAGGTCTGACTGATGAGTTACTTTACTTTTGCTTTTGAACTTAAAGATTGTGTGCCTATAGAAGAGGCACATTTTCAAGCCAGGCTCATTCACCTGTGGCCACAGAGGCCTGGAGCTTCAAAACAGATAGTGGGGAGCAGTGACCCAAAGACAGCAATTAGTTTAAGTGCAAGGTTGAAAAAGATGATGAGAACTCTCTTTGGAGGTTCCAGTTCATTTAACCAGAGGCATCTGTGAATCTATGAGGAAAAAGCGGTCACTTTTTCAGACACTAAAAGCTGGGCAAAAAGTAAGAAAAGGACCAGTATGCTATTGACAAACATCTGATCTTCAAAATAGTATCAGAATGGCTGTAAACAAACAACAGCTACAGTAAGCACCATTTCAATAAAGACCATCTCAACTAAATAAAATATATTTTAAAGAGATTTACTTTAAAAGCATTTTTTTAAATTACACTAAAAATGGCATATTTAAACAAACTTAAAAATAAATTAATAAATATAACAGCAGAAAGGTAAAAGATGTTCACAAAACTTTTAACAGCCCTGAAAAACTTCACTTTGGTTAAAAGTCTGCCTGTCAAAAAATAAAATAAAAAGTCTCCTAATTTAAAAAACTAAGTTTCCATTATTTATAGAAGTGAATGTACTTTTAATACGCACATCTATATTTCAATTGTTGTATTATATATAAATGGGATTGAAAATCCCATTCTCAACTGAATTTTTTAAAAAGATTTATCTATTTATTTTGAAAGTCACAGTTACAGAGAAAGGGAGGGACAGAGAGAGAGAGAGGGAGGGACAGAGAGGGAGAGAGCGCGCTGGCTCTCCCATCCGTTCACTCACTCCCCCACACTGCCGCAATGGCCAGCACTGGATCAGATCAAAGCCTAAGCCAGGAATTTCACCAGGTTCTCCCCCATGGGTGCAGGGGCCCAAACACTTGGGCCATCTTCCGGTGCTTTTCTCAGGCCTCTAACAGGAAGCTGGATTGGAAGCAGAGCAGCCGGGACACGAACCGATGCCCACAAGGGGGATGTCCGCATGGAGGCGGTGGCTTCACCTGCTATGCAACAGCACCAGCCCCTCCACTGGAATTTTTAAAAAGACTTTCCAACATCGAATGGAAAGTACACAATGTAAACTGAACAGTATGGCTACCTAAAATGCCACAGGACATATGTACTTAATGGGTCAACTAAATGAAAATGGGGGGATGAACCTAAAATTACCTTAAAAATATACAAATTTTGGGGCCAGCCCTGTGGCAAAGTGGGCTAAACCTTTACCTGTAGCACTGGCATCCCATATGGGCACCGGATCATGTCCTGGCTGCTCCTCTTCCGATCCAGCTCTTTCCTATGGCCTGGGAAAGCAGTCTCTCTCTGTCTCTCCCTCTATCTGTAACTCAACCTCTCAAATAAATACATAAAAACCTTTAAAAAAATACAAATTTTGTGAAAATGCTATCAAGATGAATAAATGTTCAGGAAACAAATTCTGTTCCGTTAAGGCAAAACCAACTGTATTTAAAACCATTCACAAGGTTTACCCAACTTCTTCAATTAAAATTTAACATTTGGACAAATTTCCTACTCTCCTCACAGCTATTAAAAAACAGCACATGATTTAAACACAGAAATAAGTTGATATCTGACAGTGATAAAAGTGAATATGTGTGAAGAAAGATACATTAAGAGTGACTTTCAAAAATGAGTCCCATTTAACATTGTGACATTAAGTAACTGGCTCACCAATGTTCTTAGGTGGCCAGTGCACATCCTCTATAAAACAAAGCAGTTCCTCAACACTACTGAGACTTCCTTCCGACACTCCCAAGAAGGGTGACGATGGCAAGGGCGCCCAACGAGATGCCCGGGACACGAGGAAAAGGAAAACTGGAAACGCTGACGAGACTCCTACAGCTGTGCTCCGGGCCTGGGTGCTCACCCTCCCGTTACAAAGGGCACAACGGCCATGAAGGAATTCTGGAATACTTTTTGAGGAAATTCAGGTACGAAACATCTCAACATCCATCAGCACACATGATTTAAAAGTATAACAAACAAGATAAACATAACAATTTTGGTAAGCAAGTATGAACTTTTTTTAAGCTACACATGAGGACAAGGGGACAATTCTAAAATAGTGATAGGCCAGCCAAGCAGGGTTAACCGGGTAAGAAATGAAGCTATTTTCATGAGTGCAGATTATAAAAAAGGACTGCTGCTTATGATGACACAAAGAGGTAGAAACCTTACCAGGAAAAAATATCAAACAGCTATAAACCAAACACGTTCAAATTCTATGAAAACATGGAAGGATATTATCTTATTTTCTTTAAATATTAAACTTGTAGTTCATGTTCACTCTTAAAAATTTACACATTTCTTAGTTATCAACCTTATATAAATCACTATTTAATTTACACAATCATGTATTCCTAGAATCTGAAAGATGTAACGTTTTAGAAGTGATGTTATAATTAACACTGCACAAACCTGAAATTCTCGAAGAAGAGTTGATACATTAGCTTCGTTTGCCAAGTTTGTCAAAATTTCTAGCTATTAAAAAAAAAAAAAAAGAAAAGAAAGTGAACATTTTAAAAGAAACAAAAAGACGACTTAAATAGACCCTGGCATTTAATTAGAAGTTAATTTCTGGAGCTGGCTTTGTGGTGTAGCAGATCAAGTTGTTACTGGGTGCCGGCTTTGAGTCCCAGCTGCTCCACTTCTGATCCAGCTCCCTGCTAATGCACCTAGAAATGCAGCGGAGGACGGCCCAAGCGCTGTAGCCCATGTCCCAGGTGGGAGACGTGGACGAGGCTCTTAGCTCCTGGCTTCCACCTCACCCAGCTCTTGCCATTGTGGCCATTTGGGGAGCAAACCAATGGATAGAAGACTTCTCTCTGTCTCTCCCTAACACTGCCTATCAAATAAATACATCTTTTTTTTTTTTAAAGTTAATTTATATTTTTTAAAATGTCATACTGTCACAAATATGACAAGGTATATATTCTGGCGAACTCAGTCTGTCCCCTTATGTCAACACAGACTAGATCATTACATAGTTCTCAAAAAATAATGAGGAAAAGAAGAATCCTACATCTTCATTCATTGTCCCAATTTTACAATCTACATTTAATAAACCTAGATAAATCGAGGTGTCTTGAATTTTATCACCTATTCAGAAAGTCAGAAAATAATTTAACTTCCACGTAATTCCCATTTGTCAGATACCAATTAATTCTCTCCATTTATTCTCCGACATCCTGCCATCTCAAATACTTTTGACATTTTTAATTTCCTCTACTGGATTTATAGGTGTAAGAAATGCCCAATTAAAAATCCATCTCCAATGAACTTGATAAAAATACTTGCTCCTATTAATAAAAACTAAGTAATTAATCTGAAGACGTAAAAAAAGAAAGAAAAAGGGAACAGAAAACAGATGAAGCAAGAGAAAACTAAAGCTAACAGCTAAACAGAAACATGCTAATGTCAATGGCTGCATTAAAAGTAAATGGTCTAAACACCCCAGATAAAAGGAATAGCCCAAAGGACATTCTTTATACACTCTGGTTACAAGTCATCCATTCTGCTATATGGAATGGGAATACTGTACTCCAGGTTATGGGATGGCTTGTCACTTTACATTTTTGAAAATATTTATTTATTTATTTTCAAAGGCAGAGTTACAGAGAGAGGAGAGACAGAGATCTTTCATCCACTGGTTCACTTGCCAGATGGCCACAACGGTCAGCACTGGGCCAGGCTGAAGCCAAGAGCCAAGAGCTTCATCTGGGTCTCCCACATGGGTGGCAGGGGCCTAAACACATGAGCCATCTTCCTCTGCTTCTCCCAAGCCATTAGCAGGGAACTGGCTCAGAAGTGGAGCAGCTGGGATGCAGCGTTCATATGGGAAGTGGGTGTTGCAGGAGGAGGCTTTACCTGTTATGATACAATGCCAGTACATAGTCATTTTATTTTGATGAGAATATTTTAACTTTCTGAACAATTTTTTTTTAATTTCAAACACACGGAAAAGTTACATATCTAGTACAAGGAACCATTTTTTTTTTCCCTGTGAAAATCAATCTGATGCCACATCATCACCTAATACTTTGGGGTGTACTTCCTATAAATCAGGACATGTCCCACAGAGCACAGCACAGCACAAGCCAGTCAGTCAGGAAATTAACGTCAGTGTATTACTTCCAGGCAATTAACACTACACACTTAGGTTTCACTAACTGTCCCAATAATATATAATGAAAGAATCTTGCCAATATCACATACAGTATTTACCTGTCTCCTTCAACCTCAAACGCTTCCTCATTCTTTTTCAACTTCATGATCTTGACACCTCAGATTACAAACCAGCTTTTTTGTAAATTATTCTTTAATTTTGGTGTTTCAGTTTTTCTGATTCAGCTCAGTTTCCATGTAAATAACCTATTATTCCAATTTGTATTGAATAGTTCATCTTTTCCCCTATCAGATTGTAACGTACCCCCTATTATACAGTACATTTTCCTATGTGTGGGTGGGTTTCCACACGTTTGGATCTATTTAAGTTACTTGTCTAAGTATCACATTGTTTTAATCACTAAAGTTTTGTATTTCCTAACTGCACTGAACACCACTTATCATCCCCTGACAACAACACTCTTCATGAATCCCTGTTAGCATAAATTGTTCTTTTCACTTACTCCTATCCCTTAAATCTCAAATTAGTCTACCAACAGCAAAAGTATTCATGAAAATGTCATTCTTTTAACATCCACTCAAACACTACCTTTTCCAATATCCCAGAGAATTTATAAATCCCACCTTTGGTTTCACTAGCACTTAATTAAAATCTCTGTATCACAGTAATAAAATACTTATATAACTGTTTAATTCAGAATGCTCATGGTGTGGGTAGAATGTCTTAATTTTACATTAACACAATGTAGCACATTAACTAGTAAAATAACACAGATCAGAAACTATAAAGAAAATCTTCAACTATATGTTTTCTAAAAACCAGAATTCCACACTGCAGATGCTAGAAGCTGTAGCAATATCTCTTCAAATTACACGTGTGTGGGAGCATCAGGAGAGTGAAAGCACGCATACCTTCAGTGTTTTAATCATGGTGGGGTCAGTTGACCTAACATAGAAACTCTTCAGATATGGTTCAAACATACCCTAGGGTACAAAAATAGACACATAAATACAGTTACATATTAATGTGTTCATTTGACTCTTAATTTATGTGCTCACAGTGTACATACCTTTCTTTGAATTGACATGGTTGCTATATTTTGTAGGACAATGTATTGCACTTCCCTAAAAATTAAAAAAAAAATTTTTTTACTGGGTGTATTTTCAAATTAGTAAACAGTGTAATAATGAGAAAGCATCAGCAGTGTATTTCACAATGAGTGGAACTCTTAAAAGTAATACTGAAAAATTTTTCATGAATGTTAGATATTTATGCCTTCTTTTAAATTTGTTTTCCCCATAAAGTCCTAATAGATGAGAGGTATTAGGTGTGATCTGCCATGAGGGAGAATTCAAATCATTTTATAAAGTTATACTTCTCATCCAGAAAGCCAACACTGCAGCTGCTCTGAACACAAGCCAAGAAGGCATTTTTCACAGTCAATGGTTAAACATGACCATCATGTTAAGAAACACTCTCAGACTTAAGGTTTATTTTGTCACTCAGCCCTACCCAGAGCGAAAGCCTGGTTAAAACAGTTGTCATTATGTTTATGTCCAAACATCTAATAAATGAAGTGAATCTGATACAAGGCTTCATGACAGGAAGACCTATTCCAGACCTACTATTCCTTACAGCAGTCATAAGAAGAATAAAACAGAAAAGATGCTTAGGTGGGAAGACAGGAAGGACAGAAACACAAAAAACACAGCATCTCACTTGTTGTCCCAAAAATGACAAAAGCCAGTACTAGATAAGCAAAACCTTTTAATTGAAAAACAAAATAAAACTAAGTATTGCAAACTATCTAAAATAGCTGGGGCAAAGGTATTCTAGCACAGAAAACACAATAAACAAAACTCTTATCTTAAACTTCAAATTACATGTCGAGGGAATACACTGTCCTGAACTACTGATCTGAACACCTAAAATTAAAGAAGGTGGCATGCTCAATCTCTTTATCTATAAGAAGCTAAAGGGTACACAATTCTTTAAAAGGAGTAGCTTTTAAAAATGTAGTACTTTTAAAAAACCAGATAATTACAAAGGGAAACACTTCAACTTTATCAAAAAATAATTGTCAAAAATTATGTAACTTACCATATGATCAGCTGTACACAGAATTATACACCAAAAGTTACTATGATTGTATTTCAGTATGGTTTTTCAGTGAATCCAGATTTATCAAGACTCCCAGACATCATTATTGTCATAGCTGTCAAATATGAGTACCAGCCTACTGGTGACAGCATATTGTGTGTGGAACAAAATATTTTTAATCTGTTTGGCCTTGTGGTTTAAAAGATTTCAATATTTATCACTAAATTTGAGATAAATTTTATATAAAGCCTTTAATGACGATCCCTTAATCATGAAATCTTACTGATAAAACAGAGCTATGCATTAAATGCTCAGAAGTGTTGACATCTCACTTCTGAAGGAAAACAAAAGACAAAACATGGGACAGGCATGTGGGGCAGCAGTTCGGATGCTAGCTGGGATTACGTTTCTCATACCAGAGCATCTAGCTCTGCCCGATTCCAGGCTCTTCCTAAAGGGCACCAGCAGAGACAGCAGTTACGCCCCAAGCACTTCAGTTTGTCCTCCATGTGGGAGACCCAGAAGGAGGCTCACTCTCCTGGTTTCGGCCTGGCCCAGCTCCAGCTGTGGCAAGCATTTGGGGAGTGAACCGTTGGATGGAAGAACTCTTTCTTTGTGTCTGTTTCTGTTTCACTGACTCTCTCTAACAAATGAAAAATATTTTTTGTTTAAAAAAAAAAGCAAAATTTACCATTGAAAGAACAAAGACAAGAGGACATATACATGAGGTTACAACCTACCTATTGCTACGAAGTAAACGCACCAGTGACTTAGAAATCACGCCAGCCTCAGATTTTGGTGAAATGTGCCAATACAGCTGAGCAACTGCCATGACAACCTGCAAGAGCCAAGAGAAAAGCAATGGGAGCGGTGAACACAGGCACACTTGACAGGTCCCAGACACGTCCCTGCACACCACTCCCTCTCCACTCTGCAGGAGGGCTGTGCCATGCAACGGACTCTGTTATCCTCTGTACTGAGTTGAACAAGTAGGCCTATCCCCAAAGCTGGGTCTGTCCTCAGAGTGTGATCTTAAGGAACTAGGGTCTTTGCTGATGTTATTAAGACAAACATCAAGATGAGATCATGTGAGATTAGAATGGGCCCTAAAGCCAGTGACAGTGTCCTTCAGTCAGAAGAGGACAGACACAGAGAAGGCGGCCATGCGAAGACACGGCAGAGACTGGACTGAGGTTCTGACAAGCCAAGAAACGCCACGGATCAGCAGCACTACCAGAAGGCACTGCCACTGGTAAAACTAACCCAAAAAACACCCAAAACCCCAAAATTAGCAGAAGGAAGGAAATAACTAAAGTTGGAGCTGAAACAAACGAGATAGGGATTGGCAATAAAACAACCCGGAGGCAAGGGTTTGGCCTGATGGTTGATACCGAGACGCCTGCATCCCACACTCAGGCACCTGGGCTTGAGTCTTGGCTCCACTCCCCATGCCAGCTGCCTGCAAATGCACAACCTATGAAACACCACGCGGTGGCACACTAATCCACTGTTGGTGGGAATGCAAACTGGGAAGACCACTACAGAAGAGTTTGGAGATTCCTCAGAAATCTGAATATAGCCCTACCACATGACCCAGTCATCCCACTACTTGGAATTTACCCAAGGGAAATGAAATTGTCAAATAAAACTGTCTGCACCTCCATGTTTATTGCAGCTCAATTCACAATAGCTAAGACATGGAATCAACCTAAATGCCCATCAACAGAAGACTGGATAAAGAAAGTATGGTGTATGAACTCTATAGAATACCACACAGCAGTAAAAAAAAAAAATGAAATCTGATCATTTCTAACAAAATGAAGGAATCTGGAAAGCATCATGCTGAGTGAAATAAGCCAGCCCCAAAGGGACAAATATCATATGTTCTCCCTGATTGGTGACAACTAACTGAGCACCTAAAAGGAAACAGGTGGAAGTGAAACTAACACTATGAGAAACAATGACTGGATCAGCCCTTGTCCTGACTGTCGAGGAATAGCTTACTATTTTATTCTTCTTATTATTTTCTTTTTCTACTTAATACCATTGGTTGAACTCCTTAATTAGCACACAATTATTCCTAGGAGTTTAAATCTAAGTGTTAAAAATAAGAGTGGGAGTAAGAGAGGGAGACGTACAGTTCGGCACACGTTCACTCAGACTTACCCCTAAGGGTAAAGCTAGAAACATGCCATGGACTCCAAATCCCACTAAGTTGGGGTATCAATGCCATCTTACTAGTTAAAGTGGTAAGTTCATAACTGATCATAAAGATAGGATTAAATGTCAAAGGGATCACATAAATGAGTGTCTGCTAATAATAATTGATAGAATTAAAAACAAGAGAAAGATCTAACATGGGAAGTGGGATACAGAGCAGACTCATAGAATGACAATGCCCTAAGTAGCACTCTGGCCTCAGAATCAGCCCTTAAGGCATTCAGATCTGGCTAAAAACCCATGAGAGTTTCCCAGGCATGGAAAGCCAAGACACTCTGGCAAAAAATGACCTAAATGAGATCCCAACAGAAAGAACAGGCCATCAAAGAAGGAGGTACCTTTCTCTGAGGGGAGCAGATAACTTCCACTTTGATTATGGCCTTGTCTAAATAAGGTCAGAGTGTGTAAACTCAAGAGGCTTCCATAGCCTTGGCAGCTTATGACAAGAGCCTCGGGTGATTACTGACTCAATTGTGAAATCAACAACAGAATGACTCCTGTGCACTTACTCCCATGTAGGATCTCTGTCCTTAATGTGTACTATGAAGATTAACAGTAAAAAAAAGTCTTCAAATAGTACTTTATACTTTGTATGTCTTTGTGGGTACAAACTGTTGAAATCTTTAGTTAGTACATACTAAGTTGATCTTCTGTATATAAAGATAATTAAAAATGAATGTTAATGGCTGGCACCGCGGCTCACTTGGCTAATCTTCCACCTGTGGCACTGGCACCCCGGGTTCGTCCCGACTGGGGCACCGGATTCTGTCCTGGTTGCTTCTCTTCCAGTCCAGCTCTCTGCTGTGGCCTGGGAAGGCAGTGGAGGATGGCCCAAGTGCTTGGGCCCTGCACCCACATGGGAGACAGGGAGGAAGCACCTGGCTCTTGGCTTTGGATCGGCACAGTGTGCCGGCTGTAGCCATTTGGGGGGTGAACCAACAGAAAAAGGAAGACCTTTCTCTATGTCTCTCTCTCTCTCATTGTCTAACTCTGCCTGTCAAAAAAAAAAAAAAAAAAAAAAGAATGTTAATGAAGAATGGGATGGGAGAAGGAGTAGGATATGGGATGGTTTGCGGGTGGGAGGGTGGTTATAGGGGGAAAAACTGTTATAATCCAAAAGTTGTGATTTCGAAATTTATATTTATTAAATAAATGTTTTCTTAAAAAAAGGCTATAAAAGTTGCTTAAGGGAAATGAGCTTATATAGCATTTAAAAAAAAAGAAGAAATAAAGGGCATGAAAATTGGAAATGAGCAAGTCAAGCTGTCACTGTTTCCAGATGACACGATCATGTGTATAAAAACTCAAAATATTCTACCAAATAACTATTAAAACTAATAAACAAATGGAGAAAAGTTGAAAAATACAAAACTAGTGTACAGAATCAGCAGCACTGCTGTACATCCAGAGAGAATTACTTGAAAACAAAGCAATCCCATTTCTTACAGATACCAGAAACAAACAAAACTCTGGGAATCCACTTCACCAAACTATAAAACAACAATGAAAGAACTTGAAGACTGTCCAGAGATGAAAGACATCCTGTATTCATAGATGAGAAGAATCAACATTATTAAAATGTACATACTACGCCAAATATATAGATTCAACGTAATCCTTATCAAAATACCAATGACATTTTGCACTCACTAGAATAAACACTACTAAAATTGAAAGGGAACCACAAAAACTCTGAATAGCCAAAGCAATCGTGAACAAGAAGAACAAAGTAGGAGACTTTCTATAACCTGACTTCAATGTATACTATGGAGTGCGGCAGGCGTTTGGCCTAGCCTAGCAGTCACGATGCTGGTGGACACCCACACTCCATGGCCCCGATTCTAGCTTCCTGCCAGTGTGCACCCTGGAAACAGTGAGTGACGATTTAAGTAGCTGGGTCCCCGCCATCGATATGGTGACTTCCCAGATGCTGACTTCAGCCTGGCCCAACCCCAGGAGTTGCAAGCATTTGGGTGCTAAATCACTAATGAGAGCTGTCTGTCTCTCTAATCAAAGAAAAATAAAGAAATTAATCAAAACAGAATACTATGAAGTTACCATAATTATACCAGGCATAAAAACATACACACAGAAAAACAGAATAGGGAGACTAAAAGTAAGCCCATGAGTCTACACCCAACTGATCTTCAAGAGAAGAGCTAAGAATGTGCACTGGAGATAGGACAGTCTTCTGAATAAATGAAAAAGAAGACATCCATATACAGAAGACTGACTCTAGTGGGGCCCGTGTTGTCACCCATGTGGGAGACCCTCCGGACTTTGGGCCAGTCCAGGCCCAGGCATTGTGGCCAATTGAGGAAGAAGAAAAATGACACTAGATCCATTCTCCTATCACATACAAAAATCAACTCAAAATGGCTTAAAGACTTAACTGTAAGATCTGAAACTATCAACTAGAAGAAAACATAAGGGAGTCACTTTGCAACACTGGAATAAGCAAGGGTTTTTCCAAATCAGAACCCCTGAAAGCACAGGAAACAAAAGCAAAACAAAGCAAAGAGTATTTTATCAAGTTATAGCTACTGCACACCAAAGTAACAACTGGCAGAATGAAGAGACAACCTACAGAATGGGAGAGAGGATCTGTGAATTGTAGCTCTGACGAAGAGTTAATCAACAGAATATACAAGGAACTCAAAGAACAGCAACTAACCAAACAGTCCAATTCAAAATGGGTAGTATTCCCTCCAAAGGAAGATGGCTAAATATGTTGACTGTCAACATGTGTGGACCAATGTTGCTTTAAAGAAAATCTTTCCAACATGCAGACACAGCTTTGAGTGCCCCATAACAGCAGTACTGAAGACGTTAGCTAATAGATATTTTAGTGGATAATCTGTTAACTGACATCCAGTGTAAGTTACAGCCTTCTCATTTTGCTCATTTTAGATATCCTGGACTGAGCAGAGGGGCCTTTCCTATATTTCTCCTGATAAATACACATACTGGCCACTCCTTATCTCTTTTTCTTAAAGTGAAATCTTTTAGGCATACAGGGCAGCACCAGGTTACTGAACAGTTGTGACTTTATGGTAACTTTCCTATTTTGAGCCCATGGGTTATGAGAATTTGCAATATGTTGTTATATTTAGAGCCAATAAAAGTTTAATCAATGCTCAGTATTGGTTTAGAAAATTTTAGGTCCTCTAAACCAGATACCTTAAAAAAAAATGGGTAGTACATTTAAACAGACATTTTTCAAACAAATGTCCCCAGGGTTCGTGAGAAAAGGGTCAGTATCACTAATAATCAGAGAAATGCAAATCAAGCCCACAGTGAAGTATCTCCTTACTCCACTTAGATTTGTTATAACCAAAAAGTCAAAAAACAACAAGTGCTGGTGAAGATGTCGATAAAAGGGAACACATGCATGCTGCTGCTAACAATTATCACAGCCACTGTGGCAAAATAGTATACGGTTCCTCAACAGACTCAACACAGAACTACCAAACACCCTACCACCCACCGTGGGGTACGTACCCAAGGGAAACCAAAGGAATGCGATGAAGAAGCACCTGCGTCCCCACGTTCAGCACTCTTTAAAACATCCAAGAAGGGGAGACAGCCACTCAGGACAGGGCACAGAAAACGTGCTCTATGAACACAATGGAGTGTTATTTGGCCATATAAAAGGATGAAACCTTCTCATTCCATCAACAAGGATGAAACTGGAGGTTATTAGGTTAAGTGAAATTAGCCAGGAATAGACCAAGTGTTGCATGATCTCACACCCAGGATCTTAAGTCTCGGAGCAGAGTGCTGTATACCAGAGGATGATGAGAATACAGGGGAGGGAGAGATGAGGACAAGTCAATGGGTCTAAGTTACAGCTACATGGGAGCAGGAGGGGATAGTAGGATGGCTACACACAATGATAATACACTGCAAAATGTTCACAGAAAATAAAAAGCAGTAACAAAGAACTTTCAATGTTTTTATCATAAAGAAATGATAACTGTTTGAGGTACTATATATGTTTACTTCATTTTGAACCATTGTAAAATATATGCTTATATTAGAACATCATTTTTCTGTGTCACATTTTCTGTGTTACAAATTTTAAGTTAAATACAGAAAAATCAATACATTTAAGTAGTGATTAAAGGAATCCCATTACAATAATACATTTAAATCAGCACTATTTGAAATGATGCTTTTTTTTTTAAATGCAAAACTTTAAAAACAGTCTTTGGTTCAAGGTCATTAGGGGTGACTGTCTCACAGTGTAGGAGTAATGTGATTCCTCTACATGCCTGCACACTTAAACTCACTCAAATACACAGTGAAACACGTGAACGGTGCAGAAACACAGCTACCCAAGTTATATAACCTTGTCTTTTGGCTTGGAAGATGTATTAATACCTCTGTATTTCTGCCTGAACTATAAACTGTAGCACGTAGCTGGCAGGAAAGACCTTTACATATGCCTCAGCACCACACCGCATGTGAGAAAGGCAAAACAGAGCTTCTTCTAGCAAAAAGGAATTCTTAAAAATACAACTCGCAGGGGCCTACATTTACTGTTGTTTGGCATTTGTTGTATTTTTTCATTACAAGAATGTTTTATAGCTTTCAAAGATAAGTAACGAATTTTTGGAGTGGAAGACTCTCATTTCTTCTCATGTGATTAACATATACATTCCCTTAAATTTAAAATCTTATAAATTAAGAGAATCTCAATTAATGACTGACCTACTCTACAAAATGACTGTAATTTTTACATCTATTAAAACACATGGCTAATAAGTATTAGTATACAATGAAAGGGAAACTGAAGTTTAATTTTAGCGTATTTTACAGACAATAAATTAAATCCTATTCTACTACAAACAACAAGCCCACTCCTCTGGCAAGAAAGTAAACCACATTTTCTGTGAATGTCATTTCTAGCTGGTATGTCATTTATTGTAGTATACTAGAGAGGACCCTTCCAGTGTGTCAGTCAGGGCAAAAGGACTACATGTATTGTAGTATACTAGAGAGGACACTTCCAGTGTGTCAGTCAGGACAAAAGGACTAAATGTTCATCTTCCCCCTCAGGAATATTGACAAATGCATCACAAAGTTCCTTCAGTACCAAGTTTGATACATATATGGGATCACCTGGAAAAGCCATGAGGGAAGCTCCCTAAAGTTCAGAATTCAGGAAGAATTAAAATTCGGGCTCACAGGTCTTCCACAGTCACATCACGCATGTTAATAAAAAGCGTATCCTATCAGCCCTTTTCTCTTGTTAACCCTCTATGCCACTTTCCCCTGACTCAGACTGTGAGAACAGCCTCTATTCAGTGACTCCACTTCAGTCTACACAGCACTGACCAATCAGGCTTCCTGAAGCAAATTCTCGGTCTCTGTATAAACGTGAAGATAAGGTTGTTAAAAAAATCACAATTCCTCAAAAACAAGCTTTTACATCCACCAACACCTCAAAAACAAGGAACCAAGACACATGGGAGGAACGCTGCCAACTGCCTCTGCTCGCTTCACCATCTGAGAAGAATTCTGGTAAGTATTTGAAACATAGAATCAATTTTCAATATAAAATTAAATTTACAGTGATTCAATATTAAACCAGAGTTTCAGATGGAAAATCAGAGACATAGCCAGCATTCGACAAAACCAGCTAAAACACAAGTACATTTATAACATCAGTGAAGTACCGTTTTGTTGTCACTGGGGATATGTACTGAGAAATGACGTGGAAGCTAAATTACCGCACATAAAGCAAAACCTCTGCTAGTTACCAAGACACACAGAGCTCAGCTCTGAATTCTTAAGAATCAAAACCTTAAAGAGATGCAAGTGAAGTTCCTCATACTTGAAGTTTTTATTAACAGAAGAGAACAAGGAGTTAAGAATGTTTTCTGACAGGCGTCTGGCCTACAAGCTAAGGCGTGGGTTAACACAGCTGCACCCAACAGCACAGCACTTGGGTACTGTGTGCGCCCAGCTCTACCTCCCGACTCCAGCTTCCAGAGCACGCGTACTCTGGGGGCGGGGGTGATGCTCAGGCAGCTGAGCCCCTGTGGACGGAGTCCCACTGTGGGATCTGAGGAGTGAGCCAGTCATGGAATAAGAAACTACACCCCACACAGGGACACTACCAAGTGCCACTGAAATTTTTTTAAAGTGTATTTCATTAAAAGGCTGAAACACATTGAAATAGCAAAATCTGGTTTCTAGCATCTAGCTTATATCCCACACTGCATTTTCCATCACTCATTACAAATACTTGTCTGTAAACAAATAATCTACTTGCACACTCAAAAGTGTTCACTGAACTCAGATACCTTTGCTCCTGTTTACGCTCTAATCTAAGAAGTGTGTAACAGTCTGCACATACCGCGGCATTTCTGCTCTGAAGCAAAGGCTTTGTGTTCCTGATCAGCAGCCGATGGTCTGGATCCATGGCGTACGGTGTCTTCCTTTTCTCAGCCTCCTCCTGCTGCTCATCGTCAGACTCGTAGAAATTCTTCTCACCGCCCTCCACACCACCATCACCGCCACCCTGCCAGGGAAGACATTTAACCCAGGTCAGCTCGGATCAGAAAGACACTATGGCAGGCACATCTTCATTTTCCTTTGAATACACAATTCAAAATAAACAAATCACTTGCCTCTCAGTGCTGGGAAAAAAAAAAAAAAGGAAGAGAATGTGGCCAGCATTGTGGTGAGAAGGTTAAGCCACTGCCTAGGACATCTACATCCACTATGGGCACCAGTTTGAGTTCCTGGATGCTCCACTTTTTTTTTTTTTTTAAAGATTTATTTATTTATTTGAAAGGCAGAGTTACAGAGGGAGGGAAGGAGAGGGGGAGGAGGTCTTGCATCCACTGGTTCACTCCCGAAATGGCCGCAATGGTTGGAGCTGGGCTGATCTGAAGCCAGGAGCAAGGAGTTTTTTCTGAATCCCCCACGCGGGTGGGTGCAAGGACACAAGCGCTTCAGCCATCTTCTACTGCTTTCCCAGGCCATCAGGAGGGAGCTGGATCAGAAGTGTAGCAGCCGGGCCACAAACCAGAGCCCATATGGGATGCTGGCACTGCAGGCGGCAGGTTTACCTTCTATGCCACAGAGCTGGGCCCCAGATGCTCCACTTCTGACCCCAGTAATTGGGCCCCTGTCAACTACACGAGAGCCCAGGATACAGTTCCAGACTCCTGGCTCAGCCTCAGCTGTTGCAGCCATTTGCAGAGTGAGCCAGCAGATGGAAGATCTATCTCTTCCCTCTGTCTCTCTCTCTCTCTCAACTCTGTGTTTCAACAAAATAGATCCTAAAAAAAAAAAAAAAAAAAAAGACTATAGTTGAGACAACCTTTTATCTCGAGACCAAACTTGAGCGGATATTCTTTAATGAAGCTTCAGGTGTCAGCAGTTCTATTGAATGGCTTAGTAAACCAATAAATGATACAAAGTATCAAATACACAAGCACTTTATAACTATAGTCTAAGAATAGGGACTCACCCACCATCTGAAATACTGTTAAACCAACAAACATTCCAATTTACTGAAAATGATAAATGATAAAAATATTCTATTAAAAAAACGCTATAGCAAATAAAATCCTCAAATGCACATATGAATACTTATTCAGCTAACAAATACTTTATTACACTTCAGACGTTATGTTAATGAAGTACATATTTGTATTGCTTATTTTACTGTAAAAATTTTTAGGATTTTGGTACTAATTTTAGTAAGGATATTTCAAAGGAGTAATATATTTTCATTAGTATCTCTCCCACACAAAAAGACAAAGATCTCATATAGAGATTAAGGCCTCTACAAAATAACACTGAATATATAAACTATAATTTCCTAAAATAAAAGGAATTTGAAATAACGTATTTGGAGTTTGAGTAATGGGATCATGAAATGACAAACATCAGCAACATCTTGCTCACAGCTAGAACAGTCGCCATGGATTACTGTCTGAAAGCCCACTCCAGGGCAGCTGTTTGGTGCGGCAGCCAAGATGACAGTGCAGACACCCACGTCCCATCGCCAGGTGCCTTGGTTAATTTCCAGAGCCACTGTAGGCAAGTGGGACGTGAATCACGGGATGGGAGCTTGCATAGAGGTGTCCCTGCCTTCTGCCTCTCTCTTGCTCTATCCTTTGTTTCTCTGCACCCAGCCCTTACCCTAGATCCCACCCTCCAACTCAAACAAAAATTTAAAAAACACAAGTATACTCATAAGAAATTCTCTTTTATCTTTCATAAAATTTACATTTAGTACTAATTCATCATGGCATAGTAGTTTAGATTTGGCTCTCCACTGACTAGCTAAGTATGTACCAACCACGTAATTCTAAGTTGGATCCAAATGGAAAAAAAAACTATAAGGGAAGGGCTGCTGTTTTTATGAGGACAATGCAATGAACAAGCATAGGCTTCCATGGAGGACAGGAGCCAATCTCTATGAACATGTCTGAATCTGTGCAGACAGGTTCTCTTAGGTATTCAACCAATCAGAACCGACAGAGTGTGCTTCTACCAGGAGGACACATTAGTCTGGTATCAGTGCTGGCTCGATGATCGTGGGAAATGACTTTTTTTTTTTTTTTTAAGTTTTCGTTCTTCCTTTTCTTTCCTTCCCAGAAACATTTGATTGGATACAAACTTCATACATTTCAAAATTACAACTGTAGAACATGGTGATTCTTCCTACCATTCCTGCCCTCCCACCACTCTCCCACCCCTTTCCCTCCTCCCTCTCCTATTCCAACTCTTATTTTTTACTAAGATGTACTTTCAATTTTCAATTAACTTTATACACTTATGATTAACTCTATGTTAAGTAAAGAGTTCAACAATTAGTATAGAAAAAAAAAACTGTTTCTCAACAGTTCAGACAAGGGCTGTTCAAAGTCACTGCTTCTCAAAGCGTAAATTTCACTTCTACAGATAGCCTTTTAGTTATCTATTAGTTATCACAGGTCAAGGAAAACATATGGTATTTGTTCCTTTGGGACTGACTTATTTCACTAAGAATGATGTTTTCCAGTTTCACCCATTTTGTTGCAAATGACAGAATTTCTTTTTTTTCTGCCATGTAGTATTCCATGGTGTACATATCCCATAATTTCTTCATCCAGTCTTCAGCTGATGAGCTTCTGGGTTGATTCAGTGTCTTAGCTATTGCAAACTGAGCTGCAGTAAACAAAGGGATTATAGATAACTCTTTCATATGCTGATTTCATTGCCCTTAGTAAATTCCCAGGAGTGGGATGGCTGGGTCATATGGTAAGTCTATATTCAGGTTTCTGAGGTATCTGTTGTCTTCTATAGAAGCTTTACCAGTTTACACTGCCACCAACAGTGGATTGGGGTACCTTTTTCCCCATATCCTCGCCAGCATTTGTTGTTTGTTGATTTCTATATGAAAGCCATTCTAACAGGAGTGAGGTTAAATCCCATTGTGGTTTTGATTTGCATTTCCCTGATGACTAGTGATCCTGAGCATTTTTTCAATCTGTGGTCTGTTGGCCACTTGGATTTCTTCTTTAGAAAAAAGTCTAAGTCCTTTGCCCATTTCTTAAGTGGGTTGTTTGTTTTGTTGTTGTTGAGTTTCTTGAGAGTTCTTTATATATTCTGGTTATTAATTCCTTTTCAATTGCACGGTTTGCAAATAATTTCTTCCATTTTGTTGGTTTCCTCTTCACTTTGCTCAGTGTTTCTTTGGCAATACAGAAGTGTCCCAATTTGATATAATCCCATTTGTCAATTTTGGCTTTGACTGCCTGTGCCTCTGGGGTCTTTTCCAAGAATGCTTTGCCTAGGCCAATGTCTTGCAGGGCTTCTCCACTGTTCTCTAAATTTGATGGTGTCAGGTCACAGATTCAGGTCTTCAATCCATTTTGAGTGGATTTTTGTGTAAGGTGTGAGGTAGGGGTCTTGCCTCCTACTTCTGCATGTGGAGATCCAGTGTTTCCAGCACCATTTGTTGAAGAGACTGACCTTGATTCTGGGATTGATTTTAGCTCCTCTGTCAAACGTAAGTTGGTTGTAGATGTATGGACTGATTTCTGGCATTTCTATTCTGTTCGACTGGTCTATCCATTTGTCTTTGGATCAGTACCAAGCTATTTTGATTATAACTGCCCTGCAGTATGTCTTGAAATCTGGTATTGTGATGTCTCCAGCTTTGTTTTTGTTGTATAAGATTGCTGTAGCTATTCGGGGTCTCCTATATTTCCATATGCATTTCAGCATCATTTTTTCTATATCTGAGAAGAATATCCTTGGTATTTTGATTGGGATTTCACTGAATCTGTAAATTACTCTTGGTAGTATGGACACTTAATAATGTTTATTCTTCCAATCCATGAACATGGAAGTTTCTCCTGTTTTTCTATGTCTTCTTCTATTTCTTTCTTCAATGCTTTATAAGTTTTCATCATAGAGATCTATGACATCCTTAGTTAAATTTATTCCAGCTATTTACTTTTGGGTTTTTTTAATAAATATTGTGAATGGCACTAAGCTTAGAAATTCTTTTTCAGCATGGCATTGTCTGTGTACACAAGTCTGTTGGTTTTTGCATGTTGGTTTTATACCCTGCTATGTTATCAAACTCTTCTATGAGTTCAGTAGTCTCTTAGTGGAATCTTCTGGATCCCGTATATATAGAATCATGTCATCTGCAAACAGGGATAGTTTGACTTCCTCCTTCTCAATTTGTATCCCTTTATTTCTTTTTCTTGCCTAACGGCTCTGGCTAATACTTCGAGGACTATATTGAACAGCAATGGTAAGAGTGGGCAACTTTGCCTGGTTCCAGGACTTATCTTGATTTACTATCTATGAAAGGGTATAAAAGTATCTATATCATGTGTGTCCATAAAGAGTCAATCAGTTTAACAAAGGTAATACAATCACCTGGAACATATTAAACAATCTGTAGCTGTCACCTCTGCTTTTATGATTTTTGTTAAAGATTATTTATTTGTTTGAAAATCATAGTTCTAGAGAGAGACAGAGAAACAGAGAGAGAATCGCCCACTTCCTGGTTCACTCCCCAGATGGTCAAAAGGACCAGCATTGGGTCAGGCTAAAGCCAGAAGCTAGGTCTCCCACAGGGGTGCAGGAGCCCACACATTTGGGCCATCCTCTGCTGCTTTCCCAGGCCATTAGCAGGGAGCTGGACTGGAAGTGAAGCTGCCAGGACATAAACTGACACCCATCTGAGATATCAGCATCACAGGTGGTGGATTTGCCTGCTATGGCACAACACCAGTCCTCATTGCTTTATTATTAAGAATTTTTCTAGCAGCCATGTAACAGAAGCTATTATTTTATCTTAAATCAAATATCCCTAGATGCCAAACATAAAGAAAGCTCTCCCCAGTAAAACTCTCTCTCAGAAATGAAACTGCCTCTTATTTGAGGATTTACAAATTTATTCTGAGGCTTTTAGATAATCGCTCCATCCTGAAAAAACAATACACTGTGTGGAAAATTCAGTATGCTGAAACAACTTCAATCTAGTCACAGATGTACAAAATAAGTCACAAGTGCCAGCTGTAAAAATGACATAAATAGGGGCCAGCGCTTTTGCACAGTAGGTAAGGCTACTGCCTGCAGTGCCAGCATCCCATATGGGCGCCAGTTCAAGTCCTGGCTGCTCCACTTCCGATACACCTCTCTGCTATGGCCTGGAAAAGCAGTAGTAGATGGCCCAAGTCCTTGGGACTGCACCCACGTGGGAGGCCCGGAAGAGACTCCTGACTCTTGGCTTCAGATCAGCACAGCTCCAGCAGCTGCAGCCAACTGGGGAGTGACCCTCCCCTCCCCACCCCATTCCCTGCCTCTCCTCTCTCTGTGTAACTCTGACTTTCAAATAAATAAATAATTTTTTTTAACAGTGACATAAATAGGGGCCAGTGTTGTGGCATATCAGGTTAAGCTTATGATGCCACCATCCCATATGAGTACTGGTTGGAGCTCCAGCTGCTCCCATTTCTGATCCAGCTCCCTGCTAATGGCCTGGGAAGCAGCAGAGGACGGCCCAAGTATTTGGGCCCCTGCACCCACATGGGAGACTCAGATGAAGCTGCTGGCTCCTCCTGGTTTGGGCCTAGCCCAGTCCTCACCATCGCAGCCGTTTGGGGAGTGAACCAAGAGATGGAAGACGTCTCTGTCTCTGTCTCTCTCTCCCTCTCTCTCTCTGTAGCTCTGCCCTTTGAAGAAATGAAATAAATCCTTTTTTAAAATGATGTAATAAGCCCTTAAAGATCACTTTTTAAAAAACAGATTATCCAGGGTTATACAGTTTGTTTCTAGGAATGGCTAAATAGACATTCAGTACAACCCTTAAGTGAGAACTAGAAACACTAGGGCAAAATCATGCAATGTGTCAACTGGAAAGTATGGAGAGCTAGAAGAGCAGTGAGGTGCTGTGCGGCAGGAGCCAGAAGTAGAAACCTAAAGATCTGACCGGCACTGAGACTACTCCCCTCCAAAGGCAGGTGTTAATACCCAAGAGAAGGCTGTGAGGCCTAAAAGCCAAGGAGAGAAGATTCACTAACAAACACTGAGGTCAGGAACCACCGAGCACTACAATCCTGCACTCTCCTGGTCTTTGGTTTCAATGCGGGAGGGTCCACATTTATCCTAGGGAGGAAAAATGATCAGATTAAAGCTCAGCTTTGAAACATCTCAACACATTTGAATGAGGGCACTTAAAAAATGTCGTGGGAAAATGGAATGAAAAGACTAGTTTATTTGGTGCAAAAATTCTGAAATCCATGAACAGTTTTTCCTAACATGCACTTCCTACATACTGAAGAACAATGATAACCGAGCTCAGACTGCCGAGTCCCTGAGCTAGCACCGCTCCACAAGCAAGCCACACTCCACCACCCACAGTCCCGCAGGGCACAGTCCTGAGCTGCATGATGTTTTGGTCAGACACAGACGACATATAATGTACGACAACGGTCTCATTAAGACTGTATCACCTGGTGGCCTGGTGGCCACTCTGCTTTGTGTAAATACACTCAATAATGGTCAACCAATGATAAAACTGCCTAACAACAAATTTCTCAGAACACCACCCCAGCTGAACAATCAACAAGGAAATGGTTGCATGTGTGTGTGTGTTTTTTTAATTCGATTTTTATTTATTCATTTGAAAGTCAGAACAGGGAGAGGAAGAGGCACCCCCCCTCCCCAACACACACACACAGGTCTTGTATCTGTTGGTTTATTCCCCAACTGGTCACAACACCCAGGGGTAGGCCAGGCTGATGCCAGGAACTAGGAATTTCATCTGGGTCCCCCACGTGGATGGAGGGGCCCAAGCACTTGGGCCATCCTCTGCTGCTTTCCCAGGTGCATTAGCAGGGAGCTGGACTGGAAGTGGAGCAGCCTAGACTCAAACTGATGCCCGTAAGGGATGCAGGTGCTGCCAGCGGTGCCTTTACCCTGTACACCACAGCGCCGGCCCAACAGCAGTGCTATTAAGGGTCAGGATATTGTTTCCGCTCTGGGAGAGAAAGCAGCATAATTAAAGAGAAGCTGTCAAAACAGGAAGCTTCTGAAGCATACCTCTCTGTTTATACTTATACTGCAATAAATACTTTATTTTCTTAAGATTTATTTATTTACTTGAAAGAGTTACAGAAAGAAAGGAAAAGAGAGAGATCTTCCATCCCCTGGTTCACTACCCATATGCCAGAACAGCCACTGCTGGGCCAGGCCAAGCCAGGAGCTTTTTCCAGGTCTCCCACGTGGGCGAGGGGCCCAAACTCTTGGGCCAACTTCTGCTGCTTTCTCAGGAGCATCAGCAGGGAGCTGGACTGGAAGTGGAGCAGCCAGGAATGGAACCAGCACCCACATGAGAAGCTGGCGTCGCAGGCAGCAGCTTTACCTGCTACGTCACAATGCCAGCCCCAAAAAGTTCTTAAAATATGCATGAGGCACGTGGTATAGCAGAGCTCCTAGTCCAGTGCCTGGTTCAAGTCCTGTCTACTCAGCACTTTTAACTCAGCCTTTGGAAGGTAATTCAGTTACAAGAGCAGAGCACTGGTGAATGGCATCAGGAACCTGACAAAATGGACCCCAGGGAGCCTTCTGGGCCTCTTGCTACAGTCTGAAGACACAACAAGACGACAGCCCTCCATGAATCAGGAGACAGTAAACCGGCTTTAAATCCCGTTTCCACAACTGTGGGAAATGAATGTTTCTTATTTAAGTCAGCCAGTACAAGCTATCATTGTCGAAGCAGACCAAACTAAGACAATAAAATAATTACAGTTAAGATGTTCAGGGAGAAATGGTAAAGCTGGAAATACTTGAAAAAAATATGTGTACTAACTATGAGAATTAATATCTATAATTTGTTTTTTAAAATATTTTTAATCAAGTTCTCAGTAAATGACCAATGGTTGAATTAACAATGCTCTAGAGAGAAAAATAAAATTAATAATCAACATGGAAAAAAAATCCCATTTTGCAATACAGATTTTTTTTTTGAGAGGCAGAGTGGACAGTGAGAGAGACAGAGAGAAAGGTCTTCCTTTTCCGTTGGTTCACCCCCCATGGCCGCTGCGGCCGGCACACCGCGCTGATCCAAAGCCAGGAGCCAGGTGCTTCTCCTGGTCTCTCATGCAGGTGCAGAGCCCAAGGACCTGGGCCATCCTCCACTGCACTCCCAGGCCACAGCAGAGAGCTGGATAGGAAGAGGGGCAACCGGGACAGAATCCGGCGCCCCGACCAGGACTAGAACCCAGTGTGCTGGCGCCACAGGCAGAGGATTAGCCTATTGAGCCGCGGCACCGGCTGCAATACATATTTTTTTTTTTTTTAAGATTTATTTATTTATTTGAAAGGCAGAGTTACAGACAGGCAGAGGCAGAGAGAGGGAGTGAGAGAGAGAGATCTTCCACCTGCTGGCTCACTCCCCAGATGGCCGCAATGGCCAGAGCTGTGTCAATCCGAAGCCAGGAGCCAGAAGCTTCCTCTGGGTCTCCCATGAGGGTGCAGGGGCCCAAGCAGTTGGGCCATCTTCTACTGCTTTCCCAGGCCATAGCAGAGAGCTGGATCAGAAGTGGAGCAGCCACGACTTGAACTGGCACCCATATGGTTGCCAGCGCTGCAGAGCGGGGCTTTAATCTGCTGTGGCACAGTGCTGGCCCCTAATATATAATTAAACATGGTTTTGTACCTCATATTCCTATTTAGAAATGCTATGCAATGCTCATGAGCTTTTAAAATTTATATTTCTAATGGCATCTAAGTTTGTATAACCCCTTTAAGAAGCTTATTTTTCTATAATGCATTAAAAGCTGTAGAAACGTGGGGGGGGGGCATGTTCATGTTCAGGCAGCAGTGTGCACTTGGTGTGAGGGTTAACATGCCATGTGGAACACTCATACCCCACACATCAGAGTCCCTGACTTTGACAGTGTGCACCGCAGCAAGAAAGGCGATGGCTCAAGTACCTGAGACGCTGCCTCCCCTGTGGGATCTGGAATGAGCTCCAGTCTCAAGACTGCGGCTGACCCAGCCCTGGCTATAAAGGGTGGCTGAGGGGTGAGCCAGCAAATGGAAGATATTTCTTCTCTATCTCTCTCCAATAAAAAAAAGTGAAGGTCTTTAAGTACTACAAATGGAATACAGAAACATTAGTTTACCCTTCTCCCAGAGTGGAAATGACATCTTTTAAGAGAGAGAGAAACTGACTGATGCAGGGACGGCACTTGTGGCAGGGAATACAACCAAACCGATCTCTACGGAAAAGCCAGATTTACTTTTTGTTATCATTGTTATATAAAGTACTGTAATTTCAGCAACAGATGTAGACTTCACAAAGTGAGCAATCTTTTTAACATTTCAATCTAACAGATTTACCTTTGTGACACTTTTGACATAATGAGACACAGGAAGATCTGTGCTCTTAGAGACAAAAGCTCACATAAGTTGGTGCAGTGGATGACTCACAGTTTTTACCTTAGAGAAGTTTGAACATTTGTAAATTATTATTATTAATCAACATGGTAAATACATGAGATGAATTTCATTCTCCCTTTGTACAGAAAAGTGGAAGTTGGTCAAACAAGTAAGATAAACAAAACGTATTAAGAAAAGTGTCTAGTCTACTTATAAGTAAAAAGAAATGAGTTCAGAAGACTTCAAAATGCACTATATCAGCAGAAGAAAAGGTGTTTTCCAGTGGAGAACTACTTAATGACTCAAACAGGAGTCCCAGACAATGAGGACACAAAGCCCAAAGTGAATGTGACAGAAATATTCTATGAAACAAGTATGAAATGTTCTAATTTATGCCTATCCTATTTTTCCGTGTTTTAAAAATAAGTGTATGGAAGGTATCTCTCTCTCTCTCTCTCTGTTTCTGCCTCTCTGTAACTCTTCTTTTCAAATAAACAAACAAATCTTAAAAAAAATAAGTATATGAAATGACATTATAAATTACAAAATACTGATCTCCATATTTATTATTTAAAAAAATTATTTATTTGAAAGGCAGAGCTACAGAGAGACAGCGGAGAGAGTGAGAGTCAGTCTTCCATCTGCTGGTTCACTCCCCAGATGGCCACAACTGCTGGAGCTGCACCGATCTGAAGCCAGGAACCAGGAGCTTCTTCCAGGTCTCCCACATGGGTGCAGGGGCCCAAGCACTTGGTGCATCTTCTGCTGCTTTCCCAGGCCACAGCAGGGAGCTGCATAGAAGCAGAGCAGCCGGGACTCGAACTGGCACCCACATGGGAAGCTGGCACTACAAGCGGTGGCTTTACCTGCTATGCCATAGTGCCAGGCCCCTCCATACTTCTTAAAAGAAAAACTCCTTCTGTCTTTCAACTACAGTGAAAATCTATAAACTTAAAAAAAAAAAAAAATTAAGAGCACACTCAAGCTGAACCACACACAAAGAAAAAACCACTTTAAATTATCATTTGGAAAATGGGACCAACTACGCAAGGGCTTTTCAGAAACACTCACAAAAACGTAATCAGGAGATGCATCTAGAGGCAGGAATGTGGTGGAGTGGTTAAGGTGCCCCTGGGGACACAGGCATCCCACGCAGGAGTGCCCATCTGAGTCCTCACACACCTTCCTGCGAAGGAACAGCCTTGGGAGGCAGCCGCTGACAGCTCGGGTTCTAGGGTCCCTGCCACCCAAGTAAGAGACTCAGGTTTAACTTCTGGTTCTTGGCTGTGGCCTGGCACCGCTGTGACTGTTGAAGGCATTTGGGGAATGAACCAGTAGATGGAAGATCTCTCCTTGGTTTGTCTCTCTACCTTTCAAATAAAACAAAAATAAATAAATTGAAAGAAAAAAAAAAAGCCACACCTTCTTACAGAGCTACTTTTATAAGTTTAAAAAAAAAAAAAAAAAAGGAAGTTTATTTCGATATTGAAAAAATCCTGAGTGGCCAGTACTGTGCTGCAGTGGGTTAGGCTGCCGCCTGCAACGCCGGCACCCAATATGGGCGATGGTTCAAGTGCCTACTTCTCCACTTAACAATCCAGCTCCCTGTTAACGTGCCTGGGAAAGCAGCGAAAGACGCCCCGAGTGCTGGGGACCCAGCCACACACTTGGGAGACCCAGATGAAATTCTAGTCTCCCGGCTTCAGCCTGGCCAGGCCCTGGCTATTGTGGCCATTTGATGAGTGTACCACAATATGGAAGATCTCTCTCTCCCTCTAACTCTGCTTTACAAATAGAATTAAAAAAAAAAAAAACTTAAAAAAAAAATCTTGAAGGGGCTAGCATTGTGGCATAGTAGGTTAAGTCTCCACCTGTGGCGTTGGCATCCCATATGGGCACCAGTTCGAGTCCCAACTGTTCTACTTCAGAGCCCTGCTGACAGCCTGGGAAAGCAGTGGAAGATGGCCCAAGTGCTTGGGCCCCTGCACCTTTGCAGCAGATCCAGAATAAATTCCTGCCTTTGGATTGGCCCAGCTTTAGCCATCTGGGGAGTGAACCAGCGGATGGAATACCTCTCCTCTCTCTCTCAAGTAAATAAATAAATCTTAAAAAAAAAAAAAAAAACCTAAAACCTTGAAATCCACACATACTAGAGTTCTTCAAAAATTCATAGAAAAATTTTTATGAAAAACTTATGTATGAATTTCCAAGGTTTTCCATCCCAAAATAAACTTGTATTTTAATTCCATTTTCCAGGAACTTCTTAAAGTACCCTCATACGTGTGACCATCTGACCTATCCCATATGGAGATACGCCTCCTTCCACTCAGGCGTACCAACTAACAAACATGCTATTGCAAAACAATCAGCTTAAACATCACTTTTCACTTCACTCTAAAACAGTAACTTCCAGAAGACAGACATGTTGTTATTAAATACTAGCTTTACAAGGCAAAAATATAAGTGTTACTTTATTTTCATATTTTGGAAAAGGCCTATTTTGTATGTCCTTATGATACTATCACACAGACTTATGGAACAAAGAAAAGTGTGAAACGGTACCTCAGCGGGAATACTTTATACAGATTCTGTACCGGGAGCTACAAAAGCAGATGTGCACCACTCTGGACTCTGGGGTAAATCTGTGCTTCACGGAGATGGGATCTGAATGTATCTGCTAAGAAACACCAACTACAGCTCGTCAGTTCAGAAAGAAGAACAAAAAACCAAAATCGGTAACAGTTTAAAACAGCACACAGCACACCTGCTTACATCTAAAAGAAGAGGAAGAAATCAAAACTAGTGAGAAACATCTACTTTTGCAACATGGTGGACTTATCACAAGGCAACTTCAGTGGACATAATCTCTATTATTAGTAAAGTGTTGCAAACAAACACTTCACTGAGTCTTCAGAACGACCACATAAGGTAATCAAAAAGCTTGGGTTACAAAAAAGACTTTGTATAAAATGTAAAAATATATAAAGAGACAATTTATTCTTCCCTAATTCTAGAATATTCATATATCAATATGAAAGGGGAGATAACGTCATTAGAAAAAGCTGCATAAGCAAGTTGTTTTTAAAATAATATGTAAATAACCACAGAGGACAAAGCTAAGAGTTAGGCAGGACCTGGAGGAGGTGGGGAAAGGGCACACGCGTGCTTTAAGGCCCAGCACCTCCACTCCTATGGAAAAGAGCACGTACGTGCACTCAAAGACTGGGGGACACACGGGAGCAGAGTGACAGCTCCATATGTGCACAGAAGAGCCCACAGTCAAGCACAGACAAGGGCAATCTCTGTCAGAAGGGGTGGGGACAGGGGGTAGGAAGTAGTGCATGAGTGACAAGAGGGAGAGAACGGTCTGACCCTGACTTCTCCTATCTAAGATCCTTTAAATTCAATGTCTGAATTTTCTAGCCTCAAATCATTTCAGCAGTAAACAATCCTTAATTAAAATACCACTAAGAAAACTAATATAAAAAAACTAACAAATCAAAATGGCTAGAAAAAATGAGCATTACCAAACACTGAGAAGGGTGTGCAATCACCCACAGCTGTATGCACAGCTGCAGGGAGTACAACCACAGGCTGCTTTGAGTTCAGCTTTGTCCCCTCAAATTCTCATGCCAAGCCCTAACACGTTTTATCTCCAAAGGTCACTACCCAGATACAGGGCCTTCAAGGATGTGATCAAATGAAAATCAGAGTGTTGAGGCGGTCCCTAATCCAAACTGACACTGTGCTTACAAGAGACAACATACGGGCACGGAGACACGCCAGGACAAATGTGCACAGAGAAAAGCCCCCGCAAAGACACTGGGAGAAGGCAGCCACCTGGCAGGAGAGGACAGCGCTCAGGAGAGCCCTGAGCGGCCAGCACTCCTGCTGGACCTCCCGACCCCACAGCTTTGAGGACACTGCCTCTGCTGCTTCTGTCACTTCAGCTGCAGCACTGCTAGAGCATCCACAGCAAAACACCACCACACTCTCTCTGGGGAAAAGGGCCAGCAGGTTCTCGTAAACACCTACCCCCGGCCCAAAACTCTATATGTAAGTACTGACTCAACACGTATGAAAGTAAACCTCCACAAAAACATGTGCATAAGACGCTCATAACAGATTTATTGTTCACAGGCAAAGAGATGGAAACAGCCAAGGGACTGTACCATTAGTATGAGAATAGATAAACTATGGCTTCATGCAACACAACACCATCCAGCAAAATCACATAGAAAATGTGGAAATATGAAAGAACTACGATGATGATATTCATGTTTCTGCATGGTCAGGACTTCTTGAGCCAAGAGTGCTAGCAGCCTGCATCAACAGATGAGTAATTGGCAAATGAGCCTTGGAAGTTGAAGCCAGAGGCATCCAGGGAGATTAACAGTTTATCACCCACTCATTTAAAGTCCACAGGGTAATGAAAACAGAGACAATTCCTTCCACTCTTCACGGAAGAGAGGAGACCGTAACTATGCCTCTCAACAGAGACGTGGAGGAGCAGATGCACGGGAAATCCCACGTCCACTTTCAGACTCCTCCAGAACAGGACTGCCCCTCACCAGAGGCTTCAGAACGTTCATGGAAAATGGACATTATGAGAAAACTTCACAGGGACCGCAATTTTCCTGGATCAAAATAAACTTATCTTTTAATTCCACTTTCCCAGGAATTTCTGAGTACTCTTGTTTATTCACATAAACACGGACAGCCAGAGTCAGGAAGCTATGTTAACAGCAACTCTGACACCTGCACACAGCCATACGGACACCAAACAAGACACCCACATAAGCAATGTGTGTAAGGCAATATTTCAGATTCTGCACTTTTGAAGTCAACAATATAGCAAAAAACAATAAAAACAATATTAGTCTCTGACAACAAGCAATAAAAACAGGAATTACTTTGGAAGGATTATGGCAGTATTCCATATCATGATAGGGGTTTATGTCAGTAACATATACAGAATTATCAAAATACGTAAGATTTGTGCATTTGGGCTGGTGCTGTTGTATAGTGGGCTAAGCCTCTGTCTACAGTGCTGGAATCCCATATGGGTGCCAGTTCTAGTACTGGCTGCTCCTCTTCCAATCCAGCTCTCTCCTATGGCCTGGGAAAGCAGTAGAAGATGGCTCAAGTTCTTGGGCCCCTGCACCCACGTGGGAGACCCAGAAAAAGTTCCTGGATCCTGGCTTCGGATCGGCTCAGCTCCGACCATTGCGGCCATCTGGGGAGTGAACCAGCGGATGGAAGACCTCTGTCTCTTCCTCTCTCTGTCTGTAACTGTACCTCTCAAATAAATAAATATTTAAATATTTGTGCATTTTATCATATGAAAATCTTAAATCAAAAAAGGTAAAGAATCAACAAATTCTGAGCCTGAACAATAACTGAAGTGTTCAGAGTACTGATGTCTGCATCTTAACTTTGAAATGCAACATTTTCTTTCAACAGCTCTAATACAATCCTCTACCGCCCTCTGGACACAAGGCTTCTAATGAGAAACCAGCAGCACACCTCACTGAGGAAATCTTGTCACTGTGGAGTCACTTTGCGGCTTTCACGTTTCTCTTTCTGTCCTTGACTTTTCAGAGTTTGATGACAGATACTGTCTCAATATGGATCTTGTAAGTTTTCCTACTTGGAATTTGATGAACTCTTTTTTTATTATTTTATTTTTTTATTTGACAATAGATAGAGTTAGACAGATAGAGTTAGACAGCGAGACAGAGACACAGAGAAAGGTCTTCCCTCCATTGGTTCACTCCCCAAATGGCCGTTATGGCCGGAACTGCACTGATCTGAAGCCAGGAACCAGGTGCTTCTCCTGGTCTTCCATGCGGGTGCAGAGGCCCAAGCACCTGGGCCATCCTCCACTGCCTTCCCGGGCCACAGCAGAGAGCTAGACTGGAAGAGGAGCAACTGGGACTAGAACCTGGTGCCCATATGGAATGCCAGTGCCGCAGGCAGAGGATTAAGCAAGTAAGCCACGGAACCGGCCCAATGAACTCTTTAAAAAAGAGAGAGATTTATTCTATTTATTTGACTGGCAGAGCTAAAAGGGAATGGGAGAGACACAGAGAGAGAAATCTTCTATCCTCTCTGATTCACTCCCCAAATGGTCACAATGACTTGGGTTAGGCCAGGCCAAAGCCAGGAGCTCCATGCGGGTCTCCCAGTCCAGTACAGGGACCCAAGGACTTGGGCCATTTTCCGCTGCTTTCCAGACCCACCAGTAGGGAGCTGCATTGGGAGTAGATCAGCTGGAACTGGAACCAAAGCCCATATGGGAATGCCAGCATTGCAGATAGCAGCTAAACCCATTATACCACAACACTGGGCCCAGTGAGCTTCTTGAATGCACACATTAGTGCCTTCCATCAAACTGGGTAGTTTTCAGTCATTATTTCTTCATTCTTTTTCCTACCCCTTTTCTCTCTTGTTTCCTTCTGGAATGTTCACTTGATGGTGTCCTAGAGAACTCTTAAGTCTCCTGATCTCTTAGGCTCTGTTAATTTCACCTCATTCTTTTTAATTTCTGCTCAGAGTAGATCATCTCAATTGACCTACATTCAAGTTCACTGATTCATTTTCTGCCTCTTCAAATATGCCTCTGAACCCATTAGTGAATATTTCAATTCAGTCATCAAACTTTTCAGCTCCAGAATTTCCATCTGGTTCTTCTGAATAAATTCTCCATGAGTACTAGTGTGCTGTGTTTGGGGAGACAACACTGCCCTCGTTTCACTGAGTTCTATCTGCAAACAGAAGACAACTGACTTACAGTCTTTGGGTAAACAGTCCAAAGACTGGGTTTCCTCACGTACAGTTTCCCCTATTTTTCCAAATTCTCTTATTTCTCTGGAAGTATGCTAATTTTTGCTGAAAACTGGACACTTTGAGTATTATGCTGTGATAAATCTAACTCAGACTCTACCCTCTCTCACAGTTTACTATGATTGCTTGTGGGTTTCAGGTTTTTGCTTGAGGTCACTGAAGCGCTGGCTGTTTGGTTTGCCTTGTAGTGAGCTAGCGATATGAAAGAGATTCCCTTAAATTCTTGGAGCCAAAAATAACCATCTGCCACTCAATGGGAGCAGGGCAGTCTGGAGAACATTCAGGCATGTATAATTCTTTTTTTTTTTTTTTTTTTTTTGACAGGCAGAGTGGATAGTGAGAGAGAGAGACAGAGAAAAAGGTCTTCCTTTTTGCCGTTGGTTCACACTCCAATGGCCGCTGCGGCCAGTACATCGCGCTGATCCGAAGCCAGGAGCCAGGTGCTTATCCTGGTCTCCCACACGGGTGCAGGGCCCAAGCACTTGGGCCATCCTCCACTGCACTCCCAGGCCATAGCAGAGAGCTGACCTGGAAGAGGGGCAACCGGGACAGAATCCGGCGCCCCAACCGGGACTAGAACCCGGTGTGCCGGCGCCGCAAGGCGGAGGATTAGCCTGTTAAACCACAGCGCCGGCTTAGGCATGTATAATTCTACATTATCCATCACTTCCTCCTGTTGTAAGCAGGCCATGGACTGTCTAGACTCCTCCGCCTTCACAGGAGCCTCTGACCCTTCTTCCCAAGAACCCTTCACCCTCCAGCCTTTCAGTGCAGGATTTCTGGCAGCCTGTTCTTGACTCCAACTGGTACATGTGGCCCCAGGAGGCATCAGTGGAATATCTGCCCAGCGTGGGCTTCAATTCAGACAAAATACAGCTATGCTCTCTGCATTAAGGATCACCTAGACAGGCCAAAACAGGTCTCCAAGTGCCTGTGCAAAAGCTTCCTGTGCTCTTCCAGCCCCAGGCATGTACACCGTGGACGCAGGCTGCTACTCTCAACTGTCCTAAGACGGGCAGAGCAAGTTAAAAGGCCACAAACTCTCCTACCAGCCTTCACTGGCCTTTTTTGTCATTAATGGTTACAGGCTTGCTATAAACCCTTAACATTTTCTGAATTCAAAGAGTTGATTTCAACCTTTTACCAGATTTCCTGGCATTCCGTGCAAGAAGTGACTGGAGGCCGGTGCTCACTATGCTAATCCTCCGCCTGCAGCACCGGCACCCCGGGTTCTAGTCCCAGTTAAGGCACCGGATTCTGTCCCGGTTGCTCCTCTTCCAGTCCAGTTCTCTGCTGTGGCCCGGGAAGGCAGTGGAGGATGGCCCAAGTGCTTGGGCCCTGCACCCGCATGGGAGACCAGGAGAAGCACCTGGCTCCTGGCTTCGGATCGGCGCAGTGCACTGGCCGTAGCAGCCATTTGGGGGGGGGGGGGGGCAGGGGGGCAACGGAAGGAAGAGCTTTCTCTCTATCTCTCTCTCTCTCTCACTGTCTAGCTTTGCCTGTCCAAAAAAAAAAAAAAAGTTACTAGAGCACCTTACACTGGTATTTTTTCTGATACTAACACTCCATTTGAGGATTTTCATAATAAACTGTTAGAGAAAATAAAGATAAGAGCTTTTGCTTCTATTGGAGCTGCAACTTAAAGAATTTTAAAAGAAATTCAGGAAACACAAAAAGACAGTAAACACAAATATAATTTTACTAAAGATATACAATAACAGATACAACTTTTTAAATGATGAGGAATGCAAAAACAGGCCTGGACTCACCTCACAGAAAAGGAAGTTAGTAAACAGGAAATAAAGGAGGGCAAATATACAACCGCCAACACTTCTTTCTGGTACAGGACGCAGGCGTCCCCTGCCTCCCAGGATGCACTAGCAGAGGCTACCGCACACACAGGTGGAACTCCACCTCGGGCTTTCTGGTACAGGACGCAGGTGTCCCAAGCAGTGGTGGGACTTGACTGTGCCACAGTTGAAGTGGCACTTGACTGTGCTCCTAAGCTAACTTTTTCAACACAAAGACTTCCAGAACAAATCTGAAAAAATGGGGAGCTAGCACTGCGGCATAACGGGTCACGTCAGTCTGTAGGCTGGCATCCCATATGGAGCAGCTGGTACTTGAACCCACATCCATATGGGATGCCAGCTCCCTGCTAACACGCTTGCGAAAGCAGCAGAGAATGGCCCAAGTTCTTGCCCTCTTGCACCCATGTGGGAGACCCACAAGAAACTTCTGGCTTCTGGCTTCAGCCTGATCCAGCCGCAGCTGTTGCAGCTATCTCTCTCTCTTTCTAACTCTTTCAATACATAAATCAATCTTTGGGGAAAACAAAAAAACAAAAAAGATGACAGAGCCTTAAGCATTTCCTGATAAATGAGAACAAGAAAATATCTATTATCCCACTTAGAATTTAATCAAGACCCTCAGCTTATCAGTCCTCCTTAACCTACTAATATCAACTGTAATGTATTAAAATATATAGCACTGTGATCAAAATTAAAAAGGCCATTTCAACCACTGAAGTGAACAACAGCCTCCTGAGATAGATAAAAGAATTTTATCATGGTACTTTCCATTTTAATGTAATAGCTACATTATTTAGGTGAGACCTTAAAATGTTATTGAAACAAAATTAAAACATGTTTATTTTGGAGCAAATTTTGAAACACATGCATAGATGTTTCATAATGCAGATTTTGCATCAACCTTTTGAAGACCCCATGTACTGCGTGTGTGTGTAAACCTCAGAAAATGTCTCAGTAATTAAGACAAGTGTTCTCTCTAAATCACAACGCCCTGCCAAGCCTTTCAAATCACTGGCAGCACACGGCAGCACCGGACGGCGCCTGCAGCCACGCCCACTGTAAAGGGCTCTTTCTTTGCCAACAGGGGTTTTCTACAGGGATGAAACTGAACACGCAGATGGTTCCCAAGTCAAGACCAGTCTCTTCCATGTCAGTAAGAACTCTTCCCTCCATGGGACAGGCTTAGAAACGGGCACAGGATGCAATTCTGGTAATGGGGAGGTACAGTGGTGGGCTGTGGAGGGAGCGTGTGGGCAAGGACTGCTTTCACTTAAAGAGCATTACGACATCTGACCTGCAGCTGAGATGACTTCATGGACTTGTAGTTTCAGGTTCCACGATGGAATGCCTTGATTGGGTTAACTCTCTGGAAAACCATCTTTCAAATTGGCAATCTAAAAGCACTACAGCACAATCGAACACAGACAAAAATGAGAGAAGATTTTACTCATGAAAGACTGAGCCTTCAAGGGTTGAGATTCCTGGACTTGCAGCCCCAGCCCCCAGCAATGCCAACATTCCGTCTTCTTGCTCAGAGTCAGAGAACAGACTTCAAAGCTGGCAGATGAGCTAAGGTTTTAGAAGAAAACTCCAAAAGTGTGAAACAGTAAGAGAAGAATGATACCCTTGGAAATGCATACAAACCACTTACACGTCCCTGGTGTACCAATTAGCAAAACAAGTATGAAAAAGGCCCTTTGGGGGCTGGTGTTCTGGTGCAGTGGGTTAAGCGGCTGCCTGCAGCACCAATATCCCATATGGGAGCTCGTTTGGGTCTTGGCTGCTCTATTTCCAACCCTGATCCCTGCTAATGTGCCTGGGAAAGCAGTGGATGATGTCCCAAGTATTTGGGCCCCTGCACCCATGTGGGAGACCTGGATGAAGCTCCTGGCTCCAGGCTTCAGAGTGGCCCAGTCACAGAGTAAATCAGCAGACAGAAGATACCTCTATCTCTGTCTGTCTCCCTCTCTCTCTCTCTGTGTAATTCTTTCAAAAGAAAAAGGCCCCTGGGGCCTAGCAAAAGATCAAAAACTTGGAGATGAAAGAATAAAGCTGGTATTCTACTTGATGCCTTCGTTGGAACAGAGTTTAGAGTTTGCAACAAGTATCAATTTAGCCCAGTGGAATTAACACAAGGAAGAATTTCATGGTGTATGGTAATATCAAGAATATAATTAGGCCGGCGCCACGGCTCACTAGACTAATCCTCCACCTGCGGCACCGGCACACCAGGTTCTAGTCTCGCCTGGGCGCCAGTTCTGTCCCGGTTGCTCCTCTTCCAATCCAGCTCTCTGCTGTGGCCAGGAAGGCAGTGGAGGATGGCCCAAGTGCTTGGGCCCTGTACCCACATGGGAGACCAGGAGAAGCACCTGGCTCCTGGCTTCGGATCGACGCAGCGTGCCGGCCGTAGCGGCCACTTGGGGGGTGAACCAACGGAAAAAGGAAGACCTTTCTCTCTCTCTCACTGTCTAACTCTGCCTGTCCAAAAAAATAAAATAAAAATTAAAAAATAAAACAAGCAGACAAAAGAGTAAAAGCAACACAGAAAATAAACAAATTCATTCTTATGAGAAAAAACAGGCAACACAAAGTCACCTAAAGATAACCCACAAGACACAATTACCTAATAAAAATTTTAAAATAGCTATTATATATGGAGGAAATATTAAAGGCAACATAAGCATGTCAAATTAGTTCAGGAATTTTAGCACGAAAGGACACTTTAACAAAGAACCAAATGAAAATTCTATGGCTGAAATTAAAAAATAGTTAAAAATACACTGGATGGGGTTACCAGCCGATGGGAGGCTGCAGACAAAGTCAACAAAACTGAAAGTGGACTACCAGAAAATCACTCACGCTGGCAAGTGGGAGAAAAACAAGGTTACAAAAGAGCAAACAGTCTCAGAGTTGTGCAGGACACCAACAGTCTGAAAAACTTATAACTGAAGACCCAAAGTAAGAATGAACACAGCAGGAAAAAAAATCAGAAATAATACACATTAGAATCTATTATGCTGATGGGGTACAGTTAATTCCCAGAAGCCTGGCAAAACTGGGCACAAGTAGATAACCCTAGACCTTGGTGAAATTTTACCACCTGGCACCGACGGTTACCAGCACCGCTCCCAGAACATACCAAACTGACAGAACTGTGGTCGTATCCGAAGAGCCTCGACAAACAACTCGTGTTCAGGCCCACCTTATCCCAGGTGATGTGGCATTCTGCACATCCACAGGACCCTCTCCCAGTAAGGAGCTTTAACCACCCTCCTTCTCTACTCCTGCAAGCTTACGACTCGCTTCAGGACCCCTGCCTGCTGGCCAAGTGGGTTGAAACCTCACTCCTTACCCTACGCTGTCCTTTCTGCAATGAAAATAATGTTTTCTGCCTTAACTAGTCGTCTCCATAAATTCTTAGGACACTGAAATCCTAAACCAAACAATACACCTTTCAATTTCAAATTAGCATAAGGGGGGCATTCATGCTCTTTTTCTCCCTTAAGATTTACTGATTTATTCAAACGGCAGAGTAACAGAGTTAGAGGGAGAGGGAGAGGGAGAGACAGAGGGAGAGACAGAGAGACAGAGGGAGAGGGAGAGACAGAGGGAGAGGGAGAGGGAGAGACAGAGGGAGAGACAGAGGGAGAGGGAGAGACAGAGGGAGAGGGAGAGACAGAGGGAGAGGGAGAGACAGAGGGAGAGACAGAGAGACAGATCTTCCATCCTCTGGTTCACTCCCCCAAATGGTCTCAACACTCGGGGCAGCCAGGGTGAAATCAGGAGCCAGGAATTCTATCTGGGTCTTCCGCACAAAAGACAGGGGCCCAATACTTGGGCCATCCTCTGCTGCTTTCCCAAACACATTAACAGGGGGCTGGGTGGGAAGTGGAGCAGTTGGGACTCAAACCAGTGCTCTAATATGGGATGGCGGCACTGAAGGCAGTCGCGTAACCTGCAGCACCACAAAGCTAGAATCAAGAGGAAAAAACGTAAAAACAAGTGTAAATATACCAGAAAACTCATCAAGCTTGTAAGCAGGAAAAGTAAAATCTATGCCTACGTGCATCAGTCAGACCTGTAAAGCATCGCAGTCTTGAAGGCAAACATAAGCAGCGTAGTCTATGAGAGGAGTAAGGACAGTTTGAGCACAAAATAAACAGCACTAGCTGCCCACGGGTGAGGAGGAGGGGCAGGCTTGTCAGTCGCAGGGCTGCCATCCTGCTGAAGGACGCGCTTTGAGGGAAGGGGGAAGGGCACAGGCTCCGCTAAGTTCCTCTTCAGGGAATGCTGACGATGGTCAAGTGGGCCCAGAGCCCGGAGCTGCCCGGCAGGAAACCCACCGGGACAACGCAGCCTTCATGGTGTCATCTCGAAGTTGGGAGTCCAGTGAGGAGAACGCTGTGGGGCTTGCTGTGCCAGTGCCTCAGCTCAGTGCTATCTGAAGGCAGAACAAGGACACTGCAGGCGAAGGGAGGGTGGACAGGAGACTGGCGCTTCATGGTGTCCAGCACTAAAGGCACTACTTAGGGGCTCAGCTTCACCTGGAACAAAGGTAGTCTGCGAGTTGACAGAACAACACCTAAATCGCGAAAGAAAAAAAACGAACGAAAAAGATCATGCGGAACAAAACTAGCTTCTAAAATTAAAGACAGAATCAAGACTTTTTGGACCTGTCAGGCCACTGGGGTCTGATAGAACTGGTTAGGTCACCAGGCCTGAACTCCCAGGCTCAATTACATTGGGTACAGACAGGCCAGAGCTGTGGTGCAGCCGGTGAGGCCACCGCCTGCAGTGCCAGCATCCCACATGGGCACTGGTTTTGAGTCCCAGCTGCTCCACTTCCGATCCAGCTCCCTGCAATGGGCTGGGAAAGCAGTAGAAGATGACCCAAGTGCTTGGGCCCCTGCACCCACATGGGAGACCTGGAAGAAGCTCCTGGCTCCTGGCTTCTGACTGGCACAGCTCCAGCTGTTGCAGCCAACTGGGGCGTAAACCAGTGGATGGAAGACCTCTCTCTCTCTCTGTGTAACTCTGACTTTGAAATAAATAAATAAATCTTTAAAAAAAAGAGAGAGAGATGCATACCTCAAAAAAACAGGCAAAAAAATTAAGATATATAATGAAAAAGAAAATCAAGAAACTAAAATAAAATACTGAAACATATTTTGCTGAACCCAAGAAAAGAAACATGGAGAAAGGCAGAGAACAATGAAAAGAAGCAAGGTGGCACAGAGACAAATGTGAGCAGCAGGCTGAGGAACAGCCACAGCAGTGATCGGCACAAACACAGGGGCACAGAACACTGCTGTATGTCTTAGACCGAAACATGAGAAGCACACATGTGACGGAGAAATGTAAACACACACACAAGCTAAGAGATCTGTGGGAACTAATTCAAGATACAGGGTAGGCATAACAGGAAATGTTTCTTATAAGCCTTGTGCTACTAAACATTTTTTTAGCCACGTACACATATGTACAAAATTAAAAATAGTATTTCAGAAACTTCATGAGTTTATCAATCTAATCAAAGATAAATTATGAACAGAAATAAAATATAATAACAGTCCATGGATAAGACACAAGACAAAATTTGTCTTAACAAAAAAATCAACTGTAAAACATGCTAAAACTTCATGAGGGTAACACCCAACATTCCGAGCCTTGGAAGAGGCTGTGTGAGGTGCAGGAAGCTCTACCCCAAACACCTGTGCGTCAGGGAGCTCTACCCCTAACACCTGTGCGTCAGGGAGCTCTACCCCTAACACCTGTGCGTCAGGGCGCTCTACCCCTAACACCTGTGCGTCAGGGCGCTCTACCCCTAACACCTGTGCGTCAGGGAGCTCTACCCCAAACACCTGTGCGTCAGGGAGCTCTACCCCTAACACCTGTGCGTCAGGGAGCTCTACCCCTAACACCTGTGCGTCGGGGAGCTCTACCCCTAACACGTGTGCGTCGGGGAGCTCTACCCCAAACACCTGTGCGTCAGGGAGCTCTACCCCTAACACCTGTGCGTCAGGGAGCTCTATCCCTAACACCTGTGCGTCAGGGCGCTCTACCCCTAACACCTGTGCGTCAGGGAGCACTATCCAAACACCTGTGCGTCGGTGGGAAATCGCTCATCTAGAAGGGTACACGTGCATTTCGCATCTTGATGAGTTCTTATTTCCCGCTACCTGAGAACTGAACTTACAAACACTTTAAACACCATTCTAAACTTGCGATTTTCTGAAACTTACGAAATGTTTTTCATAACTGAAGTAAAGATACACTCAAACAAAAAGTAAATCACTCCAAATTTCAACGTGTCATAAATACTGTCACCAGAATTAAATTACCTAGATCTATATGCTAAAAAGAATGGCGAATTGGAATTTTAATTACAAAGTAAAATATTTAGATAATTCTTACAAAACTGACACATCATAATAAAAGTTTAATTTTAAAGAACTAAATTCATAAAATTAAAAACATTGCTTAAAAGCTTCAATTCTGCTTCATTTCAGTTTATGATTAATGCCACTGAATAGTTTTTTCAAACCACTCATAAGATTTACTTTGTTTTATAATACCTGTTTTTAAAAATCCTTTATTTCTACAATAGCAACTTAGCGATTTACATTTATGCTTCAACTATTCTCAGATAATAGGCTTCAATGACAAAGAAAATATTTAACTAAATTTATATCCTTGAAAATTATACAAACTTGACCTAGAATAAAAACAACTCACTTGGATTGCAGAGAGTAAGGTAAATTTAAGAAAATAAAAATGCAAATATGCATTTTAGCAGTCTCTTGAATGTATTAACCTAAAAGGTTTAATTTCCATTTTCCTGTATCAGCTTTATTTATAAAATGTCGTGCCCTATAAATACGCTGTTATTCTCTATAGTCAAGCACCCTCTTAACAAATCTTCTCATTAATATGTAAATTTAAAGTCAATCGTTCTTCTCCCTGACAGCCCCATGAATTCCTAGTGCACTGTATAATCGGCTTTGACTTGGCATCCACTATTTATCATCAAAGATGTCAGTTAGAAAAATTATGGAAAACGCACTGCAATTGATACGACTGCAATCTACTTTGTCAACACTTAATTGTTCCTCAAATCATACATTTACATATAAACAGCCTAAACACTGATCTATAATGATGCAAATAAACTAAATTAAAAATCACTTCTGCCCCAAGAAGCTTGTTTGTATATGATGTGTTCATTTGAGGACTTACTGACAAAAACATGTACATCCAGTTCTGCTCACAGACTATTTCCACTAATTTCAAATTCCTCAAAAAAAAAAAAAAAAAAAACAAAAAAAACCTGCCACCCTTCAAGCATATTAACATAAACAATTGTTTTTAAAAATTCAATGAGAAACATGATTTTGCTCTTTGAATAGCAAATTTAATTATGGTTCTCAGCTAATTGAGAGCTACGGTTTGGTGGCTTTGAAGTTAGTTTTGACTTGAACAATTAATAAGCTAACACAGAAAACCCTATGAAAGTAACCAAAAAAATGTGACTTTAAAAGTCACAAAAGGGGCCGGAACTGTGTAGACTAAGCCTCCGCCTTAGCGCCAGCATCCCATACAGGCGCTGGTACAAGTCCTGGTTGCTCCTCTTCTGATCCAGCTATCCGGGAAAGCAGTGGAAGAGCACTTGGGCACCTGTAACCACATGGGAAACCCGAAGAAGCTCCTGGCTTCAGATGGGCCCAGCTCCAGCCATTGCAGTCATTTGGAGAGTGAACCACCAGATGGAAGACCTCTGTGTCTCTCTGTGTCTGTCACCATCTCTCTCTTTGTATGTGCCTGCAACTCTGCCTCTCAAATTTAAAAAACTCTTTAAAAAAAGTCACAAGATAACAATATAAAAGAATGCTGGCCCACATACGGAATAATTATGTATTTCTGGCAGCATCTATTATCAACAATAAGTGAGTTTGAAAAAAATTGTGTACCTCAGTTTCTTCACCTTCAAAATGGGTATATTTCCAACAGCCCAACCTCAAATAAAATACTACACAGGAATGTACAGAAAGGGGCTGGCACTGTGACTTAGCAGGTAAAGCCGCTGCCTGAGGTACCAGCACCCCAAATGGGCACCGGCTGGAGTCCTGGCTGCTCCATTTCTGACCCAGCTCCTTGCTAACAGCCTAGGAAAGCTGCAGAGGATAGCCCAAGTGCTTGGGTCCCTTCATCCACATGGGAGACCCAGAAGAAGCTTCTGGTTCCTGGCTCCTGGTTCCAGATTGGCCCAGCTCTTGCCATTCCTACTGGCAAATAGTTTTACTTCAAGGTAAAACGGCGCTTAACCGATCATAAAACGGTGTCCACAGTTATGTGAAGTGACTTCTGACTGTACAAAAAAGGAAAGCAGTGCTAGAAGGAAGACACGGATACCACTGAGTCCACATGGACAGGTTCCACGCAAGTGCCGGGCAAAGGCTGACAAAGACAGGGCCCACCCAGCACTGCCTCTGTCACAATCCTGTTCCCCCGTTGCTTTCACTCTGAGAGACTCTCACCATTTTTTACTACACTGCAAGTGTTTCACAACTTCGAAATGGAACACAATGCAGACAGAAACGCTGGGTACTTCTCAGTTTTTTCCAGCTATGACCCAACTCTGCTTTGTGATTTGGTTTGCCAACTTCTAAAACCAACAGTACTATGTGCAGAAATAAAAAGCTGGAGGCAATATGAAGTATCAGAGAGAAAGCCTCCCAGTCTACAAATGCCTGAACCACTCTCTCCAGAGGATGAGAGCGTGAACGTGGTCTAAATGCTTGCATCCATTCGGGTCTGATGTGCTTCTATCAAGAGTGTAACAGCTTGTACAATACCTAATTCTAATATGCAACAGGAGCTGAGCCATGCAAATCTTTCACACTGGTTCTGAACAGATCATACATGTGCACGCATAGACACAAACCTGTGGTCCTGAACAGAGATACAAGGCTGTTATCTTGCTAATTCTGGAATAAACAAAAGTTTCAAATAGAACTTAAAGAATAATCTTTCCACAGACTGAGATAATTTGATATAATCTTAAATTAATAAAGTAAAAATTTTATTAAAAGTAAAATTTCTAACCACTAGAATAACAAATTAAATGGATACCAAAAATTGCCTCTAAAGGGTCAACAAAGAGGTTATGAGAAGGAAAACTATTTTTTTATTTTTTCATGTGCTTGAATTATTTCCACAGTTTATAAATCCGTATGACTTCAGTTAGTTTAACACAAACCTTCTTTAAGTCATTTTCTTTCCTTTTCTCCCCCTTTAAAGCAAGGACTCTTTCTCAAAGGAAAGGACACACACAGCCTCATAAAGGCAGGCAAAGAAAGGCAGGTCTGTGGGCAGGCACAGCAGGCGCCCAGAGAGCCCCAGTGTCCCCTGGCGTCCCTGGGCAGCACGGCTCCCTCCTGAGGCCATTCACAGCAAGGCCACAGTCAGAACGCAAACAAGCAGGGGAATGACCAGCCCGACTCCAGCACATTATGGACAACGACCAGACTTCTGCTCACATGTGTAATGACTGCTGGTCACGGACTTACAAGCGAAAATTCAAAGAAATAATGAATACAGAATGCACACAGCTTTACACGTATATTTTATCTAAATTAGGATGAAATAAAATCCACGGAACAGAAAAAGATTTTAATATCCGTAACATGTTTTAGAAGACATGATAAGTAAAGTATATATTTTAGACCCTATTTCTATATCATCAAAAGGCAAAGAGCATTTGCACTGAGCTACAGAAAATGATCTGACAGTGATAAAGCAATAAAGTATTCTTAAGAGGTAACAGGGTACACACAGGCCAAAATTATCTAAAACTTTACTCAACAGGAGAAAAAATGATCTGATCAGCATTTTTGAAAGGAACTGATTGAAGTCAAACAAATAAGCTGGTTAGCAACGAAAACCTCTTGTCCAAGCTACCACCTAAGGAGTCAGGAAATTTTCAACACTGTCCTGTTAACGGGAGAGGGAGCGGGGCAGGGGAGGGCTGCGGGTGGGAGGGAAGTTATGGGGGGAAAGCCATTGTAATCCGTAAGCTGTACTTTGGAAATTTATGTTAAATAAAAGTTAAAAAATAAACTAAAAAAAACTGTCCTTTGTTAAATGATGAATAAAATTACTCTACTGAATAAAAAGACATGAGAAAAGTACAATTTCATTAATTTATGAACACTTATGTGCCATTAAGATATTAATATATGAGTAAGTGAAAATATACTTTAATTATAATTACTTTGATAATATAAAAAGTCAAACGGAGTCAATTTCATAGTCTTTTGGATAAAGGTATATTTTTAAATGTTTAAATAACTCTTAATGCTATCAAATATTAAGCCAGTGTAGAAAACATAAACATTTTATAATTATAGACAAGATCGACATGTCACCCCCAAGCTTACATTAACAACATTTTTCCATTTTAGTCAACTTTTTCTCTCACTTAATATAATTTTAAAGGAACAAAATCAAGATATACTGGGCACTCAAGGGCTAAGCATGAGTTTGTGTACAAACTACTCTAACATATTTAGGGGTTATCTTTTAATTTTTACAGAAACAATTTTTTTAAATCTGTAATACTACACTTTATAAAATTAAGACAAAAATTAAACTGAATGTGCAAATCTTATGGGCTTTATTTATGCTTCAATAATACATATTTAATCTTTATATATATATTTAATATAGATGTAATATATAATTATAACATGCATTTAACATATAATAAATATTTAACTATATATAGAGTGATTTCCATCAAGAACATATGTAACATATATAACAAAATTCTGAATTTTCTAAATTATCAGAATAAGCAGCTTCAATTGTTAATCTGCACAAAGAAAAAAAGTAACTTCACTTTAAGGTATATTTATTAATCTTACTACAAAGCTACCAGCTCAAGTGAAGAAAAGGAAAACAAACACATTTAGAAACATAAAACCAGGAAAAAATAGTTTAAAGTTCAAAAATAGCTTCCTGTAATAGCAAAAATTCATATGTAATAGTGTTTCAAACCTATTTACTGTTCAAGGACTTACAAGTGAAAACTTGTAAGTTTATATTTATAGAAGTTTATATTTATAGAAGTTTATATTTATATTTATAGAAGTTTATATTTATATTTATATTTATAGACGTGAGTACATGGAACAGCTAGGGCTCAAAGGTGGGAAAACAGCGAGTACTACAAAGTCATGATTTGGCAACATTACTGTAAATACTGTGTCATACTACTGCTCCTAACAGGGCCTCTGGTCAGGGATTACCCCCATGTTCACCATTCCATATATACCAACCAGCACCGAAGCAATGGACATTATCTGTGAATTTATACTGCTTTCTGGACTTTCTAAAATAACATGAAAAAAATGAGTCCCACTTAAATACAAATTTTTTGTGCACATTTTTAACAGTTCATCCGCTCTCTTGGTTTAATTTATAAACGGAAGATTGTTCAAACTTACCTCTTTCCAAGGGCTAACAAACTGTGTTCGGGCATATCGCGTTAGCATGTGGATTATGACAACCTGCCCCCACTCTTCGACATCAACCAGTAAGTTACAGAGCTTGCGGTAATTCTTGTGAATCAGATCTATTCTTTCTGGGCATACTTCTTCAAACGCCATCACAACACTGCCAGCTACCAGCTAGAAAAGAAAGAAATAGCAACTCATTAAAAAAAAGTTCCCCTGCCCCCACCCAAGATGCTACTCAGCAATACAGCTGTGTAATCACTGTTAGGATACTCAGTATTTAAGTATTCTATCAACCAACTAAAATGAATATTCATGTTTGAGTAACAAATTTTAAAGTACCACTCCCTCAAAGAATAATTTTAATAGTTGTAACATGTCTGGCAAAGTAACACTTCTCTGAAGAGAGTCAATACTGATAATTTTTTTATTTTCTAAGATTACATTTCAATAAATTGTTCATACACAGATTAAACATTAATATGTACCTTTTCTATTTCAAAGCTACCTAATTTTAACCTGAAGATTCATAATACACAGAAAAAGAAAACATTAACAAGGATCACACTGTGTCAGTTCAAAATGAGAATGTCAATAATTCCACAATGAACATATGTCAAAAAGTGTATTAAGAACAACAGTGTTTTTTGTATGAAAACTCTTTGAAATCCTATATATCTTAATCCACCTGTTTTCAACAAAATAATTTATTTACAAAGAATATGCATTGTTGAAATTTAAGTACATCAATACTTACTATAACAATGTGTAATAATATATTCCCAAAAACGAATCTTGATGTGAATGGAAAGGGAGAGGGAGCGGGAGAGGGGAGGGCTGTGGGTGGGAGGGAAGTTATGGGGGGGAAAAAGCCATTGTAATCCATAAGCTGTACTTTGGAAATTTATATTCATTAAATTAAAGTTTAAAAAAAATTAATATATTCCCAACAAAATGCAACTTTCCCAGGACCAATTAGTGATTCATAAATGGTGGTTTCTGAATTGTCATGTTTTTACAAAGTGGTAAAATTAAGACTGCTTTAGTATAAAGACATGAGATCAGCAGAATATGTAATATACACACATTTCTCTATATGCAACACTGTTAAATTTGTAGTTAGCCAACAATACACTTTTGAAAGAAATTAATATCATATTCTATTTGAACACTAGGGATCTTCATTTTAGTATCTAAAATTTCCCCAATGACTTAAAATAAGCAATTAAATAGCAATATAGCTTACTGAAATGGTACTTTTTGAAAAATATTAGATACAATGATATTCATATTTGAGTGTTTGTTCCTCGACTTGGCTGACATTTAGTTTATTAATATGCAACCAACAATACAATTGAAAGAAAACAGCTCAGAATATAGACTTGCTATTATGCTAAACAAGTTCCAAGTCCTGTGGGGATTCCATGAATTACCAATCAGCATAAACGTGAAGCCGCATTGATTGACTCCAGCCCAGCCCATGGACTGGTGCCTGCTGGTCCCAGCATGCGTGCACCTCAATCGAGAAAGCAAAGGATTGATTATTTGTGTGAACTAAATAAAAATGTATTATGTGTATAATTTCCTGTTTGCCACTGTTACAGAAAAGAAGTTTGTGTTTTCAGCTCCACACTTTGATGTCTCCTGCATAAATTACTCTTCAGAAATTATATTCCGCGATATATTAATTCTGCAAGGTTAAAATTAGTATCATTTAAAATGTCTTAAAACAACTGCTTCTGACATCAAACTATAAAAATAACTATTTGTAAGAAATAAACATTTATATATTTACATGTATATAGCAATCATATTGATATCTGTATCAATTGATAGAGTGTTAAGGTACAAAGATAAAGATTATCACCTAAAAAAGAAAATCCACAAAACTCAAAGTGTAATTCAATAGTTTCAGTTTTTACAAAATACTATGTAAAGCTGGGTTATGTAGAAATACTTTCTTTCCAAGTATTTAGACACCAAAAACTTAGATGAGAAATCAGCTGTCACATGATACAAAACTTATTAAACCAGGAGTTGTTAAGTACACAATAATTCTGAAGTACCAACAGACTCTGAAGTATTTAGAAATACTGTAAATCAAAAAAGCAAAGAAAATATGTAGCAATAAAGCTTAAAGAAGTATTAGAATAATTAGAATGTGACGAGTACCTCCATAAAACAAAAGTGACTATTTTAGATAGTTAATTATATGGTGTTAACAACTGGACCCTGCGCTACACACTAGCATAAGAATTGATAATTTTGTTCTACTGAATGCTCAATATTATATAAAACATTCAGAATTAAAATAAAATTATTTACTCAGACTTTAAAACCAAAAAAAATACTGACTTCCAAAAAACAGACAGTTAATTTCCATCTCACTGTGTCAATAGTAGCTTTTCATATAAGGGGAGGAATAAATCACTCCAATGAAACTAGCAATGAGCTCATCAAATTCAAATGCAGTTTTCCATTTATGTATTTTTTATATTAAAGCAATAAACATGGTTCATTTATCTTCCCTTGGTTGCCACGTTTTTCTGTGCTGTTGCTATGAACTTCAGCCATTAGCTGTGCTCCAAGGTAAACTACATGAACCATCAACAAAAGTGACACCCCATCTATGGAGTTCATATTTTCTCCAGATTATCTATGCTAGTTGACAAGCTGGTAATGAAAAAAATCACACTAAGCAAATGGTTCTTCTAATAACAATAAATTTTCTATAAAATTATGAAGGGCACAAAACGTTTCCTTGCATCTATTTTGTCATGAATTCTAATTAACGTTGCAAAAACCTGAGAGTGCTGGGTCATCACAAGAAGCACATCAAGGCTTGATTGATAATATGGTCTAAGTTGGCCCATGCTGCCAAGATTTCCTTCTCTAAATTAATGGCCATCCAACCTGCCCTAATCATACAGCCCAAATGATATTCCCCTTCTTATTTCAATTTTCTTGAGGCATGGAAAATGGGAAAGATCAGTCATTTATCTTCTAATAGCTGGATAATAGATCTATCACAATAAAACATCTGCACAAACTCACAGTGTGGTTTTTCTGCCCATAACGATGAGGCTTTTTACCAACATTAAATCAATAACTTACAAAATGGTATCTCTCTTTACAGTTTAGCTATAAACTATCAATCTGTTCATTAAATGTAATGTTATATTTAAAACTGAGAGGAAACTTTACATCATAAAAAATAAACAAACAACTCACCTTTTTAGTAGACAGTGATCTAATTTATTTTCCCAAGATACTGATTACTATTAGAAAGTTAAATGTTACCAAAATATTTTCTTTAAAGTTAACCTAAAAGGCAATGGAAATAAAACCATCTTGTTTTTGAGGCATTCTAAATAAAAGAATGCCTACTCCTGCACCTTAATTGCTTAACAAATAAGAAAGAACATCTATCTACATTTTAAAGAAAAACAAGACTGCTACAAATTTTAAAAGCAAATTCGTAAGTGAACCTTAGGAAAATCATGTGGTGTTTAGGATGTGTTAAATAGTGAACGCTAATGAAAATGGCATAAAAATCTAGAAATATGCACTAAAAATCATATATAAAGAAAATCCTAACTGGTTAGGGATTACAGAACGCAGATAAAAGCATCCCGTTTAACTTCACTGATTCGAGTTACAAGGCTTCTCTAGGATCTTCACAAACATACAGGTATCTTCAGACAACATCTACCTAAATAACACTAAAATGTTATTTCAACTAGTTACCATAACTGCATTCCAAAACCCAGCGTGATTTGTTTTTTGGAAAGAGATCACTGTATGACCACAGCAGTCATTCTCTAGTCAAAGAGAAAAACGATCCTATCACCTTCAGTACTGTTACAGTACGCTTCGGCTTCCCTTGCATGGGAATTACTGTACTAATTTACTCAACTCTGAGGTCCCGCTGTAGGAAAATCTTCCCTTCGCCTAGAAGAAGCAATGACTCAGCACCTACAGAAGTTTCTGGAAGGTTTAAACATATCACTCATCAGTAGCATGCTATCATTATGATACTGATCCCATGAACACCTAATTGACAGGAAATACTTTTTTTTTTCAAAATTGGAAATAAATGACACAAAACCATTTAAGTGGGAAAATGTTAAATCAAATTATTTGATTCCTTATTGATTTTAAGTGTCAATGCTGACATTGTAAATTCGGTAGGGAGAAAAAACGTACCTATATTCCTTCAATAAATTATTACATGTGACCAAAAAGAGGGTAAAAACTGAGATAAGACCTATTAAACACTGGTATAGACAAAATATTTTTAACTTCAGGGAGTCTTCAAAAAGCTCATGAAAATGCATATTATGAAAAAACTAACAATGGATTTCAAACATTTCTTTGGCCCAAATAAAATTCTTTTAATTCCATTTCCAATGAACTTTTTGAGCACCATCATAAAATCATGCAAAGGAAAAAATTATCAGAAAACACGTTCAAAATACATTTAACTTAAATACTCATACTGGGTAAATCTGAATCTCCCAATCCAACATCCCCCCCCCAAAAAAAAACCCCAAATATCTATGCCCAAAATAAAAACCACAACAGGTTTCAAATTCTGAATGAATAAAAACCACAGAGGTTTCAAATTTTAAATTACAGATAAGTACAAAAACAAACCCTAAACTGCAAGAGCTACTTTCACACTTTTATCACAAACATCACAAATACCTAACACAACGGTGTTGTGGGGGCTGGGGTGGGGGAAGAGAATGCTGTGCAGACGCCCAGAAGAAAACAGATAGTTAGGCAGCGGTCAGGGGTGTGCCCAAGCCTGAATTTAACACAAAGAGAAACCAGAGTCTTCGTGTGAAAACACTGGAAAAAATCCCTCAGCAGATTACTGGCTACTTTGGAACAGAGATGGCTCGAGGACGTCATTTGGAAAGTTTCAAGGAAAAACCAGGTTGAAAAAGGAGTAGAGAGAAGCCCCTCACAAACTGTGGGGTAGTGGCCAGTGTTTTGGCACCACAGTGGGTTAAGCCACAGCCACCTGCAACACCAGCATCCCATATGCATGCAGGTTCAAGTCCAGGCTTCTCTGCTTCTGATTCGGCTCCCTACTGAGCCTAGGAGAGCAACAGAAGCCCTGCCAATCACATGGGAGACCTGGATGGAATTCCAGGCTCCTGCAGCCATTTGGGGAGTGAACCAGCGGTTTGAAGCAGGTGCCCTCTCTCTTTTTCCCTCTCTCCCTGTCTCTGTAACTCTGCCTTTCAAATAAATAAATCTTTTAAAAAAAAAAACCCTGTAGGGTAACAACAAAAAGGAATTAGGAGACAGAAAACTTAGGCTACTATAATATGTAACTCAAAATAACCTTAGGAAGAAGCCTACACAGCCAGTTAAGGTGCCACCTTAACTGCCACCTGAGGCACCAGCATTCCATATCAAAGCAAAGCCCAAGTCCATAGTCCTAGATGCTCCACTTCTGGTCCAGCTCCCTGCTAATACACCTGAGTCCTTGCCACCCACATGGGAAACCCATGTGGCTTAGGCCTGACCCAATCCCAGCTGTAGCGACCATTTGGGGAGTAAACCAGCAAATGGAAAAACTCTTTGTCTGTCACTCTTCCCTTCAAATAAATAAAATAAATCTTTAAAAAGAATCTTAGGACATACAAACCCTTAGGTACAAGATAAAGGGAGTATTCTTGCAGTTAGTATCTTACAAGCAACCAAAAAAATCAAGTCACCAACTTCATAAATACAGTAATCTGCAAGTAGTAAACAGAAAATCAAAAGCAATTCAACTAGTGAGAATTTCCCACAAAAGAAAAAAAAGTCAATGATGAAGCAAAAGGAAACGAAATACTCTACAAGAAACATATGACAGAAAAATAAACATTTAAAAATCTGAAAAGAGAAAAAAGAAATAAAGAAGAAATGAAACAACAGGAGACTGGAACCATAAAAAACATTAAGGAGGAAAAAAAATCACACATGTAAACTAAATTGCAAGGTTCCCCTGGGAGGACATAGTTGGATGAAAACGTAATACAGAACATTAAAAAGAAGGGAAAAAGAACTAAGAGAACAAAAATGAGACAAGGAAGAAGAAAAAAGGTTTAGAGAGACAGTGGCTGAAATATAAGACAGTCAAAGAAGATCCAACCCACATAAAATTTGAGTCCTTGAAGAAAATAACTGAAGAGAATGCCAAAAATAATACAAGTTCTAAATCTACATTTTGAAAGGGCTGATTACATACAAAAAAAAAAATTGACCATGTCAACCAACTCGGTAACACCCTGCAAAACTTACTGTTTCAAAAATAAGGAAAAAAAAAACAAAAAAAACAAAACTCCTCAGAGCCAAGTGTCTTTCGTAATTCAGACAAAAGTATTTGTAATACACTGAAAAATGGTAAGGGTTTCCACCATATCCACTCCTACGGAACATTGTACTGAAGATATCTGCCAATATAATTAGACAAGAGGAAGTAAAGCCATCTCTAGTTGAAGATATAATTCATTCTATACAAAAATAAAGAAACAAGGAGAATGAATGAGAAAACTAACTCAAAGAAGTAATCTGGTGAAGGAACACATGCAAGTCACCATGTAGAAAAGCACAGTCTTCTCATCTGTCAACATAACATGTTTAAAAAATCTGATTTACTATAACATGAAAAAAATGAGGCTAAAGATACAAGCAACTGACCCTAAATGACCTGCACTCTACTGCTCCCACAGACGTACAGGCTGACACTCTACTGCTCCCACAGACGTACAGGCTAACACTTTACTGCTCCCACAGAAGTACAGGCTAACACTTTACTGCTCCCACAGAAGTACAGGCTAACACTTTACTGCTCCCACAGAAGTACAGGCTAACACTTTAAACAGTATTTCTTCTGCATTCAGGGACTAAGCAACAAAGCAAACACACGGTGCATAGTGGGAGCCACTTTGCTTCATACTGGAGAGGAATTAGAAGAAATGAAAATGGAGGCTGCTGGATGGAATTAAAGGTATCAGTGCAAATTTCTGTTATGTGTGTTTTTTTAAATTCTTATGTATGTTTGCATATATGTGGGAGGTAGAAAAGAAAGAGACAAAGAGAAGACTGACCTCTCAGTTACTGACTCACTCCCCAACATACATGACAGCCAGGGCTGGGCCAGGACAACGCCAGGAGCCAGGAACTCAATTCAGTTTTCCCACAGGGGTAGCAGAGAGCCAATCACGTGAACCATCAGTGCTGCTTGCCAGGGTCTAAGCCAAGGCGCTCTGAATGGAATGCCAAGATCTCTACCAGGGTCTCAGCAGTGAGACAATACACTGCCCCACTTTTTGTTTAACATGGGCAGAAAAATAGAAATCTGTTTTTCATTTTCAAAAAATAAACCTATAGCATGTAAGGCCTTAGAAAAAATGAATGCTTGGGGCTGGCACTGTGGCATAGCAGGTAAAGCCGCCGCTTGCAGTGCTGGCATCCTGGATGGACATGGGTTGGAGTCCTGGCTGCTCCCCCTCTGATCTAGCTCTCTGCTATGGCCTGGGAAAGCAATAGAAGCTGGCCCAAGTCCTTGGGCACCTGCACCCACGTGGAAGACCTGGAAGAAGCTCCTGGCTCCTGGCTTCAAATCGGCACAACTCCGGCCATTGCGGCCAATGGGGGAGTGAACCGCGGATGGAAGACCTCTCTCTCTCTCTCTCTCTTTCTCTCTCTGCCTCTCCTTCTCACTCTGTGTAACTCCAACTTTCAAATAAATAAATAAATCTTTAAAAAACAAAAAGTGAATGCCTAATGATGGATAAAACATATAAGGGTCCAAAAGATCTACCTATGAACACTAAAACCATTTGGGAAAAACAAACAATGACAATGACAACAAACATTGAACTATTATTACTAAGATTATAACAATTCACCCAACAAACATTTTTAAATTTATCTGTTTTCATTTTATTCTTTATCATTTTTTTAAATATCAATTTTTAAAGATTTATTATTTATTTGAAAGGCAGAGTTACAGAGACAAAGAGATAAAGAGTGCATGAGAGAGAGAGGGAGTGAGAGAGCGACAGAGAGTGCAAGATACAGATCTTCCATCCACTGGTTCATTCCCCAAAAGGCCGCACTGGCCAGGGCTGTGCTGTGCGGAAGCCAGGAACCCAGAGCTTCCCGCAGGCATCCCTGGTGGGTGCAGGGGCCCAGGCACCTGGGTCATATCCTCTGCTGCTTCCCAAGCCAGGAGCAGGATCGGAGTGGAGCCGTTATGTGGCAACTTGATCAGCTATGTCACAATGCCGGCCCTCAGCAACATTAAATATCCACCATGACCAAGTATTCGATATTTTTCTACTATATTTTGGAAATATATGGCCAAAACCAAGAACAGGTACTACGAATTTACAAAGAAACTGTATCATTTACATTCCCTGGAGACACTTATTTCTAATTTTTAATGTTTATTATCACCTCATATTTTATTTTATATAAAATGGCTCTTTCAATCCAAAGAGCAACTTTAGAAATGGTTAAGTCCTATAGATTTGGAAACTGAGTCATGAAGGCTTAATATGTTGCTATCTTAAGAGGTTTAGCCATGAACCCAATTTTGTCTAATTACAAAGACCATACTTTTCACCTGTGACATGCTCTATCTGGGAAGATACACACACATTAGATATGGAGATTTCATTCCCAGGCCATCTAATGAATCTGTTTTCATCTTCAATGTAGAAGAAATGATGGTAAATCACCTTAAAATAAGGAATGTTGCCAGTGCCACGGCTCACTTGGGTAATCCTCTGCCTGCGGCACTGGCACCCTATGTTCTAGTCCCAGATGGGGTGCCGGATTCTGTCCCAGTTGCTCATCTTCCAGTCCAGCTCTCTACTGTGGCCCGGGAAGGCAGTGGAGGATGGCCCAAGTGCTTGGGCCCTGCACCCACATGGGAGACCAGGAGAAGCACCTGGCTCCTGGCTTCGGATCAGCACGGTGAGCAGCCATTTGGAGGGTGAATCAACGGAAGGAAGACCTTTCTCTCTCTCTCTAACTCTTCCCGCCCCCCCTCCAAAAAAATAAGGAATGTTTCTCATGGATCTTATTCTCCACAGTCCCTAGCAAATATCTTCCACATAAAACAAAGTATGTCTTTAATTATTAAAATCAAGTTAACCCCAATAGCAATAAGATCAACTTTGTATATCTGGGTCTTAGAAGCAGATAGTACGCCTGTCAAATAAAAAAGACGAAGAGGAATCAAATTTCTTTCCTCTGACGTCAATTATTGAGTCAATCTATATCTGATTATCTTTTTTTTTTTTTTTTTTTTTTGACAGGCAGAGTGGACAGAGAGAGAGAGAGACAGAAAGAAAGGTCTTCCTTTGCCGCTGGTTCACCCTCCAATGGCCACCGCGCTGTGGCTGGCACACTGCGCTGATCCAAAGCCAGGAGCCAGGTGCTTATCCTGGTCTCCCATGTGGGTGCAGGACCCAAGCACTTGGGCCATCCTCCTCTGCACTCCCAGGCCACAGCAGAGAGCTGGCCTGGAAGAGGGGCAACTGGGACAGAATCTGGCACCCCAACCGGGACTAGAACCTGGTGTGCCGGCGCCGCAGGTGGAGGATTAGCCTATTGAGCCACGGTGCCGGCCTGATTATCTTTAAAATTATGACAATAACGCATAGAAGAAGACAGTGAAGATTTCTGCCACACTATAGATTCAAAGAAATCACCGAGAGGCTTAGGAATGAAAACTCCAAGTATAATTTCCATGAATAACAACAGTATTTTTTAAGCAGTAAAAAATAACTAAAAGAATTAAAAAGTTCAGCATTCATTTAATGACTCTCCCCACTTCAAAAAAAAAAAAAAAATCTTACTGAGTAATGAGAAACAAAAAACACTTGAGACACATAACAACAAACAAAACAGCTAAAAATCCAACCATATTAATAACATTAAGTGTGAATGGATTAAAAAACTCAGTCAAGGGCCAGCACTGCGGCTCACTAGGCTAATCCTCCACCTGCGGCACTGGCACCCTATGTTCTAGTCCTGGTCGGGGCGCACGATTCTGTCCCAGTTGCCCCTCTTCCAGTCCCGCTCTCTGCTGTGGCCCGGGAGGGCAGTGGAGGATGGCCCAAGTGCTTGGGCCCTGCACCCGCATGGGAGATCAGGAGGAAGCACCTGGCTCCTGGTTTCGGATCGGCACAGCGCCGGCCATGGCAGCCATTCGGGGGGTGAACCAACGGAAGGAAGACCTTTCTCTCTCTCTCTCTCTCACTGTCTAACTCTGGCTGTCAAAGAAAAAAAAAAAAAAAACAGTCAAAAAAACATAATGCCATTCCAGATAAAAACCATATGCCATCGACAGGAGACATATATTATATACAAAAATACAAAAAGATTAAAAATAAAAACCTATGGGGCTGGCACTGTGGTGTAGTGGGTTAAGCATCTGTGTGCAGCGCAAGCATCCTATATGGGCCCTGGTTCACATCCTAGCTGCCCCACTTCCGATCCAGCTCCCTGCTGATGGCCTGGGAAAGCAGTGGAAGGTGGTGGTTCAAGTCCTTGGGCCCCTGCATCTGCAGCACAGACCCAGAAGAAGCTCCTAGCTCCTGGATTCAGATGAGCTCAGCTCAGGTTGTTGCGGTCATTTGGGGAGTGAACCAGTGGATGGAAGACCTCTCCCTCTGTCTCTTCCTCTCTGTGTGACTCTGCCTCTTAAGTAAAACAAATAAATCTCTAAAAAAAATTTTTTTAAAAAGGCAAGAAAAGGTATGTACTAAAAACAGCAACCACAGAAAGTTGGAATGGCTGTTCTAACACCAAACACACACACAAAAAGCCTATGCAAAAAGTGTTTCTAGAGAAAGAAGAACAGTTTATAATAACAAAATGGAAAAAACACATATGCACTAAACATCAGAGCTCCTGAAGATATGAAGCAAATAATGACAGAATGGGAAAGAAAACTTTACTATCCCACTCTCAATAAGGCTAGAACCAGTAGGCAAAAGATACAAAACACGAGCAGGGCAAATGAGGAAGTTTACGACCCATACACTACCAAAAGATGATCACTTCAGTAAGATAATTCTTTGTAGCCAATAAAGCAGCCTAGTATGTATGAAAATATTTTAATATTTCCTAAAAACACATTTATCACACTAAAAGCCAATTCTCAAATTTTCCAAAATCCCTTTAACATTTAATGCTTCATTTTAAGATAGTGGTTTTCCCAAGTCCTTTTCAAATCCAAATACACTGTTACTTGAAATAAACTTAGATTCTATAAGCAGTCGACAAGAGTCTTAAGTTAAAGAAAAGACTTTTCCCAACTTCAGACTCTGATCAACAAACATGTAGGGGTCAGAGCTGTGGTGCAGCAGGTTAAAACCCCAGCTTGTAGCACCAGCATCCCCTAAGGCCACCGGTTCAAGTCCCAGCTGCTCCACTTCCAATCCAGCTTTCTGCTATGGCCTAGAAAAGCAGTGGAAGATGGCCCATCTCCCTGGGCCCCTGCACCCGCATGGGAGACCCGGAAGAAGCTCCTGGCTCCTGGCTTCCAATTAGCTCAGCTCTGTCCATTGTGGTCATTTGGGGAGCGAACCAGCAGAATGGAAAACCACTTTATCTCTCTCTGACTCAACCTCTCTCCATAACTCTCTTTCAAATAAATAAAATAATTCTTAAAAAAGAAACAAACAAGTAACAAACTTAACTTTACAATGCAATCTTTATTATATGGAAACCTCTGATCTTCCAAGATTTTAAAACTCTGAGAAGCTCCATTAACACTCATACCATTTTGGTGTGGGCATGTGGTCCAGCAATTACGACACCAGACTGCTTCCAGCTCCTGAGCCCAGCTTCCTGCCACTACAGAGGCTGGGAGGCAGCAGGTCACCTCTCACGTGATGGCTTCCTGTTGCCCCTTGGAGACCTACACTGCATTCCCAGCTCCCATCTTAAGCCCTAACTGTTGCAGGCATTTGAGGAGTGATTTAGCAGGTGGGGCTCTGTTTTTCTCTCTCCCCAACTGAGGTTTGAAATAAAATTAATTACATAAAATATACAATGGAAATGCTACTATGTAAATAAAAAAACTATTTTAATAACAAAAGATTTTACTTACTGTGCTTTTATCTTTCAAAAGCTTTTCAATTACTTCAATTAACATTTCCTTTTGCTCTGGATCAAGACTGAAATAGTAAAAGAAAACCTTTATCAATTTTTTTTCTTAATTCTGGTTTTAAAAGATGCTCATCTTTCATGATGCTAAAAAATCTTAAAAGAAGGGAGGGAAGGAAAAATTATTTCAACATAGAAACGGAAAAGAAATTGATAGTAAAATAGTAGTTTTTCTCATGAATGTGTCCTAAACTTCACCACATTAACTAAATCAAGCATACACGAGAAGTATTTAAATAAAACTTCACTTTTAAGAAAAAAGACTTATTCTGTTTGAAAGGCGGAGTTAGAGAGACAGAGGGAGATAAAGAGAGGTCTTCTCTTCACTGGTTCACTTCCTAAATGGCTGCCAAGGCAGGATCTGGGCCAGGCAGAAGCCAGGAGCCTGAAGTCCATCCGGGCCGGCCACATGGGTGCAGGGGCCCAAGCACTTGGGCCATCCTCTGTCGCCTTCCCAGGTGCAGGTGCAGGGAGCTGGATGGGATTCAAAACAGCACTTCAGGAGGCAGCGGAACCAGCTGTGCCACAACACTGATCCCCCAAATCACTTCTCGAACAAGTTGGAAAACCCAAGGAAGTAATTTCGAGAAGGTAGAGCACAAGCTAGTTCAACTTGGTTAAAAAAAAATAGCCATCATTTTTACTATGGATACATAATTGCTTAAAACAAATACAGGGAATTTCCAAATAAGAATGTATTATCATATCAGTGGAAAGACAGGTTTTTAAAACCTGCCATATAAGAACCAGAAAAATAAGAGATAAGAATGGACTATATTGTGTTACTAGATCATGAGATCCTGGCTACCAGCAGGACTCAAGGCCAGAGAGAGAACCTGTAGCACAGTGACAAAAGGATTTTGAAGCCATCATAGTGAGCTTTGATCTTTCCCAAGTTTATAATGAGAAAGCTCAAGAGTGAAAAGCAATATATAAATGTGGACAGTTACTTTAAAAATAAGTTTTTACCTTTTATAGACATTATATAATTATATTATTAACCAGAATAATTATCTGAAGCTTCAGGTCTTTCAAATTCTTTCAAATTCCAGTTTCAGTCGCCTCCTCCAAGAAGTCTTTCCTAACGAATCCCACTTCACTGCACCTCTACTTTCTGGCCAAACCTGTGACACGATGCTTCTGTTCTTCCAAAGGTATCATTAGTATGTCTTTGTATACAACACACAATGGCACTTGAAAAAATTGGTGGGAAAAGTTTAAAAATAGCATGTATTTCCCACAAACTTTTTGAAAATAAATTTTATCATATGCTAACATCTTGGTCAATTATAGCTTGCCTTAATTATTTGGCATATGATTGATTTTCTTCTGCAAACGGAAAATACACTTTTCGTAAGTGTCACAACTGCTATTGTTGGCATAAATCTGGTTGATGCAGCACTGTGGACACACTATCATACAAATACAGTATGCTACTACAGTCTCATATATCACTTTTCAAAAAATCATTTAATAAAATAGCTCTGGGAAAGAATGAGACAAGGAGAAGAACAGAAGGAACAAAGATGGAACAAGGGAAAAGTTGAGAAGATAATGCAATTAAAATTCTACTCAATAATATAGAAAGAAATCTCAATATTCTAATAACAGAGACATGTGTGTACAAGGGACAGACTATATAAATGAGAATTCAAATTCTGATTATTTTCAAGTTAATAAAATCTATCACAGGTCCCATTTATCACAGGTCCTAATTAGTGCACAAATTAAAAGCTTGCATAGGGTTTCTGTAACCAAAATTAAAAATTCATAAAGATGTCTGAGGAAAATATTAATCATTTGATTTACTTTTAAGAGCTAATAAAATAAGCCTCTGTGGTCCATCACCTTCTGGGTAAGAGTGCAACATTACAGATTTTCAGTATTATTAAAAACACCTACCTGTACAATTTTTGTATTGCGTGGGCTGCATTCTTCCTGACATACGGTGATAAGTCGGCAGAAGCGTCCTTGATGGCGAGCATCATGATAGGCACAATGATTGGCACTCTGATGCTTGACAGAACTCTCAACGCACTGGCACGGATTAGCTGGTTTGGGTCCTAACAAAGTGCAAAAACACTCATTAAAATTTTAAGTTTATAAATATTTCAAAGGCATCTTTATGACAATTAATAGGTGCTTATAGGGTGCAATATAAAAACAGAAGAAAGCTACTTCAAGTGAACACCCAGTATATGGAAGTGGTAAAAACAAGTAAATAAATGTTTATTTCTATGAATATTTTAAAGAAAAATAATGGTTATAATTGAAATTGATAAATTATTATTACATGTGGCAGACTTCTAGGATTTCATAATAATAAAACGTTGCAGGTCATAAATTTTATCTTTGAAAATGTCTTATGCTCCCTCTTTGAACACTTTCTACAATTAGCTGCTATGATGAACAGTTCTTTGATGCATGCTAATGTTTTCACCAGACATAAAGAAACATTCTAGAAGCACAGCATACAAGGCAAGGTTCCGGGTGGTTACATAAATCACTTTCCGATGGCACTGATCAGGTGCTATGGTACTATGTACTAGGTGCTATGGCAGACCTTTTAACTCTTTCAAGACACTACTGTGCTATTTAGAAGATCACTGCTCCGCTTCTTCGAACGCCAGAAACTGTAGCTGTCCGCCTGCTGACTCCCTTATTTACCTTCAGAGCCCGCTGGAAAGTGCTGATGGATAAGAGAGCCAGGTCCTGCTGCTCCTCGGCGTACCGGACCAGGTAGACATACACCAACTTCTTTATCTGGTTTAAAAAAAATTGTTGTTAAAGTTATTTATTCATAGCCAGAGGGAAAATTTAAAATTCAGTAGGTTCTACACCAAAATATACTCAACTATTTCTCTAGTATATTCAGTATACCTGGTCATAGTTCTGATTATAAAATAAAGATAATATTTTGGCAACCAAAAAGCTTATGAAGTAAGCATATTAATCATCTAATCCATAACAGCAACATTCTACCAAGTGTCCCTCCCTCTAAAAGGAAATTTAAGACATTCCCTGAGCAAAATGCACAAGAATATTAAAACATTAACTGAAGTGGGAAGTATTTTCACCACCAGTGAAATCAGTGACCACCAGGAAGAAGAACTTGAGCCCTGTCCAGCAGTCACACAGAAAGGGGAGCTTATACTTCCTTCTCGCGCCCGAAGAATCTGGAGCTCTTTCTCTGACATCATGGTCATATTCACACCGTATTACACATTATTCACTATTTTCAGCTCATAATTAACAATGTACAGTGGGTACTTCAAAAAACTCACAGGAAAATATAATTCAAAGATTAGCATATTTTGCTACAAAAGTTTTTGAAACTCAAGCAATTTTTTTCCTAAAATGCATTTTTATGAACTCTGAGACTTCTTGTATGCCTGGATTTCAAAACATTTTTACCACTATAAACTTATCTTTTAAATCCATTTCCACAAACTTTCTGAAGTAATCTCATATGTCAATAACACTAATTTAATGTAATAGAAACTCCAAAAGCCTGGACTTGTGTTCTGAAAAGTTTTTAAAGCCAATTTAATTATTAGGCTTAATACAAAATTGTGAACAGAAAAGAATAAATAAAAATGGAATTTAGTTGTTGTTCATCAGTTGCTCCTTTTCACAAATCCTAGATACTACCTGACAGCTATTTGCATATGTACTGGCATGGCACACCCTAAAATTTTCTGGAATGTTCAAAAAAAAACATTAAAAAATGGAGGGGAGAATAGTTGGAAATGGCTGGAGAGGAAAAAAAGTGCCACACTGGGTTATGCCAAACCAACCAATGTCTACATTACCTTACAGACAGCTGCCAGGCCCTGTGTGCCTCCACCGTCTGATTTCTCCACACAGCAGGATTCTGAGCCCTCTCACCACTCTACTGAGCTCTCACAAACCTGCTCTCACTCCAGTTCGCATTCCTTCGGCTGCCGCCCTCCACACTACAAATGGCCTGAACAGAACAGACCAGTGACAGCTCCCAAACGAGGCACTTCACTGACACACACAACTCTTGTTCTGTGCGTTTATGATACAACTGGTTTAAACTCTGTATTTTTCCAAACCATGCTTGAGCAACTTTCTCAGGGGAGTTTAAAAATTTAAATGAGGGGCAAAATCTTACATTTATCAATAGAAGTTTTAAATACCAAATTCAACATACCATGTTATTTTGTTAAGAAAACCTTAGACCTTAATTTTACAAGGTCTAAGAACAATCCTAGTGAGTATACTTTCTATATCTTCATCATTATTAATAGAGATGCTAAACATAACCATTTAAAGTTAACAATTCATTCATTTATATTAGATGGACACAGAGCTGAAACAAACAAAATAATTTATTCCTAATTAGTCTTCAGTGTTGAATGACTCCACAGAATCATAAAAGGAAAATCTCAATACAGCTTATAATCTACCCCCAAACTTCTTTCCTATTCACAAAAACAGTCCCCAAATATAACTTAGACTTTCTGTCTCAGTTTCCATTAGGTTACACTCCTGAGTTACACCACGTCACCCAAATTCCACTTGTCAAATCTTCCACAAAAGCAAAGATTAAATAATAAAATATTAACAGAGTAAAATAAATCATATCTACATAACACTAAGCCACGCAGCCACCATAACGAGTTCAATAAATATGTATATGATACCCAAAATATATCCCCTTAACAATTTTTACTGGTTTATAGTAGTGTGAATCCTATGATCTCATTTGTATTTTAATCAACAGACGTGCACACTGTATTTTATTCAGTCTAACACACAACATCAGTTTTTCTTTTTTTTAATGAGGAAGTTGAAAATTTTATTATGTTTCTTATTTGCTGCAAAGCTGCTGCTTCACTGTATAAAACAGCACCAGCACACGCAGTATATTGCAAAATTAAGACAGTACTGTTCTTTCTCTGGCACTGTACAACTAATAAAAACTAGTGCATTTCCAGTGACTTCCAATGGAAAGATCATTACATATTGTGACCCCAATCCAGGGATGGGCATAAGCAAGTTACAATATTACATAAGGCTTAAGATAACAATGTTATCCTTGAATTACATTATTTGTATAACTAGTTTTTAGCACAGATAACTTCATGTATTCTGAATTAGTGCCTAGAGCCTAGTATAAAAATCACAAGGTACTGTGAAAAAGATACATATTATGTTCCTCTGCAACCATTACAAAGTTAGGGCATATTTTCTTCCAGTAGCAGAGGTGAAAGTAGTATTGAAAGTAGTTGCTATGTTAAGTCCTGTCCAGCACTAATTTAAGATAAAACTGTGTGGATTGAGTTATTCCCTACTAGCTCATGTAAGGGTTCCCCTTTCATTCCTCAACAGATTTTATGTGTTTCTCATAGGCTTAGTACGTCTGGTTCTGAAGGGTTACTCATGTCATCTTGATCAGCCACCCATCTTCATAACCAGATTTGTTCCCGAATCCTGGGTTTTCTGCAAGGACTTCATTAATTTCAGTTACTTCTCCTGGTGGAGGAGAATAAAGTTCACTAGCAGCTTTCACACTTTCCAAGCACCAAACTCACTGTGGCTCAAAAAAAAAAAAAAAAAAAAAAAAAAAAAAGATGTACCTCATATCAGACCATCTTCCTTGTTTGTTCAATTTTGTCCCAACTTCAGGCAGACTACAATAAACATCTCCCAAGGCTTCCTGTGTAAAACTGTTGATTCCCACTGCTCCAATACCATTTTATGTTGTTATCCATTCATGTTTCTCTGTGAATTTATGCACTGAGAGCAGAGTGGGTCCTGGGCGCAGCCCACAGTCACCAGGACAGAGGTGAGCAGGCCGCAGGCCATGGCAGGCAACATCAGTTTCAAGCTAAGCCACTGTTTTATGTACCACAAAGTAACAAAGAATGAAGAAGCACTGCCCAGTGTAAGTCAACACCGTATGTTAAGCTAAATCCTACCTACAGAAACTCTAGAACAGAAAACAAGTATCTTAAAATAGACACAATATTGTAAAAATGGCAAACAGGTACACACGGCAGTCCCCACCCCCCTTATCTACAAGGGCGATGTTCCAATAGCAGCGGAAGATGCCTAAATATGGAGATAATACTGAATCATATACGTATACACACACGCGCGCACACACACAATGTTTTTTCCTATAAATTCAAACATATGATAAAATTTAACTTAAAAATCAGGCACAGTTCAAAGAGTAACAATAGGGGCTGGCATTAGGGGGTAGTAGGTTACGCCTCAGCCAGCAGTGCCAGTATCCCATATGGGCACTGGTTCAAGCCCCAGCTGCTCCACTTCCCATCCAGCTCTCTGAAATGGTCTGGGAAAGCAGTGGAAGATGACCCAAGTGCTTGGGCCTCTGCACCCACATGGGAGACCCGGAGGAAGCTACTGGCTCCTGGCTTCAGATCATCCGACTACGAAAGGAAATTCTGCCTAAGAAAGTGGAGGGTGGGGAACAGAAAAGCAGGACAAGCATGGTTAGAGGGAGCACTGGGTTCACAGCCCTAGCCTAGCATTGGGTTCACGGGAGTCCCCACAGGGAATCCACAAAGGAGCAGGAGGACACGGAAGACAGGCAGTGCAGAGAAAGATGAAGAAGCCAACTGAAAGGCAAGCATCATCCGAGACAAAAGCCAGAAGGTCCAGGTTTCTTAAGGAAATGATCAAAAACAATTTCATTCTGGGGACTACAACATGGCTAAAAGCAAAAATGAAGAACAAGTAACTTCCTACTGCAGCCCCTGATAAAGCAGAAGTCACTGGTGGCCACATTCTCCCGCCACAGGATCTTCAAAGGAAACCACCTCTTGTTGCTAGCAAGCTGGCTGGTTGATTAAAAGAGCAGAATTGCATGAATCTTCTAATTCCCATTATTTTCCCTTAATATAATACTCATTCACTTTTTATTTCTTTTTATTCACTAAGTCATTTGAGACTGCCGGCTTTGCAGGTAGCAGGGTGCATACTGCTCCTATAAGGGAATATACATGTGCAGAGTTTTCGGTTAACAGTGTACTAAGAAAAAAGGACACGATGAGGCAGCATAATCTACTTGGAAATAACTGTACGTATTACCTATGTCATAATGTGGGTCTGGTCCCAATACACAACACGTTTGACTTTTTTTTTTTTTTTTTTAGATTTATTTATTTATTTGAACGTCAGGGTTACAGAGAGGAGAGGCAGAAACGGGGGGGGGGGGGGTGTCTTCCATCCACTGGTTTACTCCCCAGATGGCCACAACGGCAGTGCAGGGGCTCAAGGACTTGGGCCATCTTCTGCTTTCCCAGGCCATAGCAGAGAGTAGGATCGGAATTGGAGCAGCTGGGACTTAAACCAGCACTCATATGGGATGCCGGCATGGCAGGCGGCTTTATTCGCTACACCACAGCACCTGCCTCTAGATGGTCTTAATGGTTGTAACTTTAGTTACTTCATTTTAATTATAGCTTGGTATATTACTCTTATTTAACATAATCTTTACTGAACTGATTTCTTCCGTATTTTCTTTTTGGATTTTGTAAAAAAGAAGTTTCAGACAAGCGGGAAGAGAGTTCACGTAATTCAAAGACAACCAGATGGGATTCCAAAAGGTCTGCATCTCTGGGCTTGACCTTGAATGGCTTTAAACCTGCATCAGCTTTAAAAGACCCTTACTTGGGCAATATCTGCCCATGCTGGTCAACCTACATAACTCATCTAACGCTCACCAGGTTCCATCGCAGTCAGTGCTCCTATTCCGTTCCAGAACGCTGATAAATCTTGTGTGGGTGAAATGTGAAAGAAGTACACATGCACGGTGACTGAGGACTTCACTTCTGTGCCATTTTTGTAAACACAACAGTTTAACACCATCTTTAAAAAAACAGTAGGAAAGGAAAACACAGAAGTTTGTATCTCACCTTTGGTCTCAGCCCAAGACAGAAGGGCAAGTTCCCTAGTATGACGTATCTGCTGTGTGAGAGCAGTCCTCACACTTCTCCATCAGTGTCCCTGACAGAGAGATGGCCTTCGCCCTCCGGGCCCCCCCCCCCCGCCCCCAGCAACTGAAAATCTAGTGTAAATTAAACCATTTAAACAATAAAATTCCTTAAATATAAACTATCTCTATAGGCAGGAAAAAACATATTTGATAATATATCAGTTTATAAAAGAAAAATATTTTAAATCACTTAACCCTTATGTATCCAAGTCAACGTACTAGGTCCAACCAACAGCTTTATAATTCTTAGAAACTAACTCATAAACCAAACTGGATTATCATCTAACTTGAGAAGCACATCACTGAGATACTGTTACTAAAACTTCAACATGAGATTTGCTTCTACAGAAAATCAAAGCACTTGGCATCTACACTCAGAGTTTATGCATTCTTTAGTCAAATCAGTCCTTCTCAAAATTTACAATTTGCTTAATCCCAAAGTATATCTGTGAAAACACTGCTCTTTTAAATTATCACTTGGCACCAAGTGGTCTTAGGCAGGAGTTACAGAACTGGATGATACTAGTTCCTAAAGTGAAAGTCAAATGGGCCAAACTGTGCGCAATGTGTTAGACTTGAGTGGAAACAAATTCCAAACATTCTTAGACCAGTTTTAGAAGCATCTATCGAATTGTTTGAGGAGAGATGACTTTCTGCCTAGCTATATTTTATAGCTCCTAAGACTACAATAAAGCTAGAAAGTCAACTTGTTGGCTGATTAATAGTTTAAACATATCAAATCAACACAAAACACGAATTTAGTAGGAAATCTCTGAGGTCTGCCGTGGGATGAAAGTGAGGTTACCTAGCAGGGGAACCCTTCTTCATTCATCGTATCGCACTGCCCGGCACGTGGCTAAGAGCACAGCACTTATTAGCTGAATCACATCACAGCCCACAGACGGACTGGAAAAAATTAAGACATTTCCCACCGGGCTGCCATATACAGAAACTAACTTCCCACCAGCGGTTATGACTCACTGAATACTGTCTCTATAGACATCAACATATTATGAGGAAACTACAGGTAATGGGAAGACTGCACCAAGCTCTTTACCTCACTCGTTGTTGTTTTAAATAATCATTTCAAATACGTTTTCTCTTTACTAATTATATTCAGATCTCACTCTATAATTACCAGGAGAGTTTCAAAAGAATACTGGGTTACATTCTGTCTTGGCTCAATCCCTTTATGATCTATTTCTCAGCAATACCTTTATTTACCAAGTAACAGAATCATGAACTCCAGAACATATCCAGGAGTTTATATTGGCAACAATGAAACATACAGAACCACAGCTGAGCTAGCAGGCATAGCTATAATTACTCACTATTGGAGAAAGATTTCTATCACTGTTATGACAAAAAGCATAACAATATTAAATCACAGAAGGTTGCAAAACACTGAATTTGTTCTAGTTCTATTATAAGAATCAATCAATACTGACCACAAGAGGCCTATGCACTGACCGGCTGCAGGTGTGCAGAGAAAGCCTGCTCTCCCCGAAACCACTCTGTGACCAGAAATGGGAGTAGTTAACGCTCCGTGACTACACCATCCTCCCATCAGTTACTCTCATTCCATGTTACAACACTCTTTGCTGTAAAGCTAATCATAGCAGAGCCCCAGCAGGCTGAGAGAATACAGGCAGATCTGTTTAATTAGTTTATCAATACTAGTACATCAAACTTCATGAGTTATTGACTAAACCTTTGATTATTTTGTACTATAACCACTGACTGCTTACTAGGTCACTTTTGGTGTCATTTGACACCTAATGGCAGATGACGTACAGCTCACCTGAGTGTCTGAGGCAGTGTGTACTTGTAAAAATGAAGTTTTGCACTTGATAACAATGAAACATCAATCAGTTCTCCAAACATAATTTTTAAGGCACTTATGTCATTTTTCCTCACATTAAAAGATTGTGTGTTTCAAAAAATAACAAAATATATGAAGAACAAAAGAAGTTCTACAGAAACAGATCAATAATTATGTTTATGTTGCCATTTTAGTTATAGATCATTATCTAGCACACCAGAATCTGATTCTAAAGGGAAAAAATAAATGAACAGCAAAGTCCTGGTAGTTATTTGAACAGTATAAAAAGCTCTTAATGAACAACAATTAGCAAGAGAATATTCTGCTTACAATAAGACAAGTAGAAGTCCAGAAGACACTAGTCAACTGACCACCAATTTCTACAGATGTGGTCATGTCTACTCATCTCTAAAACATAAAAAACTTATGTCAGTACCACATAGCTCCAAAAGACAGCTAATACTGGATACTGGTAAGAAGTCAAGATCACTAAGGTAGAAAGAAGAAGGAATCACTCAACAGGACGGACAGCGCTAAAAGCAGAATGGTCTAGGAGGGGTTCTGGAGCCAGGCTGGTTAGACTTCAGACTTCGACTGCTATGAACTTACCGTGTGGTTTTGATCAGGTCATTTACCCTTCTGCCACCTTGTCCCCATATGTAAGATACAGCTAATTACAGAACCAGCTTCCAAAGCATTGTTTGTGAAGATAAAACAAGTTTATCTAACTCAGGCAATAACAACCCAGGAAAAGCATTTTTTTTTAATGTTAGCATTCATTAGTGTTTACCAAGAGACAAACCTCACCTATTGACCAAAATTTTTCTAAATGGAGTCTTGGTTTTTTTCAGATATTGGAGACTTTCTTACAGTACAAGTCATAAAATTAGCATGCATCAAAGTGGAAGTCCTGATTATATGTCTCTAAAACACCGAACACTGTATGTTTAAGATCTTCAATTCAGAATTATACATGGAAACAAGCACATAGTGTTTAATAACACCTACTAAATTAATCACGAGTGAAATTTGTAAATACTATATCCATTTCTCACTAATTTGTATCCTAGACACAAAGTATGATTTATCAAGTGATTTAGTTTAATGCTAAATTAATGTGCTTCTTATATTGGCAACAAGAGTACAAATGTTTAATTTGGTTTACCGGAAGTCAGTGAAATTGAGTTTCTGATGATTATTCACTTGGTGGCAAAATGTACCTACCTGAGCTTTACAATGTAATTACTAAGTAACAAAAAAGAAGTATACTTTAAAATATTTTCAAACACAGGTTTGAAGTATATTTCCTCAGATTCCTATGACCTAAATTATTATAACAGCAAAGTTAAGATGATTATGTAAATGCTTCCATATGTATCCCAGAAGTTGCATGAGTGTATGACATACTTCACATTTACTATTTTGAACCTTCAATAGGTAAATAGAAGATTAAACTAAGAATCTACTTTGTATCAGCAAAAGGTTTATTCGAGACACAGCAACACCCCATCCCCCACATTGTATTAAACATTGGCCTTGTCTTTGTAATCTCAGTGATATATTATATAAACTGAAGTGTGAGCTCGCTGATTTATTATTCTACTTAAACAAAAACTTCAACTGTCATTCTCGGGTCATAACTATTGTATTTACTCCACTTGTCATGGCCCTAAGTAATCTTTTCATTAAACAACTTGTTTTAAAAATAAAAATGCTTAAGCACTGACAATAAAACTGCTAACGACAGTTTGTCACTAGTATCTCTGGACATAAAGCTCTGCACCACACTGCCACAGAACTGATGTAAAGGTTGAAAAGAGACGAGAACTTCAAATACAGTATGAATTATAAATCACAACATACAAGGAAAGCACAAAAAACTGAGACTAACATTTTCAAGTGATCAACATTTTATCTGTTTTAAGGCTTTTAAACATAAAGCTATAAGTTAAAAAGAGTAACAGCTGAGATCTTCCTTACTCTCCTACTTTTGCCAAATTGAAAACCAGGGGAAAATGTTTTTCGCACGTTGGACAAGAAGTCACCCAGGACTGTGAGCCCTACTACCGCACAAGATCACTACCTGGAATAGTTTGCAGGCGGACAACACGCAGGAGCAAACCAAGGAGCTCTGCAAAGTCTTACAGAGCTAAGGAAACAGAGATCACAGGGGCTGCTGGATATGAAAGACTAAAGAACACAAGTGAGACAGCTCAAGAGCACCCTGCAAAGCACACCAGCAAGTCCTAGGCTCTGTACTAATCTGCACAAGAACCAGAAGAAACTATCTGGGGCAAGCACTGTGGGGCAGCGGGTTGGGCCACTACCTGTGATGCCAGCATTCCATAAGAGTCTTGGCTGAGTCTGGGGTACTCCACTTCCAATTGTGCCCCTGCTAATGGGCCGGAGAAAGCAGGGGAACATGGCCCAGGTACTTGGACCTCTGCCACCTACATGGAAGACCCAAATGGAATTCCAGGCTCCTGACTTCTATCTGTCCCATCCTTGGCCATTGCAACCACTTGGGGAGTGAACCAGCAGATAGAGGATCTCTGTGTGTGTGTGTGAATGTGTGTGTATGTGTGTGTGTGTGTGTGTGAGAGAGAGAGAGAGAGAGAGAGAGAGAGAGAGAGAGACAGAATGGGTGTGTCTATCTCACTCTCTCTGTAACTCTGCCTTTCAAATAAATAAATCCTTTAAGAAGACTACCTGGAGGCCGGCGCTGTGGTGTAGCAGGTAAAGTTGCCACCTGCCATGCCAGCATCCCATATGGCCACTGGTTCGAGTCCGGGCTGCTCCATTTCCAATCCAGCTCTCTGCTATGGCCTAGGAAAGCAGTGGAAGATGGCCCAAGTCTTTGGGCCCCTGTACCTGTGTGAGAGACCCAGAAGAAGCTCCTGGCTCCTGGCTTTGGATTGGCGCAGCTCCAGCCATGGCAGCCAATTGGTGAGTGAACGGCAGATGGAGGACTGACTGACTGTCTCTCTCTTTCAAATAAATAAATAAATCTTTTTTAAAAAGACGACTACCTGGCCGGCGCCGTGGCTCAATAGGCTAATCCTCCGCCTGTGGCACTGGCACACTGGGTTCTAGTCCCGGTTGGGGCACCAGATTCTGTCCCGGTTGCCCCTCTTCCAGGCCAGCTCTCTGCTATGGCCCGGGAAGGCAGTGGAGGATGGCCCAAGTCCTTGGGCCCTGCACCTGTATGGGAGACCAGGAGAAGCACCTGGCTCCTGGCTTCGGATCAGCACAGTGCACCGGCCGCAGCACACCGGCTGTGGCGGCCATTGGAGGGTGAACCAACGGCAAAGGAAGACCTTTCTCTCTGTCTCTCTCTCTCACTGTCCACTCTGCCTGTCAAAAAAAAAAAAAAAAAGTAAGGCAAGGAGCAGTAGCTGCTGTGGCACAGCAGGTAAAGCTGGCACCTGCCACAAAGGCATCCCATAGGGTCGCCGGTTTGAGTCCCAGCTGCTCCACTTCTATCCAGCTCCCTGCTAATCTACCTGTGAAAGCAGCGGAAGATGGTCCAAGTGCTTGGGCCCCTACACTCATGTGGGAGAGTCAGATGAAGCTCCTGGCCCCTGGCTCCAGATCAGCCTAGACCCAGCCACTGAGGCCCTTTGGAAAGTGAGCAAGTGGATGGAAGATCTCTCTCTTTTCTCTCGCTTTCTCTGTAACTCTGCCTTCAAATAAAATAATTCCTTAAAAAAAAAAAAAAAGAAGAAGAAGGCAAGAATAACTACTCTACTTTTTTTCAATACTGTATTGTAGGTTGTCTTCAGAGTAATGTAATAATTAAAAGACATAGAAAAGTAATAAAATTCTATTTGCACGATACGACCATTAACATAGCAAAGCTTAACAAACCTACAAAACAGCAGCCAGATCCAAAAATGTAATGAGGATTTCAGATCATCATTACAAAACTCAGTAATAATGCAATATGCTACTGATGACAAACTGGCACATTAAATTTAAAAGACAGCTCCAGGGAGCAAGCCTTTAACCTGGTTTTGGGACATCAACGTCCCACATCAGAATACCTGGGCCCATTTGCAGTTCTGGTTCCTGATGCCAGCTTCCTGCCAACACAGGGGCAGCAAGGACGGCTTGAGTAACAGAGTTCCTGATGCCCCATGGGAGACCCAGATTGCATCCCCAGATCCGAGCTCTGGCTCCAGCCCAGCCCTGGCCATTGTAACCATTTGAGGAGTGAATCAACAGATAAGAACTCTGATAGAACAAGGACACAAGCCTTAGGGTCATTTAATTCCTTGCCTGGACATCTACCTTAGAGGCATTTTACTTCCTTACCTCCGTGACAGAGAGCAGACCCCAATCCCTGAGGGGCTTCCCAGCCCCCTGCATTCTTCCTTAAACCAGCTGAAAAAGCGCACCAGCCACCTAGCCTGCACAGTTCAGTCCCCTGGCGGCTCTCAGCAGCCCTGACTGTAGCCGCAGTCTGTAAGGGGGTTGGGCTCTCTGCCACATGTGCAGCCTGTGTGCACAGGTTTGTTCTCTGAGTAAATGTGACCTGCCTCTTTGTCCTGCTCTTCTTTCCTTACGAACTCTCTGTCTGACTCTCTCTGCCTCTCATAGAGGTTTTTTTTTTGTTTTTTGTTTTTTTTTTAAAGAAAAAAAAGTTCCATTTAAAATAGATCAAGGTGCCAGTGCTGTGGCTTAGTGGGTAAAGCTGTCACCTGCTGTGCCGGCATCCCACATGGTTGCCGGTTCGAGTCCTGGCTGCTCCACTTTTGATACAGCTCTCTGCTGTGACCTGGGAAAGCAGTGGAGGATGGCCCAACTCCTTGGGCCTCTGCACTGGCATCGGGGACCCAGAGGAAGCTCCTGGCTTCGGATCAGCACAGCTCCGGCCGTTGTGGATATCTGAAGAGTGACCCAGTGATGGAGGACTTTCTCTCTCTCTCTGCCTCTGCCTCTGTGCCTTTCAAATAAATTAAAAAATAATAATAATAACAAAACAAAAAACCAGGGTCTCCGGAAATCAGCACAGCTGCTTCTATTTCTTCAAAAAACAAGCAAAAAGGCCAGCTCCGTGGCTTAACAGGCTAATCCTCCGCCTTGCGGTGCCAGCACTCCGGGTTCTAGTCCTGGTTGGGGCGCCGGATTCTATCCCGGTTGCCCCTCTTCCAGGCCAGCTCTCTGCTATGGCCCGGGAAGGCAGTGGAGGATGGCCCAAGTGCTTGGGCCCTGCACCCGCATGGGAGACCAGGAGAAGCACCTGGCTCCTGGCTTCGGATCAGCGAGATGCGCTGGCCGCAGCAGCCATTGGAGGGTGAACCAACGGCAAAGAGGAAGACCTTTCTCTCTGTCTCTCTCTCTCACTATCCACTCTGCCTGTCAAAACAAACAAACAAAAACTAGCAACAAAACTACTAAAAAATAAATTTAACAATACTGGCAAAACTTGTACAATCAAAGCTTACAAAACAACACTGCAAAAGGAAACTGCAGAAGCCAGATCAGAAGACTTAATATGATAATATTGGCAATTCTCTCCAAACTGATCCACAAATTCAATGCAATCCAAATCAAGTTTAACAGACTTTCCAGAGACATTGGAACATTCACTTGAACACCTACATTGTTATATATTAATATTAGCCATCGCAAAACACACCGAACACCGGAGTAAAGGAAAGGGTTTACTGGGGAACAACTAACAGACCGGAGTGAAGGGGTGGTGAAGGGAAAGAGAGAAAGTGTAAGAGAGAGAGAGCCAGAAGAGAGGAGCTAGCAAGGAGAGAAGATAGAGCAGAGAGGAGAGCAGAGCGCAGGACAGGAGAGGACAAACCACGCAGATTAGCCACAACAAAGCTGAACAAAGAGGATCACAGTGTGTGTACCACATGGCTGCAAGACTTTGAGGTTACAGTGAACAAGACAAGGTGGTACTGGCACAAGGCTGCACCTACAGATCAATGGGAAAGAACACAGAAAGAAACATACCCACATGAACATGGCCAAGAGTTTTTCACAAAACTGGAAAAGTAATTCAAAGAGGAAAAGGCTGTATCATTTTAACAATTCATACTGGACTACTAAGCATCTCACACCATACACAAAATCTAATGTGAAAGGTGCTGTGCAGTGAAGACTGGACCACAGCAGGCCAGGAAATTGCTATCGTCAGGAAATCCTGCCTCCAAGCTGCCTCTGACTAGTGTCTGGTAACCAGAATTTTCAAGAGTTTTCCTACCCCCCCCTTCACTGCTAAGAATAGTTCAGTGTGTCTAAACTATTTGAACAACAGAACAATATGGGGTATGTTGAATATCTTCTTTCGTCCTGGGAATCTGAATTTTGGTATGTGGTATAATGTATTTGGTATGTGGTATAATGTATTTGGTATGTGGTATAATGTAATGTTACATTATGGTATAATGTAACATACACAGCACTCAGTAACAGGCGTAGGCACTGAGTCTCTAGTGAGTGTTCTGACAGACCACGCTCCAAGCATGTTATCGCAACTGCTGTTGGAGGAATGAAGAACGCATTGTGTGCTCTTCTGGGAAAAGCCCCACCACCACTGCCGCCCCCTGGGCCTCGTTCTGTTCCTGACTTTGCTGTTTCCTTAACTGTATGCTGACTCTTCTGAATGGGGGCAATTACTCAATCTGTGGGTGCTCCTGGGAACCCCAAATGACAGGGACCATGAGCCTCAACGCAATGGCTACGATGGCTGAGCTTCAGAGCAAACCAGGAGAAATTTTTGTGAAATCTGATTAGGCAAAGATTTCTTTAAAACAGGGCACTAGAAAGCCTGAACTATAACCAAAAAAATACAGATATAATAGACTTCATCAAAAGCAAACAGGTGCTCTTTGAAACACATTAAGAAAACAAAAGGGAAAGCTGCAGGTCTGGAGAAAATAAAGCCCGTAAACAAACATCTACCTACTGAAAGGCTGGCATCAGGATACAGAAAGAATGTTCACATCTTAATACCACCAAAACAAAACTGTCGAATATACTCAAGATCTGAACTAACAGTTCAGAAAAGAAGCAATATGAGATGTCCAAGATCACTACATATCAGGCAAATGCAAATAAACCACAGTGCAGCACTTCTACACTACATTAGTCAGGTTTTCATGGCTAGTAAATTGCTAGGAAGGAAGGTTTGTTTTGCTCATGGTTGTGGTGAGTCAGAATCCAGGACAGGGCAGCCCCCTGGTCTGGCATCTGATGAGGGCTGTGGGTGAAAACCTCAACAGAGGCCTTTGGCAGACACCCAAACTATAATCCAAGTCATAACACACACAGACTCCCCAGATCAGCTGAAGTTAAAATGTCTCACCAACCTAACTCCTATGCACTGCTGACAGGAATACAATCACTTTGGAAAACCACATGGCCCTCTTGGGTATGAAGGCAGATACCAGATAACCTGCCAGGTGGGGGTCCCCGCCCCTTCTGCCTGATAATCTTCCAGGTGCAGTATCTGCACTTCACACGCACCCAGCGCCTTCTACCTATTACCATCCTTCCTCTAAGGCTCCTCTAAGGCCAGGCGATGCCAGCCAGGCTTCCTCCTGTCTGATAACTTCAGAAGGAAAACTCAGATAGGAATTTTTCAAATTTACATCCAAAAAGTCCTTTGTTCCAAGAGGAGCAGAGGTGGGGAGGCAAGACCCACCCCCTTAAAAACCACTGGCCTCAACTGGACTGCGCGCTCAGCCCTCTGCCTCTCTGCTGAGCTGCCCCCCTGGCCTGCCCAGGTGTACTCTCTCCATTCAACCATGTAACCTCGCTCCCCACAGTGGGAGCGACTGGGCGCTCTCTCTCAGGTTCTGCCTGGAGAGGTGCCCATCCGTTCTTGTGGATGTCCCTGCCCTAATAAACCTTGCTATTTGCTTTCCACTTACTCTCTGTCTCACACCTGAATTCTTTCTTGCGTGGGGGGGGGGGGGGGGGGAGGACCCAAGAACCCTGCCATTCACGGGTAACAGCCCTAGTTTTAAAATAGTTAACAAACTTCCCAGACTATGAAGGCATTCTATTCTTAGATTCCCAAGAAAAACTGAAATATATGCCCACACATAGTAATTATATTCAAAACAAAAGTCAATTGGTAGATTAAAAAATTGTGTAATATACATATTACAGCAAAAAGGAGAATAAATATGAATAAAGAAAACAGCATAGATGAATCTCACGGTCTCCTAAGTAAATGACATCAAACACAAAGGAGTCCACCTTGCACAATTCAATTTATTAGAAATGTCAAAGCTACCCTGATGGAGTAGATCATTAGTAGCAAGGAGATATCATATTAAAAATTTTACTTCGAGATGGATCATAGTCCTGAATATAAATATATAAGCAAAAACTATAAAACTCTTAAGCAAAAAAGACATAAATCTTCATGACCCTGGATTAAGCATTAGTTTCTTAAATATAACACCTGAAGCATTATCAATCAAAGGAAAAATAGACAAACTGAAATTCATCAAAATTTAAAACTCTGTGCTTCAAAAGATACTATTGAGAAAGTAAGATGACAGGGGCTGGCATTGTGACTTAGTGGGCTAAGCCTCTGCCTGCAACGCCGGCAAACCATATGGGGCCGGTCTGTGTCTAGGCTGCACCTCTTCTGATCCAGCTCTCTGCTATGGGCTGGGAAAGCAGAGAAGATAGCCCAGGTGCTTGGGCCTCCACCACCACATGGAGACCGAGGAGTGAACCAGCAGATGGAAGACCTTTCTCTCTTTCTCTCTCTCTCTTTGTCTCTCTCTCCCTTTCCCTCTCAAATAAATAAACAAAAAATTCTTTCTTTTTTTTTTTGACAGGCAGAGTGGATAGTGAGAGAGAGAGACAGAGAGAAAGGTCTTCCTCTTTGCCGTTGGTTCACCCTCCAATGGCCGCTGCGGCCGGCGCACCGCGCTGATCCGATGGCAGGAGCCAGGAGCTTCTCCTGGTCTCCCATGGGGTGCAGGGCCCAAGCACTTGGGCCATCCTCCACTGCACTCCCAGGCCACAGCAGAGAGCTGGCCTGGAAGAGGGGCAACCGGGACAGGATCGGTGCCCCGACCAGGACTAGAACCCGGTGTGCCGGCGCCGCAAGGCGGAGGATTAGCCTAGTGAGCCGCGGTGCCGGCGACAGATACTATTTTTAAATGTTTATTATTCATTCATTCATTCATTCATTCGAAAGGCAGATTGCTAGAGATCTTCCATCCACTGGTTTATTCCCAATTTCTAGTTTTGGCCTCAGCTCAGTCACAGACATCTGGGGGGTAAACCAGCACAGGGAGCTTTGTCTCTCTTTCTCTCTCTCTCTGCTTCTCAAAAAAAAAAAAAAAAAAAAAAAAATTTTAAATCCTTCTCTCTGCCAATCAATAATAATGAACATACAAAGGGAAAAAAATCACATAGCCATAGGTACAATGCATAAACTTAAAGGAAACAAAAAACAAATGTGCAGAATGGGTATTTTTCCATATACAATTTTAACAGCATTTACACCTAATAGAATGAGGATTAAATTAGTTAATTCCTGTAAAGTACTTTGAACAATCCCTAGAAAATAATATATAATAAGATATTAAATTCAACAATATAGATTAATAATGTGATTAATACACAACATATATGGGGCCGGTGTAGTGGGTAAAGCTGCCGCCTGCGGCACCGGCATCCCATATGGGTGCCAGTTCAGGTCCCGAATGCTCCTCTTCCAATCCAGCTCTCTGATACGGCCTAGGAAAGCAACAGAAGACGACCCAAGTGCTTGGGGCCCTGCACCTGCATGGGAGACCCAGAAGAAGCTCCTGGCTCCTGGCTTCAGATCGGCTCAGCTCTGGCCGATTGCAGCCATTTGGGGAGTGAACCGGTGGACGAAGACCTTTCTCTCTGTCTCCCTCTCTCTGTAACTTCACCTCCCAAATAAATAAATAAATATTTTAAGAATACATGATATATATACAACATGCACTTGTATTATATACCATTTAATGCAGAGGCTGTACATCCCAACATACAAAATGCACAAATCTACATGTTTCATAAATAACAGAATATTAATCAATGCTGATAAAGTGAATGAAAAGATAAATAAGGTGCTGCCTACAGGATCATTTTACTCTCTTGAGGAAACACTGCAATATTAAATTCACTGCACCAACGTCACACTACTTTCATTTCCAGTTTTAATAAACAGTGAATGCAGAGGATGAAGGATTTCTGTGTCAGTTTCTCCCTCTTTTTCTCTCTCTGTTGCTGTCTTCCAAATAAATAAATAAATCTTTTTTTTTTAAAGAAAGAAAATAGTATTTTATTGAGATATACTTACTCAGTAAATCCTTACATATGTTGAGGGCCCAGCACATGCCATGAGTATTCTGAGAATCTTGGCAGATGCTCTGGGACTTAGTCCTAGAAATTCCAACAGTCCCAAATCATCCAAGTTTAGGTATCTCTGACTCTATATGTTTAACTAGCCATACATCTTAAAAGTAAGTCCCTAGAGAAAACTCTAAACTAAACTGAGGCAGGCATGTGGCACATCAGGTTTATTTGCTGCTTATAACACCATCATCGGAGCACAGGTTTGAGCCCCAGCTGCTCCAATTCTGAACCAGTTTCCTGTTAAGGTGCCTGGGAAGACGGCAGAAGTTAGAGCCTACCACCCACGTGGGAGACCAAGAGCGAGTTTTTGGCTCCTGGTTTTGGACTAGCCTAGACCTGGTTGTAGTAGCCATTTATGGAGTGAACAAATAGATGGAAGATTTCCTCTCTCTATCACTGTGCCTTTTACATAAACAAAAACATCTTCACAAAAAAAATTTTTAAAACTAAACCAGATTCTAGAAGCAGGCGGACCTTCCATAAGTTTCCATAATTCATCAGGTGATCCATCTCATTCTTCTTCCTCTTCACCAGTGATCCAAAAGCTACAATTATGTATACTATTTATTCCAGCTCACCTATACTTAAGATCACAGATACTTCAAGTGATATAAAAATAGTGACTACTTAAATATATTATGTTGCACATCAAAGTAACTGAAAATTATGATTTCTATATAACAAAGTAATCATGAACGTTAAGAAAGAAAACAGTACCTCAATATTTTTACTGGCCACGTTCTTCACAACAGCAGGAAACAGTTCGGATGCGTTTTTCCCCTTTGCAATCATCTGAAGAATGAAAGTGTAGGATTAACGAGGAAAATCCTTTTAAGTTAGTAAATTGAAAACAAAACAGATACTCTGTTTAAGATCCAAGTCAACAAATAAGCTGCTTAAGTATCAGCTAAACTCTTTTCATGTCACTTTACTTATCCAAACTCTCTACAGCAAAGACAAAAACACTCCTGTGTACTAACACAGACACATTAAAGGAGAAACATACAGTAATTTAAAGACAGTTAAAATATTTATTGCAGCTGGCATTCTGGTGGAGTGGGTTCAGCAGCTACCTACAACACTGTGAGTCCTGGCGGCTCAGCTTCCAATCCAGCTCCTGGCTTCGTGTGCCTGGACAGCAGGAGAGGCTGGTCCAAGGTCTTGGGCCCAGCCATGCTGGGAAGGAACCCCAGGCTCCTGGCTTCACTGGCCCAGCCCCAGCTCTTGCAGGCATTGGGGGAATAAACTAACAAATGAAAGCTCTCTTTTTCTGTCCTTCCCTCTCTCTGTAATTCTTTCAAACAAATAAAATAAATCTTTAAAAAAAACACATTTATCAAAGTTCTCTCTGGCTAACTGGATTGTAAACACTTACTTAAATATTTGTGCTGCTCTTTATGTTCCAAGCTCCTGTATTAAGGATGTACTGCATTTGCAACGGGGGTGGGAGAGTCCTTTGAACAAACTACTTCACCCTTGGCTTGCTTTCTACAGGTTTTCCTGCTTCTCCTACCAGTACTTTTTAAGCTCTCCTCCATTTAAACCCATTTCCCCTGCCCAGTGAAGTTCTGTGTACATCTTTACACACTATGCCATGCCCTGATCTGTGTAACTGCTAAGATTTCATTCACTCGAGACTAACTTTTACCTCTGTTATATGAAGAGCAATTCCACAAAACTCTACCCCAAATTCTGAGCTCCAACTCAACATCTCTAACTAGGTATTACGTGTCTCTCTCATTCCACACTTGTATTTCTAAACCAAACTGATTTATCAAAATAAAATGACATTCATGCTAGAATTTCTACTTCCACAAATTCTCCCAGACACCAGAAACCATACAATTATACTGGTCTCTTCTCACAGCTGCCCGAGACAGCCATGTTGTTACTTTTTAGCACATCACTGTTAATCCTTTCTCATTGCCACCTCCGGAGCACAGGTGCTATCACCTCACGAAGGACTCCCAGGAGTCTCCTCTTGGGTCCACAGTGCTCATCACAACACCACCCTCCTCAAAGATTTCAAAAGTACCGAATGCCTAGAGCCCAAACTACTTCACCTAATATTCAAATATCCTCACAATCCGTACCAACATCCTTAAGTTCTGTGACCTAATGCCCAAGACAAGCACTACTATTGAAGCGAACCGATCTCATTGGCAGAACAGTCTCTGGCTCCTCTCTGCATTTTCTCCTATCACACACTTTCTGTGCCTTTGGTCATCTGAAGCTCCAAAACAGTTCTTCCTACTTTCAAACGTTCCACCCATCCACCTACAGTACCATCAGATTCTGCTCACTCTACTACGCTACAGCCATCTCCTAATACCCACTCTGTAGTGTTATCCAACCCTAGTTTACTTTCGAATTTTTTCATTTGGAATTTCCCATCTGCTCTGTTATTTCTATTTATTTTAGCCACACACACACACACACACACCTGTGTTCTCATTTCCTCTTCTCTTATGCTCAGAACATACTGGTATCTGTATGTCTTTTCATAGTTCAGACTGGGGCCAACGTTGTGGCATAGTGGGTAAAGCCTCTACCTACAGTGCCAGCATCCCGTATGGGTGCCAGCTGGAGTCCTGGCAGCTCCTCTTCCAGTCCAGCTCCCTGCTATGGCCTGGGAAAGGAGCTGAGGATGGCCCAAGTCCTTGGGCCTCTGCACCCATGTGGGAGATGAAGCTCCTGGCTCCTGGCTTCAGATTGGCCCAGCTCCATCCCTTGTGGCCATTTGGGGAGTGAACCAGTGGATGGAAGATCTTCTGTGCCTCTATCCCCTTCTTTCTTTGTATCTCTGCTTTCCAAATAAATTTAAAAATTTTTTTTAAATAATTATTTATTTACTTGAGAGACAAAGTTATAGATGGAGAGAAGGAAAGGCAGAGACAGAGGTCTTTCGCTCACAGGCAGAGGCTTAACTTGCTACACACAGACTGGCCCCCATGCTCAAACAAGTACACTAACAGTCACAGGGGTACAACAGTTATGGACAAACACTATTCCTAAGGAAATTTCTTAAAAAGCCAACACATAAACACACGTCACTGTGGCTGGCACTGGAACTGCACACACCCAGCTCTGTACCTGCAGTCAAACGAAACACTGTGAAGACCACCGAAGACTTGACACAGAACAACAACAGATGGGTCACCATCACACATGCAGTCACCCAAGAAGTTCCATCTTTCACAAATGTAGATGTAACAAAGGACACCTTTGGCCGGCGCCGTGGCTTAACAGGCTAATCCTTCAACTTGTGGCGCCGGCACACCGGGTTCTAGTCCCGGTTGGGGCGCCGCATTCTGTCCCGGTTGCCCCTCTTCCAGGCCAGCTCTCTGCTATGGCCCAGGAGTGCAGTGGAGGATGGCCCAAGTGCTTGGGCCCTGCACCCCATGGGAGACCAGGAGAAGCACCTGGCTCCTGGCTTCGGATCAGCGAGATGCGCCGGCCGCAGTGGCCATTGGAGGGTGAACCAACGGCAAAAATGAAGACCTTTCTCTCTGTCTCTCTCTCTCACTATCCACTCTGCCTGTCAAAAAAAAAAAAAAAAAAAAAAAAAGGACACCTTTTTATTTGGTGAAGAAGTTTCAATTTCTCTACATACATGCACAATGCTTTTCAAAGTCAACATCATAATAAATTTGTAAATTTGTAAAAAATGCATAAAACAAATTACAACCCTCTAAAAGTCTTTCCAGAATTTATACTTCCTATAATAGAAATGATGTGAAGAAGAAATACATAGCACAGTAAACTATAAAAAATAATGCCAACAATTCAGAATTGTGGGGAGGAAAACACTTTTCAAAAAACTTCAACATATGAGTAAGTGTACAGTAGGCCTAGATATGTATGGGTAACTGCATGGTAATTGGTAATAGCTGGATGGCTCTCACAGCACACTCTATTTTGAAGTTGCACATCGAGATTCCTCACGGCTTGTTTTCTTTCAGGGCATGGCTCACTTCAGAGAACATGTTCACATTCAATTTCTTCATAGAGCTGCCCCCTTTGAAACTCTTCTATCATTCAGTATACACTACAATGAGCAATACTACAAAGTCTTCCCCCAATTTCTTTTTTTTTAAAGATTTTATTTATTTACTTCAAAGAGTCAGAGAGAGAGAGAGACAGATAGAGGGAGAAAAAGAGAGAGAGAGATGGATCTTTGATCCACTGGTTCACTTCCCAGACGGCTGCAACAGCTATGACTGGGCCTGACGGAAGTCAGAAGCTACATCTGGGTCTCTCATATGGGTGACAGGGGCCCAAACACTGGGGCCATGTTCCGCTACTTTTCCCAGGCCATTAGCAGGAAGCTGGATCCAAAGTGGAGCAGCTGGAACTTGAACCAGCGCCCACACAGGATATCAGCATCACAGGCAGCAGTCTCACTCACTACAGCACAACACCAGCCCCACATTTTCCTCTTCTAGGACATGCTTCTGTTATTCTGGGTACAGGGAAATCCATTCCTCAGGTACACAGACAGGCCACAGACTTGGCGGAAACGGTGCCGGTGTGGGTCTTCTTGTCCTACTGTACACAGTTACTTTCAACCATCAGTAACCTCACTGGCTTCCCCAGGCAAAGGCAGCTCTAATTCATGAAAAGCTGCTGGAATTTCATCAGCTGGAAGGCAGGCTAATGCAGACAAATGATACATTTTTTAAAAGGTATTTATTTATTTAGAAAGTCAGAGTTACAGAGAGAGGGGGGGAGAGAGAGAGGTATCTTCCATCTTCTGGTTCACTCTCCAGATGGTCACAACAGCAGGGCTGGGCTAAGCCAAAGCAGGAGCCAGGGTCTTCACCTGGGTCTCCAAAGTGGGTGGCAGACGCCTAAACCCTTGGGCCATCTTCCACTGCTTTTCTCAGGCTGATCAGAAGCAGAACAGCCAGGGCTGGGCTAAGCCAAAGCAGGAGCCAGGGTCTTCACCTGGGTCTCCAAAGTGGGTGGCAGACGCCTACACCCTGGGGCCATCTTCCACTGCTTTTCGCAGGCTGATCAGAAGCAGAACAGCCAGGGCTGGGCTAAGCCAAAGCAGGAGCCAGGGTCTTCACCTGGGTCTCCACAGTGGGTGGCAGACGCCTACACCCTGGGGCCATCTTCCACTGCTTTTCGCAGGCTGATCAGAAGCAGAACAGCCAGGGCTGGGCTAAGCCAAAGCAGGAGCCAGGGTCTTCACCTGGGTCTCCACAGTGGGTGGCAGACGCCTACACCCTGGGGCCATCTTCCACTGCTTTTCGCAGGCTGATCAGAAGCAGAACAGCCAGGGCTGGGCTAAGCCAAAGCAGGAGCCAGGGTCTTCACCTGGGTCTCCACAGTGGGTGGCAGACGCCTACACCCTGGGGCCATCTTCCACTGCTTTTCGCAGGCTGATCAGAAGCAGAACAGCCAAGAAAGCAATCAGCATCCACGTGGGGGCTGGCGCCTCAGGCAGCGGTTAACCCGCTATGCCACACCAGCCCCAAACGACACAGTTTCAAACTCAACTTTTCATCCCTGCTGTATCACATGACCAATTCCTTCCCCAGAATTCCGTTTCCTACCCCTCTTATATACTGTCCCCTTCCACAGGAATTGAGAATATCGGAATTTTAACTCAGAGGATTTCAACACTCAGCATTGTGATTTTCAGAATTTTGGACATTAGAAATTTTGATTTGGGGGTGTCTTTCAGAATTACGATCACTACTGCCATTTACCACAGTGGAAAACCTCAGGGAGAAGCAGGGGTTTCAGAGAATAAATAATCAAGGACATTCAGAAAGCAGTGAGAACTGAGGTCGTGGGAGGAGAGAACAGAGCTCGACTGGACAATACACACTTGCCAAGGGATGAGGTCACCAACAAGCAGCACACACACGGAGAAGTGGATGTGACGGGATACAATCCTAAAAGGGAAGAGCATGGAAAAAAGAAGCCAGAAAGGACTGGCACTTCAGGGCACCAGGAAACAGTCTGAGACCCATCAGTCCCTACCACTGCTCTCCTTCACTTCTCAGATGACGTATTACCACTGCTCTCCTTCACTTCTCAGATAACATATTTCTCCTCTCTTCCCTGCTACGTTGCTGAAATCCGACTCGGGGTCCCCCTGGGCTTCCTTCCCCGGAAGGAGAACACAAGAAGTGAAGAGAGACAGGTGTGGGCATTGTAGGGAAAGTGAAGTTGATAGCAGATCACACAGGGAAATGTTCCCTTCTGTTCTTATTTGGTTAACATTCCCAGTATCTGAAAAACCTACAACTCTGTGTCATGAAGGTGGCTCTTCAGACAAAAAGTCGGACATGAAGACGGGTTTTTAGGTAAAAGGGAGGAGTCACATAACTAACTGGGCAGAAGGTAGAAGGTGGCACCAGGTCATTTGCAGCTCTAAACTTCCAGCCTCTAATCATGTCCTCCACTAAGCTCTTACAAAATTTCTACCCAATACAGCGATGAAAATGCAAAGTCCTCCAGAGAATATTCACTAACTGCCCACATCTAATTAAAAGCATCTAACTGAAGTTCTGTATGCATGTGCGTGCGTGCGTGTCGGGGGGGGGGGGGGGCGCAATGGGTTAAGCCATGGTCGACAGCAACAGCAACTCCTATGGTCACTGGTTCAAGTCACGGCTGCTCAGCTTCCATTCAGCTCCCTGCTAATGCTCCTGGGAAAGAAGGGAAGGGTGGCCCAAGTCCTCGGGCCCCTGCACATACGTGGGAGACCGGAATGAAACGCCGAGCTTTGGCCTGGCCCAGCCCCGGCGATTATGGCCATTTGGGAAAGCAGATGGAAGATGTCTCTACCCACTACACCATAATGCCGGCCCAAAAGACTGATTCTTACGGTCAAAATCACAGCCTTATGTCAGACATAAAAATAAAGTCTATGCTGTTACTGTTGAATACAGTGTTCTATAAATGTCAATTAGGTCACAGTTGTTGAGAATATTCTAATCTCTGATATTCTTAATGGTTTTCTATCTCCTATTAAGAGAAAACTATTAGGGCTGCTGTTGTGATACAACAGGTTAAGTCACAGTGAGTGTCAAGAAAAGTAAACTTCTAAACAAAAAGTATGAGATAAAAGGGATACATTTTAACAATAAAAGTCATTTTACCAAAATGTTGTAATATTGAATGTACCTAATAACACAGCCTCAAAAATGAGGAGGAAAAACAAAGCTGGGCCAGCACCCCAGCTCACTAGGCTAATCCTCCGCCTGCAGCACCAGCAACCCCGGGTTCTAGTCCCGGTTGGGGCGCCGGTTTCTGCCCGGTTGCTCCTCTTCCAGTCCAGCTCTCTGCTGTGGCCTGAGAAGGCAGTGGAGGATGGCCCAAGTGCTTGGGTCCCGCACCCGTGTGGGAGACCAGGAAGAAGCACCTGGCTCCTGGCTTCGGATCGGTGCAGCACACCAGCCAAGGTGGCCATTTGGGGGATGAACCAACAGAAGGAAGACCTTTCTCTCTGTCTCTCTCACTAACTCTGCCTGTCAAAAAAAAGAAAAAAAAAGCTGAAAGAACAGAAAGGAAATACAAGAAGTTCCCAGTTACAGTTAAGAGAATTCAGTATTTTCCTGTTTCTTAAAGAAATGTACTTTAAAAAAAAATGTATTTATTTGAAAGGCAGAGTCACCTCTTCCATCTGTTGATTCACTCTCCAGAGGGCCACAAAAGCTGGAGCTGGGCCAGGCCGAAGCCAGGAAGCTGGATCTCCATGTGGGGTCTCCCAAGTGGATGGCAGGGCCTCAAACACTAGGGTCATCTGCTGCTGCCCTTCTAGAAGCGTGCGCAGGAAGCGGCAGCACGCCAGAACAGCAGGATGCCAGCTGGACACACACAAGACACTGGCATCACAGGACCCACACGGCCACAGTGTCACCCCTATTTCCTTTCTTTTCAATCTGTCTTTAAAGTGACTTATTTTTTATAAAGACTTACTTATTTATTTATTTATTTATTTGAAAGACAGAGTTACAGAGAGAGAGAAATAGAGAGAGAGAGAGAGACAGAGACAGAGAGACAGAGAGAGAGGTCTTCCATCCGCTGGTTCACTCCCCAGATGACTGCAAAAGCCAGAGCTGAGCCAATCCGAAGCCAGGAGCCAGGAGCCAGGAGCTTCTTGCGGGTCTCCCATGTGGGTGCAGGGGCCCAAGGACTTGGCCCATCTTCCACTGCTTTCCCAGGCCATAGCAGAGAGCTGGATGGGAAGTGGAGCAGCCAGGACTCAAACTGGTGCCCATATGGGATGCCTGCACAGCAGGGGGCAACTTTACCTGCTACACCACAGCAGTGGCCACAAAATGACTTATTTCTAATCGTCTGTCTTTAATGTCTCTTTCTTCTCTCACCTCCATTTTGCTACTGAGTCAATACTTGACATTTTTAAAAAAATTTATTCTTATTTGAAAGACAGAGTTATAAACTGGAAAGAGGGGTGGCAGAGAGCGAGCACTTCCATCAGCTGGGTCATCCCAAAACGCCCACAATGGCCAGAGCTGGGTCAGGCGGCAGCTAGGAGCCTGGACCTCCATCAGAGTCTGCCACTTGAGTACAGGGCCCAAGCGCTCAGGCCTTCTGCTGCTGCTTTCCCAGGCGCATCAGCAGGGAGCTGGATTGGAAGTGGAGCAGCCAGGAACGCACCGGTACTCATATGGGATGCCAGTGTTGCAGCGGCAGCTTACCCAGCTAAACCACAATGCGGGTCCCAGTCCATGATGGCTTCTGTTTCACATAATCTACCATCCACACGACAGAAATCCTAAGGAATTTCTGCATCCTGTGAGTCACATGAGACAATATCTCAGAAAACAACCTCTACTGATCAATTACAGTCTGTGGAATAAGTGAATGTAGGAAACCTTCCTCCAGGAATAACTCAGTACTTTACCATACATAAGCAGACCTAACACTGCCTACTACTTACGTTGAAGACTCCTGGCTCCCCTGCATTATTCCTCCTAACATCCTCAGGGAAATATCTGATATCAGCATACCAAACAGCAGACTACAGGTTCGTTCCAAAGCTGACACTTAATGAAAACGTGTGTACCACTTAAAAAGAGACAGAGGGACCAGTGTTCTCAAGACCCTTATCTTGAAGCCACCTGTTCCCCTTGCTCTACTCTATACAGACACATAGTCTTCTAACAACTGATTAACCTAGACAGCATTCTCTTCTTCCCACAACTAAGCTAATCCTAAAAAGTTAGAGTCTCCAACAGACCCAACCTGAAATAGAAATTCTGGACCCAAATAGGTCCCTCTAATGTTCTTTCAGGATAATTGAGTAAGGGACAAGTGTACACACAAAAACACGTCGTAGTTCAAAAGAGGCATCCCTGGAGGAGAAAGGAGAGATTCTTCAAAAGCAGCTAGATACAGAAGATGAAAAACCATGGACAGGCATTTGGCCTGGCAGTTAAGACACCCACATCCCATATGGGAGTGCTTGGGGTCCTGATCCAAGCTTCCTGTGAACACAGATCATAGGGGGCAGCAGTGCTGGCTCACGTCGCTGAGTTCCTACCACCCACACAGGAGACCCTCAATTGACTTCTACCTCCTGTCTTCAGCCTGGCCCACTCATGGAGTGACCAGTAGAAAGCATCTCTCTTTCTCAAGAAAAAAAGGGGGAAAACGTGGGAAATATGTCTAATTCATATTCCTTTTCACTAAAAAAGATCTTATTTATTTATTTGAAAGGCAGAGTTACAGAAAGCGCAGGAAAGACAAAGAGAAAGAAAGATGCACCATCCACTGGTTCACTCCTCAGATAGCCACAATGGCCAGAGCCAGGCCGAACCCAGGAACTTGGAACTCCACGTGGGTCTCCCATGTGGGTGGCAGGGGCCCAAGTACTGGGCCATCTTCCAATGCTTTCCCAGGTTCATCAACACAGGGTTGGACCAGATGTTCACAGTTAAGACCTGAGCTGACACTCATGTGGATGCCGGTACTGCACGCAGCAGCATGACCCAGAGTGCCACAACACTGGCCTCTTAATTCATATTCTTTTTTAATTTTTATATCTATTTGAAAGTCATAGTTACACAGAGAGAGAAGAAAAGGCAGAGAGAGAGAGAGGTCTTCCATCTGCTGGTTCACTCCCCAGTTGGCCACAACGGCCGGAGCTGCACCAATCTGAAGCCAGGAGCCAGGAACTTCCTCCAGGTCTCCCATGCAGGTGCAGAGGCCCAAGGACTTGGGCCATCCTCTACTGCCTTCCTAGGCCATAGCAGGGAGCTGGATCAGAAGTGGAGCAGCTGGGACCTGAACTGGTGCCCACATGGGATGCCAGCACCGCAGGTGGTGGCTTTACCCTCTCTGCCACAGCGCCGCCCCCCTAATTCATGTTCTTAATGAGATTTGGGGGGACTAGGTATTTTTGAAAACATGGTAACTTCAGACTTGGAAAGAACGCTTCCAGACAAAAATGCCATAAATTTTAAAATACAATGGGAGGGGGCCTGCGCTGTGGCGCAGCGGGTTAACGCCCTGGCCTGAGGCACCAGCATCCTATAAGGGCGCCAGTTTGAGACCCAGCTGCACCTCTTCTGATCCAGCTCTCTGCTATGGCCTGGGAAAGCAGCAGAAGATGGTCCAAGTCCTTGGGCTCCTGCACCTGCAAGGGAGACCAGGAAGAAGCTCCTGGCTCCTGGCCTTGGATTGGCACAGTTTCAGCCATTGCGGCCAATTGGGGAGTGAATCATCGGATGGAAGACCTCTCTCCCTCCCCCCCCCCCACCTCTCCTCTCTCTGTGTAACTCTTTCAAATAAATAAATAAATCTTAAAAAAAAAAAAAGTGGAAAGTGGAAGGCCTACATAAGACCTCCACCCTTGAAAAAAAAATACAAGGTGAGAAGATAGATAGTGACAAAAATCTAAATTGAATTACAATGTCAGCTCAAAAATTTATCCCAGGGGCCAGCACTGTGGCACAGCAGGTTAAGCCATGGTTTGTGAGGCCAGCATCCCAACCAGAGTGCTGATTTGAGTCCCAGGTTCTTCACTTCCAATCCAGCTCCCTGCTGATATGCCTAGGAGAGCAGCAGATGAGGGTCCAAGGACATGGGCCCTACTACCCATGTGGAAGACCTGGATGGCGTTCCAGGCTCCTGGCCTCAGCCTGGCCCAGTCCTGGCCATTGTCGGCATTCGGGGAGTGAACAAGCAGATGCAAGATCTCTCTCTCTGTCTCTGTCACTCTGCCTCTCAAGTAAGTGAATGTTTAAAAGAAGACAGTATTTCTCCCAGAAACCAAAGAAGTTAGAAGAGACCAATTTGACAGATGAGCAGACCTAAAAAATGAATCCAAGAAATTGAATATATACATAATAGGAATGCCATGAGAGAACAAGCAGGCAGTCAAGAAAAACGAGAAAATAAACAACAGAGGAAAATATCTACAAGTAAAAGATAGATCTAATATTCAAACCAGAAGATCTATACCTCTAAAACCAGTGGAAATTTGCAATAAAATCTGTAAGAATTTGAGAAGAAAACATTGCAACCCAGTGATTCTACTCATGCTTTTTTCACAGAGAAAAAGAACAAACCTTTTGAAACAGGCACAGACTCAGAAAGACTGCCACCTACATTCTCTTCCTAAAAGAAATGCTCCTATAACCTGAAAACCAACCAAAAACCCAGAGACCAAGGAAGACACGATTTTTTTTCCAAGAAAAAAAAAAAAAAAACAAAAAAACTTGTGGCCAAACATAAATGAGAGAGATCATGCCTAAAGAACTACTTTTAAAAGGGTGATGACATTTAAAATACTTTGCTTTGCAATGAAAAGGATGTAACTGGAAACCACTATACTTAGTGAAATAAGCCAGTCCCAAAAAGACCAATACTATATGTTCTCCCTGATCTGCAGTAACTAAGAGAGTACCAAAAATGTAATGTACAGGAGTGAAAGTGACATACTGAACTCTGATGATTGTTCACAGCCCTTGTCTCCACTATTGAGCAACAGTGTGTTTTCTCTTCTTACTGTCTATTGCACTCCTTACTTAGTGTAGGGTTAATCTCCTGAGTATAAAGTAAACTGAAAGTAGATCATCGTAAAAATTGAGAGAGGGAACAGGAGAGGAAGCAGGAGGAAGGGTGGGAGCGTGGGCAGCAGGGAGGGCAGGGTGGGAAGTAGCACTGTTCCTAAATCTGGATATATCAAATACATGAAACTTTATACCTTAGATAAAATTTTTAAAAAACATATCTAAAATGATTTTTTAAAGTCAAGTTCCTCATTTTCCCCTCCCTTTAGACTATGGCAACCATTATTCTACTTTCTAAGTACCTGGGGGAATCATACAATATGCGTTTCCAACTATTTCAATTTTTTATACCAAAATAAACCTATGTTTCTAACTTTTTGAAGTGCCTTTGCATCTGTCCTTTTATGTCAGATTGATTTCACTTAACATAATGTCTTATGGGTCAACCATGCAGTAGCAGTGTCACAACTTCATTCCTTCTTATATACCACATTTTACTGATCTGTTCACCCAGTGATGAGCATGTGGACTTCCACCTACTGCCTACTGTGAATAATGCTGCTACAGACATTAACGCACAAACATATGCTCAAGTACTTCCTTTCAATTCCTTAGCGTATTTACCTAGAAACAGAATTGTTGGATACTGCAATGATTCTTTCCATTTTTTAAGAATAGTCATAATGTTTTAAACAGTGGCTGTACCACTTTACATTGCCACCCGCAGTACACAGAGTCCCTCTCCATTCTAACACTAGTAATTTTCTGTTTTCTTGGTAACAGCCATGCCATCAAGTGCAAATTAGTCTGTGAATTTGATTTGCATTTCTTAATGGTCAGAGATGTTGAGCATCTTTCCAAATGCTTATTGGGGCCACCTGCACATCTCCTTTGAAAAAAATGTTTACTCAAGTCCTTTACCGACTTTTTCACTGGGATATTTCTCAGCGCTGCACTGCAGTTCTTCCTGTATTTCAGGTACTAACTGCTCATCAGATAAACCATCTGGAAATACATTCTTCCATTCATTAGGTCCCTTTTCTCGCTGATAACACTGTTCTCAGATGCACAGAAGTTAATTTTGATAAAAATCCAAATTATTACCTTTTCTTCTGTTGCTCACGTATTGATGTCACAGCTAAGATTTTTTTGCCAAATTCAATGCCATGAAGTTTTTTTCCCTATGCCTTCTAAGAATTTTATAGTTTTATCTTTTTTATATTTAGGTATTTGATTGAATCTGTTTTTTTTTGTTTCTTTTTAAAGATTTTATTTATTTATTTGAGAGATAGAGTTACAGACAGTGAGAAGGGGAGACAGAAAGAAAGGTCTTCCATCTGCTGGTCCCCACCCCTCAATGACCTCAATGGTTGTAGCTTGATCAATTGGAAGCCAGTAGCCAGGAGCTTCTTCCAGGACTGCCATGTGAGAACAGGGGCCCAGGCGCTTAGGCCATCTTCTACTGTCTTCCTAAGACATAGCAGAGAGCTAGAACGGAAGAGGAGCAACCGGGACTAGAACCAGCGCCCATATGGGATGCCGGCGCTGCAGCCGGAGGATTAACCTACTGCGTCACAGCGCCAGCCCCCTAATTTGCTTTTACTTGTGGTATGCTGTAGGGGAGACCAACTTCATTATCTTGCATGTGGATATCCAACAGTCCCAGCACTGTGTGTTGAAAAGACTGCCCCTTCTCCACTGATAGCCCTGTACTCTTACTAAACCCTGACATATATGTGAAAGTATATTTCTGGCTCTGCACTGTCTTCTATTGGTCTACATGTCTGCCTTGATTTCCGTACCACAATGTTTTGATTACTATAGCAGAGCAAACGGTTTTGAAATGAAGAAGCGTGGTATCTCCAACTTTTTTCTTTTCAAGACTGTTTTGACAATTCAGGGACCTGTGAGAATCATATGAATTTTAGGATAGACTTTTATATGCTTGTAAAATATATCATTGACAGAAACTGCATTGAATACGTTGATCACTTTGACATTTTAACAATATTAGCCTTAAAATATATAAACACATGATGCCTTCCATTTGTGTCTTCTTGAATTTTTTTCAGCAGCATTTTATTTTTTAGTGCAAAAACCATTCACTCTTTGGTAATGTTTATTCCTACATATTTTTTTGATACTGGAATAATGAATTTTTTTTTTTAATTTTGTTTTCAGACTGCTCATTGTTAGTGTACAGAAATATAACTGTCTACTGTGCAATGATTTTGTATTCTGCTAAATTTCTGTAATAGTTCTAAACACTATGGTTTTCTAAATAAGATCATGATGTCTGTGAACAATGATAAATTTACTTCTTCCTTTCCAATTTGGATGCTTTTATTTCATTTTCTTGATTGCTCTGGCTAAAATTTCTAACACTCTGTGGAACAGAAGTGGCAAGAGCAGGCATTCTTAATATTTCCCTGATCTTACTAAAAGATCTTCATCTTTGAACATCAAGTATGGTGCTAGCTTTGATTTTTTGACACATGGCTTTTAGTATATCGAGGTATGTTCTATTTCTAGTTTGTGGAGTGTTCTCATCATAAAAAAGTAATGAACTTTGTCAAACATTTTTCTGCATGAACTGAATATCCTGCCTTTCTCAACCTGCGTTCAGTTAGCATATTGATTTCCATATTTTGTTAGTCTTTTTAAAATACTGAATAACAACCTCAGTGCAAAAATTCATACTATCTTTTAACTTAGAAGGCCATAAAGGAAAAACAGCTATTTTCTTAGAAATTTTAATTGAGGGGGGCCGGCACTGTGGCGTAATAGGTAAAACCACTGCCTGCAGTGCCAGCATCCTATATGGGCGCCAGTCCAAGTCCCGGCTGTTCCACTTCCTATCCAGCTCTCTGCTATGGCCTGGCAAAGCAGTAGAAGATGGCCCAAGACCTTGGATCCCTGCACCCACATGGGAGTCACAGAAGAAGCTCCTGGTTCCTGGCTTCGGATTGGTGCAGCTCTGGCCGTTGCAGCCAATTGGGGAGTGAACCAGCGGATGGAAGACCTCTCTCTCTCTCTGGCTCTCCTCTCTCTGTTTAACTCTTACAAATAAATAAATAAATCTTTTAAAAAAAATTTTAATTGGGAAGTTCACAATTTTTAATTTATAAGTAACTACTAATTAATATACAGCCAATACAGGGGTCGGCGCTGTGGCACAGCAGGTTAAAGTCCTGGCCTGAAGCGCTGGCAACCCATATGGGCACTGGTTCTAGTCGCAGCAGTTCCACTTCCGATCCAGCTCTCTGCTATGGCCTGGGAAAGCAGTAGAGAATGGCCCAAGTCCTTGGGCCCCTGCACCCACGTGGGAGACCTGGAAGAAGCTCCTGGTTCCTGGCTTCAGATCAGTGCAGCTCCGGCCACTGCAACCATCTGGGGAGTGAACCAGAGGATGGAACACCTCTCTCTCTGTAACTCTGTCTTTCAAATAAATAAAAATAAATCTTTAAAAAAAATACAGGCAATATAAAGGGAGAAAAGGGTTTTGAGGTTTCCAGATCAAATTTCAACTCTTAGGAAATAAAAGTCAAATACTAGTCATATTTTATTTTCTTACCACTTCCCTTTTTTTTCCAGTTTTCAAGGTTTTATTTAAACACAAATAAAATGTGCACACGAGCTGCCTACTCATTTTCTTCACTGCACAGCCTGGCGTTGGGGTTGGTACCCTGAGGCCAGCTGGACTGCTCTCCACAATGGCCTTGCGGTTCTTGGAGAAGACGTTGTGAGCAGTCTCTGCATGGTAGGATTTGTTGCACATCAGCAGCACCTCCAGCTCCTGGACACTGTGGACCAGGAACTTCCGGATGCCGCTGGGCAGCATGTGCTTGGTTTTCTTGTTGCTCCTGTAACCAAGGCTGGGCACCAAGATCTGGCCCTTGAGTCTTCTCCACACCCTGCTGTCAATACCTCTGGGTTTCCGCCAGATCGCTTAATCTTGGCACAGTGGTCCGACTGGTGGCGGATGAACTTCTTGGTCCTCTTTTTGACAATCTTGGGCTTCCCCAGGGGTCTGAGGGCAGCCATGATGCCAAGAAGAAGGCAGCCACCTCCGTAGGCAGCGCCAAGGAAGAGAAGGGAGGGCGGTGCGCGAAGGCTGATGGGATGTAACCTCTACCACCTCACTTTTTAACAAAACTATTATACCTATACTCATCTTACACAAACAGGATTTGGAGACTTTAATATATCTAGAAAAGAAAGAATATTTTTGAACTCTCATATCACTGTCTGCTGGAAACAATCTGTTGAGATTTGTTGTCACCTTTCACAAAAGCATTTATTTGTCAACAACCAAAATCTAGTCAAGAAACAAGCTAACAATATGAATAGGCATTTTTCAAAGAATGAAATACATATGGCCAACAGACACAGGAAAGGATGCTCCGGATCACTAGCCATCAGGGAAATGCAAATAAAGACCAGCATGAAGTAACAGCTTACCCCAAATAACAAATGCTGGTGAGGATATAGGGGGAAAGGTACTCTAACACTGCTGGTGGGAATACAAACTAGTACAACTGCTAAGGAAGACAGTTTGGAAGTTCCTCAGAAATCTGAAAACAGATCTACCATAGGACCCAGCCATTCCACTCCTGGGAGTTCACCCAGAGGAAATGAAATCAGCATTCAAGTGAGTTACCTGTACCCCCATGTCTATAGCAGCACAACAGCTAAGATATAGAATCAACACAGATATGCATCAACTGATGACTAAAGAAACTGTTGGATATACACATGAAGGAATAAGACTCAGCCATAAAAAAGAATGAAATCCTGTCCATCCCAACAAAATGGATGCAACTGGATAACACTACGCTTCATGAAATAAGCCAGTCCTAAAAAGACAAATATCATATGTTTTCTACGATTTATGGTAACTAATATACAGAGTACCAAAACAAATGTAATGTATATGAGCGAAACTGACATTTTCAGATTCGATTGTTGTTTACAGCTTTTTTTTTTTTTTTTTTTTTTGACAGGCAGAGTTAGTGAGAGAGAAAGGTCTTCATTCCATTGGTTCACCCCCCAAATGGCTGCTACGGCTGGCGTGCTGCACCAATCCGAAGCTAGGAGGCAGGTGCTTCTCCTGGTCTCCCATGCGGGTGCAGGGCCCAAGGACTTGGGCCATCCTCCACTGCACTCCCTGGCCACAGCAGAGAGCTGGCCTGGAAGAGGGGCAACCGGGACAGAATCCGGCGCCCCAACCGGGACTAGAACCTGGGGTGCCGGCGCCGCAGGTGGAGGACTAGCCAAGTAAGCCATGGCGCCGGCCTGTTTACAGCTCTTAGCTATGTCCCTGAAAAACAGTGGTTTTTCTACTTAATACTTGTTGAATTCTTTATTTAGTGGGGGGCCAAGTTTGTGATTATAAAGTAAATTTAAAGTATGCCATTGTAAAAATTAATAGAAAAGAAAGGAAGGAGAAGGGCAGATGGGAATAAGGGAAGGAAGGAGGATAAGGTGGGAAGTATCATCACGTTCTTCAAACCGTATATATAAAATACAGGAAATCTGTTCTCTTTATAAAAATAAAAAAGCAAAGCAAAGAGTGTTTATTTCGACAATTATGTAAGTATACTATGTTTTGACATATTTACATATTTGACATTTTACATATTATATAAAAATAAGTAGAAGAAAAATAGGTTCCATGAATTTAATTCCTATGAAATGAATGTAAAACTTTTTAGCATAAGATAGTCATTGGAAGTAAGCCTGTTTCTTCTCTGTGATTGTAAAAAAAAAAATCAAATGAAAAATTAAATATAAAGAGAGAATACAACATAACCTGCAAAGATATTTTGTTTTACATGGTATATATAAATGGGAAAAGGATTAGATTTTAGCCCTCTAGTAATGGAACCCCTCTTAATAATAAATCAGTAAATTAAGCTTGGCATTACAGCTAAAAAGTATCACATTTAACAATACTTACTGAAAGTTCTATGCTACTAAAATGAATAAATTACATCTATTGGCAGTAACAGAATCTGTAGGCAATTAAAATGTGGTTGCATATCTTCTTATTTTGTATTCGAGATGGTTAAGCTCTTGTATCTCACTGGAGTAATATCTCGATATTAGAGAAAGTGAAACAAACATGAAATCAGAACCCAGTATTTCTCGATTTTTGATACTTTAATACTTCCTTTTTTAACATTATTAAACAGGTAATTCTAAGTTAACATTAAAGGGCAAAAAGCATATTAGATTTGGTATTTAAAATATTATTTATCATACATTAACAGAATCATCACATGCACATTTTCCAAAAATTCAAAGTAATCTAGTAATTTTACTCACCCCAACAATCCGCTTCATAGCATCCAATTTAGCAGAATCTTTGTTGCTCTCCAACATTTGTTTTAGGTCTTCATTCCTACCACAGAAGAAAAAATTCTTTACTTGGATTTTCACACTAAATAGCTATTAAGATATATCATTTTCATAGGAAATAGAAACAACATGGCAGACATTAAAAACTGCACTCTCATTTACAGTCACACGCAAAACTCATCTCAGCCACTGACAGAATGTACATACGACAGCAGTCCCGTGGCATCTCAGCCGCTGACAGACTGTACACACCACAGCAGTCCCATCTCAGCACTGACAGACTGTACACACCACAGCAGTCCATGGCATCTCAGCCGCTGACAGACTGTACACACCACAGCAGTCCCATCTCAGCCGCTGACAGACTATACACACCACAGCAGTCCCATCTCAGCCGCTGACAGAGTGTACAAACCACAGCAGTCCCATCTCAGCCACTGACAGACTGTACACACCACAGCAGTCCCTGGCATCTCAGCCGCTGACAGACTGTACACACCACGGCAGTCCATGTCATCTCAGCCGCTGACAGACTGTACACACCACGGCAGTCCATGTCATCTCAGCCACTGACAGACTGTACACACCACAGCACAACATGTCATCTCAGCCACTGACAGACTGTACACACCACAGCAGTCCCTGGCATCTCAGCCGCTGACAGACTGTACACACCACAGCAGTCCATGGATCTCAGCCGCTGACAGACTGTACACACCACAGCAGTCCATGTCATCTCAGCACTGACAGACTGTACACACCACAGCAGTCCATGGCATCTCAGCCGCTGACAGACTGTACACACCACAGCAGTCCCTGCCATCTCAGCCGCTGACAGACTGTACACACCACAGCAGTCCATGGCATCTCAGCCGCTGACAGACTGTACACACCACAGCAGTCCATGGCATCTCAGCCGCTGACAGACTGTACACACCACAGCAGTCCATGTCATCTCAGCACTGACAGACTGTACACACCACAGCAGTCCCTGCCATCTCAGCCGCTGACAGACTGTACACACCACAGCAGTCCCTGCCATCTCAGCCGCTGACAGACTGTACACACCACAGCAGTCCATGGCATCGCAGCCGCTGACAGACTGTACACACCAGGCAGTCCATGGCATCTCAGCCGCTGACAGACTGTACACACCACGGCAGTCCATGGCATCTCAGCCGCTGACAGACTGTACACACCACGGCAGTCCATGGCATCTCAGTCACTGACAGACTGTACACACCACAGCAGTCCCATCTCAGCACTGACAGACTGTACACACCACGGCAGTCCCATCTCAGCACTGACAGACTGTACACACCACGGCAGTCCATGGCATCTCAGCCGCTGACAGACTGTACACACCACAGCAGTCCATGGCATCTCAGTCACTGACAGACTGTACACACCACAGCAGTCCCATCTCAGCACTGACAGACTGTACACACCACGGCAGTCCATGGCATCTCAGCCGCTGACAGACTGTACACACCACAGCAGTCCATGGCATCTCAGCCGCTGACAGACTGTACACACCACAGCAGTCCATGGCATCTCAGTCACTGACAGACTGTACACACCACAGCAGTCCGTGTCATCTCAGCACTGACAGACTGTACACACCACAGCAGTCCATGGCATCTCAGCCGCTGACAGACTGTACACACCACAGCAGTCCCATCTCAGCACTGACAGACTGTACACACCACAGCAGTCCATGGCATCTCAGCCGCTGACAGACTGTACACACCACAGCAGTCCATGGCATCTCAGCCGCTGACAGACTGTACACACCACAGCAGTCCATGGCATCTCAGCCGCTGACAGACTGTACACACCACAGCAGTCCATGGCATCTCAGTCGCTGACAGACTGTACACACCACAGCAGTCCATGGCATCTCAGCCGCTGACAGACTGTACATACCACGGCAGTCCATGGCATCTCAGCTGCTGACAGACTGTACACACCACAGCAGTCCACGGCATCTCAGCCGCTGACAGACTGTACACACCACGGCAGTCCATGGCATCTCAGCCGCTGACAGACTGTACACACCACGGCAGTCCATGGCATCTCAGCCGCTGACAGACTGTACACACCACAGCAGTCCATGGCATCTCAGTCACTGACAGACTGTACACACCACAGCAGTCCCATCTCAGCACTGACAGACTGTACACACCACGGCAGTCCATGGCATCTCAGCCGCTGACAGACTGTACACACCATAGCAGTCCATGGCATCTCAGCCGCTGACAGACTGTACACACCACAGCAGTCCATGGCATCTCAGCACTGACAGACTGTACACACCACAGCAGTCCCTGGCATCTCAGTCGCTGACAGACTGTACACACCACAGCAGTCCATGTCATCTCAGCACTGACAGACTGTACACACCACAGCAGTCCATGTCATCTCAGCCGCTGACAGACTGTACACACCACGGCAGTCCATGGCATCTCAGTCGCTGACAGACTGTACACACCACGGCAGTCCATGGCATCTCAGCACTGACAGACTGTACACACCACAGCAGTCCCTGGCATCTCAGTCGCTGACAGACTGTACACACCACAGCAGTCCATGTCATCTCAGCACTGACAGACTGTACACACCACAGCAGTCCATGTCATCTCAGCCGCTGACAGACTGTACACACCACGGCAGTCCATGGCATCTCAGCCGCTGACAGACTGTACACACCACGGCAGTCCATGGCATCTCAGTCACTGACAGACTGTACACACCACAGCAGTCCATGTCATCTCAGCACTGACAGACTGTACACACCACGGCAGTCCCATCTCAGCACTGACAGACTGTACACACCACGGCAGTCCATGGCATCTCAGCCGCTGACAGACTGTACACACCACAGCAGTCCATGGCATCTCAGTCACTGACAGACTGTACACACCACAGCAGTCCCATCTCAGCACTGACAGACTGTACACACCACGGCAGTCCATGGCATCTCAGCCGCTGACAGACTGTACACACCACAGCAGTCCATGTCATCTCAGTCGCTGACAGACTGTACACACCACGGCAGTCCATGGCATCTCAGTCACTGACAGACTGTACACACCACAGCAGTCCGTGTCATCTCAGCACTGACAGACTGTACACACCACAGCAGTCCATGGCATCTCAGCCGCTGACAGACTGTACACACCACGGCAGTCCCATCTCAGCACTGACAGACTGTACACACCACGGCAGTCCATGGCATCTCAGCCGCTGACAGACTGTACACACCACAGCAGTCCATGGCATCTCAGCCGCTGACAGACTGTACACACCACAGCAGTTCATGGCATCTCAGCCGCTGACAGACTGTACACACCACGGCAGTCCATGGCATCTCAGCCGCTGACAGACTGTACACACCACGGCAGTCCATGGCATCTCAGCCGCTGACAGACTGTACACACCACGGCAGTCCATGTCATCTCAGCCGCTGACAGAGTGTACACACCACAGCAGTCCATGGCATCTCAGCCGCTGACAGACTGTACACACCACAGCAGTCCCTGGCATCTCAGCCGCTGACAGACTGTACACACCACGGCAGTCCATGGCATCTCAGCCGCTGACAGACTGTACACACCACAGCACAACATGTCATCTCAGCCACTGACAGACTGTACACACCACAGCAGTCCCTGGCATCTCAGCCGCTGACAGACTGTACACACCACGGCAGTCCATGGCATCTCAGCCGCTGACAGACTGTACACACCACAGCAGTCCCTGCCATCTCAGCCACTGACAGACTGTACACACCACGGCAGTCCATGGCATCTCAGCCGCTGACAGACTGTACACACCACGGCAGTCCATGGCATCTTTGCCGCTGACAGACTGTACACACCACGGCAGTCCATGTCATCTCAGCCGCTGACAGACTGTACATACGACAGCAGTCCCATGGCATTCTACTGCCTGGTGACCTCACAGCTACATTAGTTTGAGTACACTCTATGATGTGCATATAATTAAACTGCCTAATGACATAACTTTACCAATATTAAAGTGCTAGATTGGGGGCTGGCGTCATGATTTAATGAGTGAAGCCACCACTTGTGACACCAGCATCTCATACAGGTACTAACTCGTGTCCTGGCTGCTCCATTTCTGACCCAGCTCCCTGCTAACACAGCTGGGGAAGCAGTGGAAGATGGCCCAAGTGCTTGGCCCCCTGCACCCAAGTGCAGATGAAGCTCCTGGTCCAGCCCCAGCCATTGCAGCGATTTGGGGAGCAAACCAGCAGATGTGAGAGATTCTCTCTCTCTCTCCCTACCCCCCTCTCTCCCCCTCTCTCTGTAACTTTAAAAATAAAGTGCTATACTGTCATGAAGCCCACCATATAATAAAAAAATAAAACTGCCTCTCAGCTTTTTAGTTAACTATCAACACAAGCACAGGAACAAAGACTTTCTCATACCAAATTTTCTTGACATAAGCATCAGAAAAAAAAAAAAACACTAAATTTTTGAATCAGCACCACAAATTTTTTGTATGCCAAAACACTAAGAACCTTTTTCCAGAATACATCAAGAAAGAGCCCTAATTAAGACAAGTTTTAAGTCGTTCACATCATCCTATTTTTCTCCCGACTTCTCAATCTCACAAGAACATAACAGAAAGGGAAAAAACACTGATATTCCCTAATTCTGAGAATGAAGTAAAAGCAATTTTAACACTGAATGGAAAGATGCAGCAATCAACCAGGACAGTTAGTAACACGGATGGAGATGTAAGACAGATTCTGCTTAGAAACTGAAGCAGTGAGATGCAGTGAGTGAATATTAAGAATGAGAAGGGGCACCACAATAAAGATGTAACCATCCCCGGCTTCAACAGTCCAACCAGACAATGATTCCACAGTTAGGACATCTGCCCAGGAGGGAGACAGTCCCTCTCTTTCCAAGGCTGTTTGCTCTACAAACAGCCTCAAGAGATAGTCCAGAATAAAAGTTACCAAAGCCTTCACTCACAAGCGCTGCAAAAAATGAGAAAAAATGGAGAGCTGTCTGCCAACAGTTGCTTCTAGACGTGACCAACCTGGACCTATTCTAAGTGTGCCCTCTTCTTGCTGTAAGTTCATAAATCCCACCACCAACAACTCAGGAAAATTTATTTGCAATCACTCATCATTTTTTCTTAAACTTGGCAAAACAATCCTTTTGTTTCTGGTTCCCCCCCTACACCCCCGCTATTTATTTTAGAGAAAGAGAGAGATGCCGTGTGCTGGTTCACTCCCGAATGTCCACAATGGTCAGGGGACTGAGGCTGGAGTCTCCCGCCTGGGAGCAGGGTCTGCAACAGCAGGAAGACAGAGCCAGAGCCACACACTGGGATCAGGCACAGGAATGTGAGACGTGGCTACCCTAACCAGCATCTTAACCACCAGGCCAATTACCAGCCCAGTTTTTCAAGTCACACAGCTAGGCAAAAAACCCTGAGACTTGACACCAAAATATACAGTTCATAAAAGAGGACAACGAAACACTGGACCTCACCAAAATTAAAAACTCTTGTTCTGTGGAAGACGCCACTGAATTTTTAAAGGGCCAGTGTAGTGGCTGAGCAGATTAAGCGACCATCTCAACACTGGCATCGCTCACCACAGCTCCAGTTCAAGTTCCAGCAGCTCTGCTTCCAATCAGGCTCTCAGCTAAAGCACCTGTGAAGCCAGCAGAGGCCGGCCTGAGTGCTGGGGACCCTGCCACCCACATGCACAGATTGCCAGACTACTGTCTTTGGGTGGAGTTCCAGGCTCCTGGCTTCAATCTGGACTAGCCCTGGCTTTCGCAGCCATATGGAAAGTGAACCAAGGAGATCTCTTTCTTTCTCTGTTTCTCCCTCTGTCACTCTGTATTCCAAACTAATCAGTAAGAAAAGGCATAGGATTTCTGGGGCCATATGGCTGAGAGAAATGGAAGATACAGGAAAATTTCTTGTCTCCTAAGACGACAGAAATGTTCTGTATCTTAACTGTGGTAGTGACATCAATGTGTACACATCTGTCAAAACATCTCATTTTCATCTTTAGAGAGATAATTTGTAGTATGCATAGTATTTACCTATTAATATTAAAAATTGTATACTATTTTACTCACACTTGTGAAGAAAACATTTAGTTCTCAAGAGAACTAAAAATACATCTTTTTTTGAGAAATACATTTAAAGATCAGATAAACCACTATCTTAAATACTTTGAAATTAAATACCAAATTTATGTTTATTCAGAAACATAAATCAAGTGAATCTCAGGGTAGCACATTTTAAAAAAAGAAAGCCTCTTAAATTATTATCAGAAAATTGACAACTAAGCTTTTAGTTTTACAAACTAATTAACTAGTCACAATAGTTACTAGCTTATAAATGCAATTCATAGTTTCTAACACAAACTCTGTAGTAGAACCAAAATTTTAAAAAATTAACTCCAAGGGGCCGGCACCACGGCGCAGTGGGTTAATCCTCCGCCTGCAGTGCCGGCATCTGATCCAGCTCTCTGCTGTGGCCTGGGAAAGCAGTGGAGGGTGGCCCAAGTGCTTGGGCCCCTGCTCCCACGTGGGAGACCAGGAGGAAGCACCTGGCTCCTAGCTTCGGATCGGTGCAGCTCCAGCTGTTGTGACCATTTGGGGAGTGAACCAATGGAAGGAAAACCTTTCTCTCTGTCTCTCCCTCTATCTGTAGCCCTCCTTTCAAATAAATAAATAACTAAAAGAAATAATTCCACATGACTCCTCCATGCAACATGGTCCAATTACTAAATAAAAAACTCTAAGGCTTTCCATCTCAACAAAAGCTTAAACGTAAGCCGGAAGTACTTCTTGATGTCTTTCAAAGTTAGGCTAATGTAAGCAGTAAGTACTGACCAAGAATAGAAGATGCAACAGCGCTTGTTAGGTACAGAATTCTGTTCCTCACTTGAATCCATATGCTGAAGTCCTGACCTCCATTACCCCAGAAATTGACCATTTGCATATGGAGTCTTTAAGTAACTGACTAGGGGCCGGCGCTGTGCTGTAGTAGGTTAAGCCTCTGGCTGAAGCACTGGCATCCAATATGGGTGCCAGTTCAAGTCCTGGCTATTCCACTTCTGATCCAGCTCCTTGCTGATGGCCTTGGAAAGCTGTGGAAGATGGCACAAGTGCTTGGGCCCCTGTACCCACGTGGGAAACCAGAAAGAAGCTCCTGGCTCCTGGTTTCAGACAGACCCAAATCCAGCCCAGCTGTTACAGCCATTTGGGGAATGAACCAGCAGATAGAAGGCATCTCTCTCTGTCTCTCCCTCTGTCTGAAACTCTGCTTCCCAAATAAATAAATAAATATTTACAAGAAAAGGGGGTGGGGTACAACTAAATGTCAAAAAAGACCCCCCCCCCAAAAAAAAAAACCTACTTAAAGAGGTGACTAGTTAAAATGAGGCTATGTGTGTGGGCCCTAATCCAATATGACTGGTGTCCTTACTAAAGGGATTAGGACACAGTCATACACAGACAACCATGGACGAACACCACCAATAGTTACCTGCAAGGCAGGGAGAGAAACCTGGTGACACCAGGATCTCTTGCCTCCAGAATTTTAAGAGTAAACTCCTACTGATTAAGCTACCCAGTCTAATACATGTGTTAATCACTTCAATAAAAGGATAAACAAGAGCTAAGTACATTTTTCTCCCAAAAATAATAAAGAAAGTATATTATGAAAAAAAATGATTCTTTTCAAACAGCTTACAAAATTAGAGACAATGATGAGCACTGGTGGGAGACAAAAAAAAAAAAAAACTAATTAAAACACTTATTTTCCCCTACCCAAAAATATACCTATGGAGTAGGGGTCTGACAAAGCAGCTAAGGGACCCCAGCAAAACCTAGTTCCAAGTGGGTCCCAGCTCCAGTCCGGATTCCAGCTTCCTGCTAATGTGCACCGTGGCAGGCATGAGGAGATGGCCGAAAGAGCCGGGTCCCTGCTTCCCGTGTGGGAGACCGGAGTTTGCCGCTGCTGGTTTCAGCCTGGCCCAGCGCAGCTCTTGTGGGCATTTGGGGAGTAAACCAGCAGATAGGAAATCTCTTGTGTGGCTCCATGTCTCTACCTCTCAAACAAACAAAATACATCAATTTATTTATTTATTTAGACAGGCAGAGTGGACAGTGAGAGAGAGACACAGAGAGAAAGGTCTTCCTTTTGCAATTGGTTCACCCTCCAATGGCCGCTGCGGCCGGAGCACCGTGCTGATCCGAAGCCAGGAGCCAGGTGCTTCTCCTGGTCTCCCATGGGGTGCAGGGCCCAAGCACTTGGGCCATCCTCCACTGCCTTCCCAGCCACAGCAGAGAGCTGGACTAGAAGAGGGACAACCGGGACAGAATCCAGCGCCCCGACTGGGACTAGAACCCGGTGTGCCGGCGCTGCAGGCGGAGGATTAGCCTAGTGAGCCACGGTGCGGCCTGTTTTCTTTTACTTTCTTGCAATTGTCCTATGTTACTCAATGACTGCATAATTTCCTAAATGAAAATCCTAAAACGTCTAAGAAATCTTAAAAACTTTATCAGAACTTAAGAGAGCAAAGCTACTGAAGCAATCAAACAACTAAACAGAGAGGGAGTATGATCAAACACATACGTGCTGAGAAAGTGGAAGGTAATAACTCTCGCTGCTTATTGCCCTATTGTGTCCCACCATCTTCTCCGACCAGTATTTTCTGGAGACAGGAGTGATCAATGAGAAAGAATGGAGGTGTGTTTCAGGATATCCCAATCTGTAACCCTGGACGTAATCCTGCTTCCGCCTTCCTGGAGACGTGATCTCCTCCCGTAATCCATGGTTGCTTGTGTTTCTCTCCCAACCACCTTTTGGTCCTGACCTGCTCTCTCAAACTAAAAACAAGAAAGCAGGGTCCTTATAGGAAAGCCAAAAGTTTTGCTCTTTGTGTATAACAGAGAAGGTAGTTGTCAACAGCTAATACAAATATCACTTGTGTCAACGAGGGCAGGAAAGTTCTAAGTGTGAGATTCAGAGAAAAGGGACAAGGACAATCATAAGCACTGCTTCAACCTGATGTATTATTTAGCTTCTCACATTTCTGTCACACAGACCTACTGGAAATTACAATATAAATTACACATTTCTTCCCAAATTCCTCTTTGCTTATCATCAAAAAAGTATGGATTTGGGCGAGTTAATAGCATACTGCCTACTCTCAAAATATATTCACCTCTATTGAGTCTTTTTAGATATACATCTTAGAAGAAATTCTTTTTGATAAACATCAAAATAGTCTATTCAAAATAACTTTAATTAGCAACACTTATTAACTTTAGTTGAAAACTAACATTTGTTTCAAATACACTCATGTACATGTATAGACAGATATCTGATGTACATGTATAGCTATATAGATACACATGTGTAGACATTCAGATATACTGGTTACTTGCCTAGTGACCTCTAGCTTTCAAGCTTTGAGTTTTAGCGTTTTAACTTTATTTTTACATAAGTGACATCTTGTGGTATTAAATGGTATAACTTTCTTTCACGTTCAAAATATGCCTGTTACAAGGAACAGAGAATGCATATAAGAGAAAGATAAATCCAATTATCACCACGAAAGTCATTCTTATTTTACCACCAGAATAAAGTAGTAACCATAATCAAAAAGCAAAACTTCACCAGCTATAGATAAGAACTTGAGAGGTGTTAAGGCTTTACAGTATAAATTACCTTTCTTTTTTTATAAATCTGAAACCACAACTCATTAAAGCCTTCTACTCATTTTAACAACAATACCCATTAGTGGAAAAATTTAAACTATGCAGCATTGTCATAATACCAGTGTTACACTAACTGTGATCTAGGAAAGTCTGGTCCAAGAACCATTATCAATTCATAAATTCTTGCTACTAACTAACCCATGAGGAAATACAGAAATTCAGAGTAAGCATGTTCAGAAATTTGACAAATGAATCTGACAGTGTACTTTGTTTAATTCAACCTTGTAAAAAATGGAGCTTCTAGTTCATACAATTTTTCCCATTTTATTTTTCTAGTAATTTATTTTTATTGTATTTTATAGAAGTATCCAGCCATAATGTACCAGAAATCCAAGAGAAAAAAGCAGCCCCTTACCAGTTAGAGAGCACTGCACTACACTGTACTGCCTTTTCCTAAATGTTCACCAAAATTTGTGTACCATAGAAAGCAACACCTGAAAATTAAATCCAGGAATGATGGTCTGGGAAACACGGTAAAGAAAGGGGGGCGAGGCGGGGGGGGGATCAAAATCTTTAAGGAAGGGAGGATTGGTCCTCTTCTAAGCCGTCCCAGAAAATCTAAAATCTGGGTATCTCCTTTAAGCTTTGAGAAAAAGGCTAGAAATTCACCATTTTCTAGGGCTACACAACCAAAGAGACTGGCATTCCTAATAGCTTTTGTGTACAGCAACCAGGATTCAGAACACTTTTGGTTAAGTCAGGGCCTACACTCCCCCTGGATGAGACTCAGAAGCTCGACATTCAATACGTGAGTAAACACAAGAGCATATGAAAGCAACAAACATCAAATACCACTGCCAATATCTTGAACCACCTACTCATCCACTAACTCCCTAGGAGGAATCATAAATGATCCAAGTGTGAACACACTTCGACACTCTTCTCAGGACTAAAAAGGCTAGTCTGTAACTGCTAGGGTCACTTCCTCAACCTCTGGTAAGCTTCCTTTTCTTCCTTACTCCTCTATTAAAATTTGTCTCACCCAGGGTAACAACTTCTTAATTATAAAACACAATGTGGGGTTGGTGTTGTGGTTAAGCCGCTGCCTGCACCACAAGTATCCCATATGGGCACTGGTTGGAATCCTGCTCGACTTCCAATCCAACGCCCTGCTAATCTGCCTGGGAAAGCAGAGGAAAACAGCCCACTGCACCATCTGGAAGACCCAGAGGAGTCTTCTGGCTCCTGGCTTCTGCCTGGCCCAGTCCCAGAATTGCAGCCATTTAGGGAGTGAACCAGTGGATGAAAGAACAATGTCTCTCTCTCTCCCCCTCTAACTTTGCCTTTCAAATAAATAAAATAAATCCTAAAAGAAAAAAAAAATACAGTGTAAAATCTTCAGTTATTCCTCCATGTTTGAAACAAGTGACCACTATTCTTCCATCTTGAAATTCCTGCCTCCCTTGGATGCCATAGCTCCATTCTCACATAATTCTCCATACCCATCTGTGACACAGTGATGAGGAAAAATGACCCCAAAAAAGCCCTCACTCTCATGCAGATTTCATTCTACTAAGCAAACAACAATCACCAAATAAACACAACACAAGGTGACATGGGGGAGGACAGGGCAGGAGGCCAGGGAAGGCACCAGGGAGGGAGGACAGTGTTTCAACACAGCAGGCAGAGCCGTGTGAACAGTGTCGCCAGCGAGGGAATCAGCCAGGCAGACCGGGAAGACACTGCAGAGAAAGCACACCCACAGGGGAAGGTGTGATGCTCGCTGAATGAAGGAAGAAACCAACGGAGCGCTTTGCAAGAGGAGAATCACGGAGCTCGTGGATTTTACACATCGATTTGGCTGCTGTGTCTAGAACACATGGGAGGGACTTCCCTATCCGCCACGACACTGTACCTTGAAACACCAACCCTACCTCAGAAAATACGCACAAAAGCTGAGGATAAAATAACTTTCTGAAAGCACTGGAGGTCTTTGAAAGAACAGAAGCGCAGAGAGTGGGCGTTTCATTCGCAGCAGCTTCTTCCCCGAGCCCACTTCCCAGACTGCCACACTACACTGGGAGGAGGAAACTCAGGAACAAGAGCCCTCACAGACGGAGGAAACACCACAGCCACTGCAAATTCACGGACAAAACTGGAGGAGGGAGCTAGAGAAAAGGGACCCAAACGCGGTCTTGCTACCTTTTCACAGGACAAGATTCCAGGAAATCAGCAGAAAAAACAGCAGCGCAGATGTCAGCAACCACACACTGCTGGGAAGAGACGCTGGGACTCAAGTCTGCCCTAAGCAGAGTGTGGTAAGCACCCCAGGCTCCTGACAGCTACAAACAGCCACACAGAGGAATGAGGAGAGAAATGTAAATGGACAACACTGTGACAGCCTAAACTGAGCTTCAGCGGGACGCCTGTCATGGGAGAAGCTGCTCATCGGCATTTATTACCCCAAATACCCAGCATCTGATCCAAACTTATGTTACAAGCGAAAAGCAGGAAGAAAACAAAAAGGAAGGAAAAAAGGCGGAAAGGAGGGACGGGGGAGAAAAGGAGAACAGACAAACACATGGGTGATTCTGAGACTAGAATTATCAAAAAAAGACTTCAAAATAATGACAATTGGGGGCAGGCTCTGTGCTGCTGTGGGTTAGGCCACCACATGCGACACAGGCTTCCCATGCCCGAGTACAGACTGCTTCGCTTCTGATCCAGCTTCAAGCTAATGTGCCTGGGAAACCATCAGAGGATGGCCACCGTCCACTGCTACCCACGGGGGAAACCTAGACGGAGCTCAAGCGCCTGGCTTCAGCCTGACCCAGCACTAGCGTTGCAGCCATTTGGGGAGTAAACCAGCAGATGAAAGATCTTGTTCTCTTCCTCTTTCTGTGTTACTCTGCCTTTCAAATAAATCCTTAAAAAACAGTAATAGTTACAATTCAATGAATATGGTGAGGGAAGTACAGGAAAAGAAGATAAAAACAGATGAAACAGAATATCAACAAGAAGCAGAATACATTAAATAAACATTCAGAACTTAAAAATATGACATTTGAAAAATAAGAACTGAATGGGTTTAACAACAAACCTGAAATAGCAGAAGACATGCAGGTCAAAAGAAAATATACAAATAGAAACAGAGTTTAAAAAAAGAAATGGAAAACACAGAACATAGCATCAGAGACATACACAAGATAGTCAATGTTCTAGCATATCTCTAATTAATTACAACATGAAGAAGAAGGAGGAGAAGAGAATGGGACAAAAGCAGTATTTTAAGAGAAATTGGTTGATAATTAATCCAGGGGTCAGTATTGTGGCATAGTGGGTAAAGCTAAGCCTGCAATGTGTCAGCATCCCATATGGGCATGGGTTCAAATTCTTGCTATTCCACTTCTGATCCAGCTCCCTGCTAACGTGCCTGGGAAAGCAGAAGATGGCCCGATTGCTGGAGCCCCTGCACTCACATGGGAGAGCTGGAAGAAGCTGCTGGCTCCTGGCTTTGGACCAGCCCAGTGTCTGCTGCTGCTGCCACTTGGGGAGTGAGCCAGTGGGCGGAAGACCCCTCAGTGTGTGTGTGTGTGTGTGTATCTCCCTCCCTCTCTGTAACTCTTTTAAATAAATAATAATTTTTTAAAAAAAAAGAATTCCTACAAACTAATGAAAGACATTCACTCACATATTTAAAAATCTTAGGGGGGACCAGTTTTGTGCGTAGTGGGTAAAGACGCCACTTGTAGTTGATATCCCATATGGATGCTGGTTTGAATCCCGGCTGCTCCACTTCCAATCCAGCTCTCTGCTATGGCCTGGGAAAGCAGTAAACGATGACCCACATCCTTGGGCCCCTGCACCTGCATGGTAGGCCCAGAAGAACCTCCTGGCTCCTGGCTTCGGATAAGCCCAGCTCTGGCCATTGTGGCCACCTGGGGACTAAACCAGTGGATAGAAGACATCTCCCTCTCTCTCTGCCTCTGCCTCTCTAACTATGCCTTTCAATAAATAAATAAAATCAAAAACAAAAAGAAATTAGAAAGAAGGAAAGAAAGAGAAAGAGAGAGAGAGAGAGAGAGAAAGGGAGGGAGGGAGGGAGGGAGGGAGGGAAGGAACCTTAAGTTAAAAGGACAAGCACTAGGCATAGCACAGGCATAGTCCTGAGAGAAAAGCATTCATGAAAATAAACACCTTGGACAGGGGTCAGTAAATCTTTTCTACAAAGGGCCAGATAGTAAATATTTAAGACTTTACCAGCCATACCATCTCTGATGGTAACTACTCAGCTCTGTCAAAACTAGTATGAAAGCAGCTAAAAACAACATACACCTGGGCATGGCTGTGTCCTAATGAAACTCACTTACATTAACAGGTGGGGCAGTTTGCCTACTCCAGTCTTCAAAGGACCAGCGATAATACTGACAGTCAGCCTTTCAACAGACATTAGAGAGGCCAGAAGATCACATGTATATCTCCCTCCCTCCCTATCTCTCACGCTCTTTCAAGTAAATAAATCTTTAAAAAATTAAAGTACCCATAGAATTCTACACTCATATAAAATATCTGAAACGGAAGGTGAAATAAAGCAGTTTCTAGACAAATAAAAGCTGCGGATTTGCAGTCAGAATATAAACAGGTATCATATCAAAAGGAGGATAATATTTAAAACATGGGGCTAGCATTGTGGTGTAACAGGTTAAGCCACAGCCTGCAATGCCAGCATCCCATAAGAATGCCAGTTTGAGTCCTGGCTACTCCACATCCAATCTAGCTTCCTGCAAATGGCCAGGGAAAGCTGAAGAAAATGGCCCAAGTCCCTGGGCCCCTGCCACCCAAGCTTCATGCTCCTGGCCCCTGGCTTCGACCTGACCCATCCTCAGCCCTTGTAGCCATTTAGGAAGTGAACCAGCTGACGGAAGACAACTCTCTCTCTCTCTTTTTTTCTCTCTCTCTCTCTCTTTCTCTCTCTGTAACTCTGCCTTTACAAATAATTAAATAAACACATCTTTTTAAAAAAGAAAAAAAATTAAAATGTATACACAACCCATATGTATTCCAAATTTATAGCTTCCACATGTAAACCAAACCCAACAGAACTAACAAAACAAGCATTCACAATCATGATTGGCAATTTTAACACATCTCTCAGTTACTAACAAGCAGACCAAAAATTCAATAAAAATGCACAACCTTTGAACACAATTAAAAACCTTAATCTGAGATGCACAGAACATCACAGCCAACTGCAGAACAAACATTCCTTTCAAGTATACACAGAACATTTACCAAAGTAGACAACATGCTGGATAAGGACTTAACAAATTTGAAAGACCTAAAATCATACGGAGTCTGTGGAAATCTAACCAGAAATCAGTAACGGAAAAAGAAATAAGTAATGCCCACTATAAATGATACCCATATGGGATACAGTGTCGCAGGCAGTGGCTTTACCTGCCACAACACCAGCTCCGGGGTTCTATTTTTGCTCAGGAGATTGGTAATATGTTCTAGAACGTGACTACCCACGTTCAATATTTTTTAAAAGATTTCTTTCTTTTTCAACTTGAAAGGCAAAGCAAGAGTGAGAGCCAAGAGCACAAGATTTTCCATCTGCTGGTTCGCTCTGCAAATGGCTCCAACAGCCAGGTCTGGGCCACGAACTCCCTCCTGGTTTCCCACGTGGGTGGCAAGGGCTCACGCGCCTGGGCCATCCTCTGGTGCATTCACAGGCACCTTAGCAGCAGACAGCACTGGAAGGAGAGCCGCTAGGACTCAAACCCGCACACCCATGAGGGATGAGAAGCCAGCAGCACCAAAATGCCAAGCCGCTCACATCCTTCGAGTTCTACGGAAATCTCACAGAGCCATCAACGCAGCTGAGTTTATATATGCCGAGGCAAAAATCTGCTTAGAACAGCAGAAAGTTCCCTCTCGCTCCGTAAGCGCATTCTAAAGCAAAAGTGCCACGTTTATGAAAGACTAAAAAGATTGGAAGGGTTCCAAGATGGTTGAACAGGGAAAAAATACACTGCTTTAGACAAGGGGAAAACAGTAGGGTACAAAGTGGAGCAAGTGCATCCCAGGGGAGAGCTGGAGAGAACTCTACAGAAGGAAGACGGACGCAGCAGATCAGCGTGGAAGGCTCGGACGTGCAGCACACGCAATCCCTGCAGCCCCTGCAGCCCCGCAGCCCCGCAGCCCTGCAGCCCCGAGCTGTAGGAAACACCGCTTGGGAGAGCAAGGAGAAAGCAGACTGCAGCTGCCCGTGCCGCTGGTGATACTGCTGGAGGGAGAGCCTTGCAGACCACACTGCCTTTGAGTCCTGCATGAAGCCCTAACAAGGGGCAGTGGGCCCGCCTAAACCAGTGAGGACACACACACACACTCACACACACTCTTATTTCTTCCCAATCCCCACAAGGGTGCGTGGCAACCGGTGGAGAGAGGTACCATTTTGATACCAGTAGCTGCAGCAGTGGCTCTTAAGTGCGCTTGTGACTGGAGAATTTTACCAGAGGGAAAAATCTGCGTTCCCCACTGACTCTACAGACTCTGAGTCTGGCTGGGAGGGTTGACAGGGGGTGGGCAGCCCCAGAGGCCTGTGAGGTACCCCCAGCCTCCCAACATGTAACAGGCTCTGGGGCTCACACTGCCCAGGAGCATCCGCATGCAGCTGGCTCCGGAAACACCTCTGCTCTCCTCCTGGACAGGACAGGCTAGCGCAGCAGACTCTCTGCACCCCATTACTAATGCACCTGGGAAAGCAGCAGAAGATGGCCCATATGCTTGGACCTCTGCCACCCAAGTTGAAGACCCAGATGGAGTTCCTGGCTCCTGGATTCAGCCTGACCAAACCCTAGCTATTGTGGCCATTTGGGAAGTGAACTAGCTGGTGGAAGATTCTCTCTCTGTCTCTGTCTCTGTCTCTCTCTCTCAGTCCCTCTTTCTCTGTAATTCTGCCTTTCAAATAAATAATAAATCTTAAAAGCAAATTTGATGAAAAACAAGCAGAACACTCAATGTTATGCTCCACCAATAATAAAAATATTAATTTTCTAACTGGAACTTAGTCACTCAGATGGGCCCTTACAAAATTTGTGCTAGTTTAGGTTATGCATCAGGCTGAGAAGTATCACAATGAAGTTCACGTATTGGGACAGGATAGGGTTTCTCTGTGACTAAATACAGATCTACTCCTGTTCCACAGTGGAATGGGAGGCTCCCCGTGCTCTCAGTCACATTCATAGTAAAAAAAAAAAAAAAGAACACAAGATTCAATATTAGAATGTGAAGACGAAGAGGCTGATGAAATGCCTGAAAAGGAACCCAATTACTGATCACAGGATTAGTCAGACGCAATGAGAAGAAATTCATGAGCTAAAGAGATCCACACATGACATGGAGGAAAGAATTTCTCATAAGATTGAGATTTTAAAGAAAAATAAAACTGAAATATTAGGAATGAAGAATTCAAAGTCAAATAAAAAATACAGTGGAGAACTTAATGGTAGACTTGGTGAGGCAGAAGAAAGAAACCAGAGCTAGAAGACAAATCTTTGGAAACATCTCAGACCAAAAGAAAGAAGAAATTAGAGAAATCAAAAACAATATTTGAGATTCATGGGATATCATCAAACAACCCAACATACAGGAATTAGGAGTTCCTGAAGGTGTGGAAAGAGAGAACAGACTAGAAGGCCTATTCAGTGAAGTAATTACAGAAAACTTTCCTAATTTGGAGAAAGGGATGTCCAAGTACACAAGGCACAAAGAATTCCTTATAGACATGACCAGGAGAGATCTTCAACACAACACACTGTAGTCAAACTCTCCACAGTAAAACATAAGGATTCTAAAATGTGCCCAGGAGAAATGCCAGATTACTTCCAGGTAGACGCACAGCTGAATTCCCATCAGAAACCCTACAGGCTAGGAGAGAATAGAAAGACACAGCTCAAGTCTTAAGAAAAAAAGCTGTGAACCCATGTTGCTACACACAGAAACACAGAAAGACATTCAACATTATGAAAGAACGTGAAGGCAGAAAATCTCCCAGTGAGAGCAGGAACAGTGTATCTCCCATCCAAGAACAAACCAGGCCCGACCCTGCTCAGCTTCCGAGATCAGACAAGATCAGGCACGTTCAGGGTGTGTGGCCATAGACTAGGAACAGCATATCTAATTCTTGCTCCCAGAACCACCATTCCACAGTTGCCCCCAGACATCATCACAGCATCCTTGAGGTCTCACCTCACCCCAGTTAGAATGGCTCTCATACAGAAATCAACAAACAACAAATGCTGGCACGGATGTGGGAGGAAAGGTACCCTAATCCACTGCTGTGGGAATGCAAACTGGTAAAGCCACTATAGAAGACAGCTTGGAGTTTCCTCAGAAACCTGAATATAGACCTACCATATGACCCAGCAATCCACTCCTGGGAATTGACCCAAGGGAAAAGAAATCATCACATAAAGGGGTTATCTGTACATACATGTTTATTGTTTATTGCAGCTCAATTCACTACAGCTAAGATTTGTCCATCAACTGACAACTAAAGAAATTATTTATATATATATATATCAAGCAATACTATTCAGCCATAAAAAATAATGAAATCCTGTCTTTTGCAACAAAATAGATGCAACTAGAAATCATCATACTTAGTGCTATAACCCAGTCCTAAAAGAGAAATATCTGTGGTAATACAGCACCAAAAATGTAATGCACAGGAGTGAAACTGACACTTTGAGATCTGATAATTGTTCACAGCCTTGTCTCTATTGTTGAGGAACTTCTTAGTATTTGCTGAACTCTTTACTCAGCACAGAGCTCATCTTATGAGTATAAAGCAAAATGAAAGTAGAACATTATAAAAAACTTAAAAGGGACTGAGAGAGAAAGGAGGAGGAAAGGTGGGAGAGTGGGCAGGAGGGAAGGTAGGGTGGGAAGTATCACTGTGTTCCTAAATCTGTATATATGAAATACATGAAATTTGTTTGCCTTAAAAAAAAAGAGAGAGAAAGATTGGAAGAACTTCAAAAGCAATAAAACAAAAAACTGACAAATATAAAAACAAAGTTTTCAGATTTTTGTACAAAAACAATGCCACAAACTAAGTCAAAAGACAAATATAATAAAATTAATTTGGGATTCATATGACAGAAGTGTTGATTTCCTTAAATACAAAAAGTGCCCTTAACAACAAGAACTGATTCAAGAGAGAAATGGATAAAGGACACAGAAAAAAAAAATTTCACTGATAGAATAAATAAATGTGGGAAAGAAAACTTAGACATACTCTCCTAATAACTCAATATAATGACATTCTGTCTTCACAATATTGGCAACTGTGAAATTAGGTGATACCACTATTGACTGAGGTATGGTGGCCAAAAGAAAACTAAGAGTAACTGAGCAGTATCCATCCTAACTTACATGCAATAACCTTTGATTTATAACTCCATCTCTAGGAATTTTTCCTACAAATAGATAATTTCAATATATGAAAATATGAATTGCAATACTGCAGATACATGGCAAAAAGTAAATTCAATCAAATGCCCTTACAAAAAGTGAGCATCTTGGAGCCGGTGTTGTGGCGTAGCGAGTAAAGCTACCACCTGCGATACCAGGTTTATGTCCCAGCAGCACTACCTCCAATCCAGCTCCCTGCTAATGGTCTGGGAAAGAAGTGAAAAATGGCCCAAGTGTTTCAGCCCCTATCACCCACATGGGAGATCCAGCTGAAGCTCCTGGCTCCTGACTTCAACCTACAAAAGCCCTGGCTGCTATGACCCTCTCTGGCCATCGTGGACATTTTGGGAGTGAACCAGCAAAGGAAAGGCCTCGCCCTCTGTCTCTCCCTCTCTCTGTCGTAATTCTGCCTTTCAAATAAATAAGTAAATCTTTAAAAAGAAAATCTGATAGGACACATAAGAACTTGTTTACTGTAATTATCTCTCAGAGTAAAGAAATGCAGACTATATCCTCAGGTATTATCAACTAATTTACCATTAACACACCTTGACCTATAACACACAATCAGCTTATTTAGCCACCTGATTAATATTATTTTCTAGAGCTTTATAACATAGTACAATTTTCTTTTTGTCTTATAAGGTCTCCATGAAAAATAGGTGGCTACTATTATTCCAATTAAATAGATAAGAAAACTAAGACTCAGAAAATACAAAGGCAATGTATAAATTGATTACTCAACATGTAAGAAATTCTAAAAGTGGACTTTTTATGCATATTATAGAACTAGGAAATGGCAAAACAAGATATTAAACTTGAGTCTTGGGGGCTGGCACTGTGGTGCAGTGGGTTAACACCCTGGCCTGAGGCGCCAGCATCCCATATGGGCACCGGTTCTGGTCTCGGCTGCTCTGCTTCTGATCCAGCTCTCTGCTATGGCCTGGGAGGGCAGTGGAAGATGGCCCAAGTCCTTGGGCCCCTGTACTCACGCAGGAGACCCAGAAGAGGCTGACTTCGGATCAGCGCAGCTCCAGCCGTTGCGGCCACCTGGGGAGTGAACCAGCAAATGGAAGACCTTTCTCTCTGTCTACCTCTCTCTGTAACTCTTTCAAATAAATAAAATAAATCAAAAAAAAAAAAAAAAAAAAAAAAACTTGAGTCTTGTTTGGACAACTTTCTACTATTTACCAAAGTGCTGTCAATTTTTGCTATAAAGTTGAGTATATTAAGAATATGTTTTAATAACAGCAAGATAATACCTTGTAACATGTACAAGATCTATAAACTAGAATGCCACTCTACTTCCTCCCTAATCTATACTCTATATACTCTATCCTAAGAGAAACTATTCTTGTTAAGTTCAAAACTTATGGAAAGAAAACTGACCACCAGAACCACGGTAAACACAGATTCAAATTATTGTCAATGGCAGTCTAAAACATCTGTGATACCCTCCTGCATAAGTAAAAGTAAATTTCATTTTCTCTGACATTACTTTGACTACATTTGGTTATCATTATCTCATGTAGATTCATCAGCTCAAAATTAATTAGTATTACAGAATAGTGTATTCCATCCAAACAATTCAACTTCGCTGGCTCCCATGCTTCACTGCTATTGGCAGGCACCATAAACGGGCACAGGGCCACAAGAGCAGATGGGCATAAACACAGACATGCCAGAGTGTCCGTCTGTGCATTAGAGCTGAATATTAGTATTAGACTTTCCTCCAAGAAACTTAGAAACTGCAGTACACTAAATGTAAGTTTTCTACAACTCTGTTAATAAGAGATGCCAACTCAAAGCTAGATTGATTTTTTAGTTTTTAAAAAAAGAAGGGGCCAGCGCCGCAGCTCACTAGGCTAATCCTCCGCCTGCGGCGCCGGCACACCAGGTTCTAGTCCCAGTCAGGGCACCAGATTCTGTCCCGGTTGCCCCTCTTCCAGGCCAGCTCTCTGCTGTGGCCAGGGAGTGCAGTGGAGGATGGCCCAAGTGCTTGGGCCCTGCACCCCATGGGAGACCAGGAGAAGCACCTGGCTCCTGCCTTCGGATCAGTGTGGTGCACTGGCCACAGCGCGCCGGCTACGGCAGCCAATGGAGGGTGAACCAACGGCAAAGGAAGACCTTTCTCTCTGTCTCTCTCTCACTGTCCATTCTACCTGTCAAAAAAAAAAAAAAAGGAAGAAGATGATGACGACGAAGAAGAAACTTTCCAAGGCCATGGAGGCAAGTTTTCCATCTGATGGGTTTGGAACAGCTTTCCGTTTAGGAAACTGAGGAAACCAATATGCAATCTACCATGGATGAGCTTTGTCCCCCGTGCACTTGAAAGTCTCAGCTAAAAAAAAAAAAAAAATCAAGTTTTAAAGACTGATTTATCTGAAAGGCAGAGTTAAAGAGAGAGAAGGGGAGGGAGGGAGAGAGAGAGAGAGAGATCTTCCATCTGCTGGTTCACTCTCCAAATGGCCGTGACAACCAGGGCTATGCCAGACTGAAGCCAGGAGCCAGGAGCTTCTTCCAGGTCTCCCACAAGGGTACAGGGGTGCAAGGACTTGGGCCATCCTCTGCTGCTTTCCCAGGTGCATTAGCAGGGAACTGGAATGGAAGTGGAGCAACTGGGACTTGACCCAGCATCCATATGGGATGCCAGAGCTGCACACTGTGACTTTAACCCACTGTGCCACAGCGCAAGTTCCATAAATTCAGGTTTTAAAAACTCACACAGTAGTTTTGCAAGATGAAAAAGTTCTAGGGGTCGGCACTGTGACGTAGCGGGTAAAGCCGCTGCCTGCAGTGCCAGCATCCCATATACGCTCCGGTTCCAATCCAACTCTCTGCTATGGCCTGGGAAAGCAGTAGAAAATGGCCCGTTCTTTGGACCCTGCAACCACATGGGAGACCCAGAAGTAGCACGGGGCTCCTGGCTTCAGATTGGCGCATCTCCAGCCTTCGCGGCCATCTGGGGAGTGAACCCGCAGACAGAAGACTTCTTTCTCTATGACTCTGCCTCCCTGTAACTCTGCTTTTCAAATAAATAAATAAATCTTTAAAAAAAAGAAAGAAAGAAAAAGTTCTAGCATTTGTTGCACAGCAATGTGAAAACACAGCACTTTTGAAGTGCGCTCTGAAAACTATTGATGATGGCAGATTGAACCCGATTCTTGCACCAATTTTTTTTTAAGTCGCATGGCCCCTTCAAGTCTCTGGATAAAAGCTATGCAGACGCAGAAACAGGAAAAATAAGGGGGGGGGGGGGCAGCAGGGGTGGAGGGAAGGGGATCTACATATCCCTGCTTCACAGGAACAGAATCTGAAAATACTGAAGGTTGTTGTGAAAAACACTTCATATTTACAACTGTCATTTTTAAAAACACTAAACTATTTCCACATTGGTTTTAAGTTTTTTAATTATAAAACACATCCTACCAAGCAAATGATATTGAAATGTTTGGCTGTTTCCACTACATTAATAAAAAGTTTTAAAATGCTAAGAATGCTAAAGGAAAAAGAAAAATCATGTGTGATCACTATCATCCAAACTTGTTTCAATAATTTACAAAAATCCAAGTTATAAGGTACTATTAGCCAATCATTTTAATGATCTATTGACCTGACAGGTCTTTCTTCAGTTTTATTTGATGGCAAACAATTGGAATCCACCTGACTTGCAAAATAATGTCATACCCACCCATTAAGGTCATTTTTACTTTCTCACCACAGACTAATTTTTGAATTGGCCCTTTGAACTGTCCGGGAAGGTTTTCACATTTTGGGTCACTGCACCTCAGCAGAGGGTGAGAATTTTGACTTTTTTTCTACAAGTCAGGTGGAGGCAAGTTTCAAAAGGTGAGGCCGTGTCCTCAGCTGCCTCCTAAGGCCGAGCAATTTTTAGAAAACATGTGCACGCGTGTGCTTAAATGCACATAAACAAAAATTGTATCTCACTTCCAGGTATTTAACCACATAGTCTCTTTGTTTATTTTTTACTTCTGCTTATTTTCTTTCATTTTATTTGAAGGGCAAAAAGAGAGACAGAGAACGAGAGATCACCCATTCACGGGTTCAGTCCCCAAAAGCATCTAACAGCTAAGGCTGAGTCAAGTCCAAGCCACAGCCCACAAGTCAATCCAAGCCTCCCACATTGGGTAGCAGGGACCCAAGTACCTAAGCTGTTACTTGCTGCCTCCCAGGGTCTCATCAGCAAGCAGCTGGAATCAGAAGTGGAGCTGGCACGCAAACGCAGGCGCAGGCGCTCGTAACATGGGAGAGCGGGCATCCTAAGCAGCGGCTTCATCACTGCACCAAACACCCCACCCCTACTTATTCTCCTCGAAGAAATGTTCAAGTTGCACATTGCCTTCAGAAAATCAGCTACTTTATAATCGATACTATCATATAGGCAAAAAGCTATGTATACAAAGAACTAAATGTTCCTAACTGTATCTAGTTTACTTTCTTTTTCTTTTTCTTTTTTTTTTTTTGACAGGCAGAGTGGACAGTGAGAGAGAGAGAGAGACAGAGAGAGACAGAGAGAAAGGTCTTCCTTTGCCATTGGTTCACCCTCCAATGGCCGCTGCAGCGGGCGCGCTGCGGCCGGCGCGCTGCGGCCGGCACACCGGGCTGATCTGAAGCCAGGAGCCAGGTGCTTCTCCTGGTCTCCCATGGGGTGCAGGGTCCAAGCACTTGGGCCATCCTCCACTGCACTCCAGGGCCATAGCAGAGAGCTGGCCTGGAAGAGGGGCAACCGCGACAGAATCCGGCACCCCGACCAGGATTAGAACCCGGTGTGCCGGCGCCGCAAGGTGGAGGATTAGCCTGTTGAGCCACGGCGCCAGCCTTAGTTTACTTTCAGTTACTGTTAACATTTCTGCAACAAACAGTGTTAAATATAAGATGCTTATTTGGATCTTAATAAAGTACAGGAAAGTGTTTGTTAAATTCCTACTGGCCCTGAAGCAGAGGAACTCAAATACTCGGGAGAGTGGCCGGCGCCGTGGCTCAACAGGCTAATCCTCCGCCTTGCGGCGCCGGCACACCGGGTTCTAGTCCCAGTCGGGGCACCGATCCTGTCCCGGTTGCCCCTCTTCCAGGACAGCTCTCTGCTGTGGCCCGGGAGTGCAGTGGAGGATGGCCCAAGTGCTTGGGCCCTGCACCCCATGGGAGACCAGGAGAAGCACCTGGCTCCTGCCATCGGAACAGCGCGGTGCGCCGGCCGCAGCGCGCTACCGCGGCGGCCATTAGAGGGTGAACCAACGGCAAAGGAAGACCTTTCTCTCTGTCTCTCTCTCTCTCTCTCACTGTCCACTCTGCCTGTCAAAAATTAAAAAAAAAAAAAAAAAAATACTCGGGAGAGTGTCTCAGTCTTCTGGAATTCAAGAACTGGTAAAATGTCAACAAAATGCCAGCTGGTAATACGGTGCTGCCCCCTTTTTACTCTGCCAAATAAAAATGCCACAAAAACTACCACGGCCGTAAAGGAAAACAGGAAGGGCGCTGGCATTCATCTGATGGCTGGTCCACTTGCCATCTGTATTCCATCTTCAATGACCTGCCCAAAGTATTGTAAGCTACTTACTTTAGATACTACAATTTTATATTTTTCATTCTCAAATATGCTTTTTAAAAGATTGATTTAAATTTGAGGGGTAGAGTTACAGACAGACAGAGGGAAAGACAGAGAAAAAGGTCTTCCATCTGCTGGTCACTCCCCAAATGGCCCCAGTGGCCAGAGCTGGGCCAGGCTGAAGTCAGGAGCTTCCTCTGGGTCCCCCATGCAAGAGCAGGGGCCTCTCAAGCACTTGGGCCATCTTCCACCACTTCTCAGGTCATAGCAGAGAGCTGGGTAGGAAGAAGAACAGCTGGGACTTGAACCAGTGCCCATACGGGATGCTGGCACCCCAGGCAGCAGCTTTACCCACTTCACCACAGCACTGGCCCCTCAAATATGTTTATATTGACCTTTGCAATCACTACAATCATATCTCAAGAAAATATGACAGACTTTGATTAAACATATGTAAAGTGTAATCATTTACTTATAGACAACTACATATTGCTCTTTAACCGCAAAGCATTTTCAAATATGTATCTACAGCCCTGCTCTTTATTTTATTTATTTATTTGAGAGGCAGAAATAAAAAGCTTCCATTTTCTGGTTAACTCGCCAGTTGCTCACAAAGGCCAAGGCTGGGCCAGCCAAAGCCAGGGGCCGGGCTGAGTCAGTTTAATGGCAGGAGCCAGAACTCAACCCAGGTCTCCCATGTGGCTAACTGGAACTCAGTTACTTAGGCTATCACCAGTGCCTCCCAGAGTCTACACTGGAGGAGCCAGAGCCAGGTGTGGAATCCAGGCACCCTAACAGGGGACGTGGGTGTCTCTACCGAGACCAGCACCTGCCCTAGACTGCTCTCGTAACTACAGTCCAACATCAGCAATGAAAATTCGCTTCCACCTTCCCCATTGCCCTCTCTGCCCTCCCAAATCCGTCAACAGCCCTGACACACTTCTGGTTACACTTAACACCTTGCAGCCTCGACCCTTCCCCCTCCGCTCACCCAAATCTAGAGAGCAACTAAAACCTATGAACACCTCTTTCCTGTTGCTCACTTTCCTTTCTCTACACACCCACTTAAACCAACAGACTCCAATCCATTATTGTGTTACACACAGACTTTTCTAACAATCTCCTTCCAAGCTCTACCTCCAACTCCCTCTCTTCAAGCTGTTCTCTATACAACTGCAGATTAATCTTCCCAAACATCAGCATACTCTCGTGTAATATCAACTCCTGTTTTCAGCACAGAGGCTCACGTTCAATTTCCTTCTCATCGTGGCAACTGCCTCTACCATCTCATCTTCCACTGCTCCTTTTGAAGAGCTCTCCAGTTTACGCACATGGGCGCATTCACCGTTGCAGGCTATTTTACTGTCACCCCTGGCTTTTCCCTGACAAAAATACCCTTCCTTCAACTTTCCTAACCTCAATGTCACGGCCTAAATCAAGGTCCTCCTCCTGCATCTCCAGCCTTCACCTATCAGTTCCTCCTTGGAAATACTGTAACACCTCATTCCACGTGACACTAAGCTGGTGTTCACACACCCAACCTGAGAGTGCTGACAACTAAAGACAAAGCCCATCAAAGTGGTCTGCAGACTGACACAAGGACACACGTACATGCACACATGTGCATTCAGAGTACAAAGGGAAGAGCCCTGGAGTTCCAGAGCAGAGAATCACAAGAGGACAGTCCCTGTGAGTCAACAGACACGGGGAATGGGTCTCTAGCTAGAAGATTCTGGACAACCACACACCCTGGATCACAATGAGGACCCAAAAAATGGGAAACAGTACAAGGATATGGCATGGAGACCTATAAAAATGAAAGGCGTGATCCATCAGAGAGTGAATCTGGGAGCCAGTGTTGTGGAGCAGCGGGTTAAGCCCGCAACATCAGCATCCCATACAGGTGGCAGGTTCAAATCCCAGCTACTCCACTTAGTCAGCTCCCTGCTTCTGTGCCTGAGAAAGCAACTGAAGATATCCCAAGCTTGGGCCCTACCATCCACGTGGGAGACCCAGATGGAGTTCCAGGCTCCTAGCATCACCCTGGCCCAGCCCCGGCCATTGCAGCCATCTGCGAAGTGAGCCAGCAGACGGAAGACCGATCGATTGATCGATCTCTCTCCTTCTCTCCCTCCCCCATCCCCATAACTCTGCCTTTCAAATAAATAAATCTTTAAAAAAAAAAAAAAAACTAAAACGTTGAAATAACACTATTAAAAAATAAAAGTGAACCTGAGAGTATTTGGATAAGAGAATAATAGGATATGGAATTACATAGAGTTAAGGGACCACCCATATAATAAGACATTTAGAGATAACATTCAGATAACTCAAATCTAGAAATGGTTTCTGGCAGAAAAAATTAGGGCCCACATCCACAGCCTTGGCAAATATAAGAGTTTTATATGCATTTACTGCAAATAACTGAGCCAACAGAGGACAGGGTTAATTTGTGCCTGGAGATCTCCAGAGAGGGAGAAAAGAGGCTCAAGTGTACAAACAATGGTAGCTTTACAGAATTTAGACTTGACTATACCCCCAATATTTAGAAGGCAGGACAGAAGAGAGGACTAAGATGTTTTAGGAAGACAGGGACACGTGTATGGGTTTTGTGTTTTTTTGTTTTTGTTTTTGTTTTTTTTGACAGGTAGAGTTATAGACAGTGAGAGAGCGAGACAGAAAGGTCTTCCCTCCGTTGGTTCACTCCCCAAATGGCCACAATGGCCGGCACTGCACCGATCCGAAGCCAGGAACCAGGTGCCTCCTCCCAGTCTCCAATGTGGGTGCAAGGACCCAAGCACCCGGGCTATCCTCCACTGCCCTCCCAGACCACAGCAGAGAGCTGGACTGGAAGAAGAGCAACGGGACTGGAACCCGGCACCGAAGGCAGAGGATTAACCAAGTGAGCCACGGCACCAGGCCCCACTTGAATGTTCTTGAAGCATATGGGAGAATGGCCAGAAAAAAACATGGAAAATAAAAGTGTTCCATAAATATACAGTACTATTTTTTTAAAGATTTATTTATTTATTTCAAAAACAGAGTTACAGAGAAAGAGAGAAGGAGAGACAGAGAAAGAGGTCTTCCATCCACTGGTTCACTCCCTAAATGGCCACAACAACCAGGGCTGGGCCAGGCCGAAGCCAGGAGCCCGGACCTTCCTCCGGGACTCTCACGGAGGTGCAGGGGCCCAGGACTTAGGCCATCTTCCACTGCTTTCCCAGGTGCAATAGCAGGGAGCTGGGCTGAAAGTGGAGCAGCAGAGACTTGAACCAGCACCCAGATGGGATGCCAGCACTGCAGGCCGTGGCTTTAACCCATTGTGCCACAGCGCCAGCTCCTATGATTATTATTACAATTATGATGCCAAAAACAAAAGCTACATAGAATGACAAACAAACGCTTGACGGTTATGGCAATGGAGTATGGAGTAGCAGTAATAACAAAAGTAACTGTTACTGTCTCCAACATTACTTAGACAAATCTACTTAGGATCTGCTCCTCAACTTCCGGAACTGAGGAACTGAAGAGAGTACTCTATTATTCCTAACATATAGCAAAATTATAAAACTTCAATGGGAAAAGAAAAAGCATTAAAGTAGAAGCAAGAGTAAGGTTAATACCCAAAACACATACACAAGGGTGGGTGCCTGTCGCATCGCACGTTGGAGCTCTCGGGTGCAAGTCCCAGGTCTGCTCTGCACTCCAGCTCACGGACAGTAATACACTCTTGGAGGTGTATACGAGAGCGAAAGTAGTCAGCCCCTGCCACTAAGTGGGAGATCCAAACTGAGCTCTAGGCTCTTGGCTTCAGCTTGGTCCAACTCTGGCTACTGCAGGTATTGGGGAGGGAACCAACAGACAGGGGATCTCTCTCTGTCTCTCTGTCCCCTGTGTTTGAAATAAATAAAATGAAAATGCACGCTACAAGTTTCATACACTTGCTAGTTCTGGGCCTTACTTCCTCTAAGTTTTCTAGCAGTCATCCTGTAAAGGAAATAAATTCATAGTCAATAAAAGGAGGGAAAATAATTATTTCTGACACTAGACTCAACGTACCCAGATATAAAACATCTTCAGAAATAACTACCATTGAACTCAGCCAGCCCTGTCCATCCGTGTGTTTGTCATTTACTGTCCCTCCACTCAGTGAAGGCATTTCAGGCACTGGTTGTTGTTTTGAACAGCACTAACATGCACCTGAAGCCCATCCACCACCCTGACTCCTAACCATGGCCTAAACAGCCTAATTTTTTTTAAGATTTAATCTTTTTTTTTTTTTTTTTTTTTTTTGACAGGCAGAGTGGATAGTGAGGGAGAGAGACAGAGAAAAAGGTCTTCCTTTTTGCCATTGGTTCACCCTCCAATGGCCGCTGCGGCTGGCGCACCGTGCTGATCCGAAGCCAGGAGCCAGGTGCTTCTCCTGGTCTCCCACGAGGGTGCAGGGCCCAAGGACTTGGGCCATCCTCCACTGCACTCCCTGGCCACAGCAGAGAGCTGGCCTGGAAGAGGGGCAACCCGGACAGAATCCAGTGCCCCAATCAGGACCAGAACACGGTGTGCCGGCGCCTCAAGGCGGAGGATTAGCCTGTTAAGCCACGGCGCAGGCCAGAGATTTAATCTTTATTTATTTGAAAGGCAGAGTTACAGAGAGAAGAGAAGACAGAGAGAGAGAGAGAGAGAGATATCTTCCATCCACTGGTTCGTGCCCCAAGGCTGGGGCTGAGCCAGGCAGAAGCTAGGATTCTGGAGCTTCTTCTGGATCTCCCACATGGGTACAGGGGCCCAAGCACTAGCAGGAAGTTGCTAATGCACCAGGCACATGAGCAGGAAGTTGGATCGGAAGTGGGAGCAGCCAGGTCTGGAACCAGCGCTCACATGGGATGCTGGCATCACAGGCAGAGGCTCAACCTGCTAGGCCACAGCGCCGGTCCCTAACCATCTTCACTGCTTCTCATCTCCAGGCAATTCCCACAGTCATACCCTAACCCCTGTAAACACCCAAAACTAGCCCATCTCTGAAGAACCACATACACACCATTCTCCTATCATTCCAGCACTCGCAAACTCCCCTTTGACTTCTTAGAGACTGCCAGTCCCCTGGCACTTCTATTATTTTCCCATCAGTGCCCTACTCCCTTTACTTTTTCCCCACTCCAGCTTACATCCCATGTTTAATTACTTCAACACCTTTCTCGACAATGTCCTAACGTGTGCCCAACGTTCACTCTCAGTACCCACCCAGCGAAACCTCAGTCCCACATCATGAATGATGCCACCGCTGAGCCCTGCTACACATCACCATCAGACTGCCAACAGCGTAACTCCACAGCTCCAATCAGAGGCAAGCCCTCAGCTCTCATCCAACAGTCCTGGGGGCTTCTCCGTCACAGGCCTTCTGCCGGGAGAGCAGCTGCTCAGCCTCACCTCAGTCTCTCTCTCTCTCTCTCTGCAGCAGACTACACACTCAGCAGCTGACAATCACCCTGTCCTCCTTCCTACTGTTCACTGCTGTCTCTCCTATCTCCAAACACCCTCTCTCCCTCCTTCCTACCAGCATTTACATATCACCAGGTCTCTCCAACTCTTACAAGAAAGCTCCTCACACACCTGTCTCCCTACAGGTACTGTGCTTTCTCCTCCTGTGAAAAGCAAAGCTCTTAAGAGAGGCGGTTGTCTTTCACTCACCTCACCCATCCATCAATCCACTGCTGTGTGGTTTCCATACTCAACACCCCTCACACTGCTTCCACCTTCACCAGGGTCACCAGCAACCGTCACATCACCATGTCCAATTGCACTTCAACCTTATTTCACAGGTCTTCCTTCACTCCAATTCTCACCACCAGCGGACACCAGGAACTCCTGTCTGAACAACTCTCCTCTTTATGATTTCTGCTAAAGCACATAAATGCCTCTTTGTTTAGGAAAAATGAGAAATGGGCTCTTTCTTCAACAACAGACAGCCTCCAAGCAGCAGAGAACCTGTCAGCAAGGCCAAAAGCAAAATGAAAGTCTAAAACAAAGGCATTTTTCATTGTCTTGTACTATAGCCATTATTCCCGTAACAGCCACACAGAAGATTCACCTGGTGTTTATTAGCCTCATTTACTTTTATGTGGCACACATTAAAGATACCTTATATAAGTTAACTATTTCAAATGTTTGTGAAATATAATTCAGAAAAACAAGTGTGAAATGTAGTGATAATCTGAAAATTAGAAAAAGGTAACACATAAAGCAATGGTTACTATGAAAATTAACAATTATTCTAAAACCGGTATAGCTTTAAAAACATATTGTATAAAAAGTAAAGCAATTGTTAAAAAGCTCAACTGATCATAATGGTGTTACAAAGACAGCAATAATTACTGTGTTGACTAGTGTGGGCCCTATTAACTACTTGTATAGGTCAGGACTTTCAGTCTTCTCAATTACTCAATGAGCATAGCACTTCATCATTCTCATTCCCATTTTTGTTTTGTTTTTTGACAGGCAGAGTGGACAGTGAGAGAGAGAGAGACAGAGAGAAAGGTCTTCCTTTTGCCGTTGATTCACCCTCCAATGGCCACCATGGCTGGCGCGCTGCGGCCGGCGCACCACGCTGATCAGAAGCCAGGAGCCAGGTGCTTCTCCTGGTCTCCCATGGGGTGCAGGGCCCAAGCACTTGGGCCATCCTCCACTGCACTCCCGGGCCACAGCAGAGAGCTGTCCTGGAAGAGGGGCAACCGGGACAGAATCGGTGCTCCGACCGGGACTAGAACCTGGTGTGCCAGCGCCGCAAGGCGGAGGATTAGCCTATTCTCCAATGAGTTTTACAGCCAGCGGGAGTGCACGCAACAAAGCTTATCTCTCAACCACCCTTCATCAATGCCTCATTTCCTCCCAATTCTATGTTCCAGCCATACTGAGCTTTCTCCCGCTCTTCAAAGGTATCATAAATCCTTGCCATCAAACCAGTAGTGTCCAATAGAATGTCCCGTGATAATGGAAATATTCTTTATCTGCACCATCCAATACAGTAAAGGCCAGCTACATGAAATGTGGTTAGTACCACTAAGCACATGAAGTGTGGTTAGCTATACTGGGAAAGTGAATTTTTTTTAAATTAAGTGACATGTGGTCACATTGGCTAGTGGCTTCTTTTTAACCAGTACAGATATATACCTACATATGAGCTATTCTCTCTGCCTGGCATACACAGGAATATCTGGAAAGTCCTCATCATTCTACCACATAAAATCATGGTATTCATTCTTTGGTTAGATAATTCTTTATTTATGTGGTTACTAAGTTCCCGTTCTACAGAGACACTTTAAAAAGTCTGAGGAAAATGAATTAAAAGTAATTTTGCAACTTCTTCCATGTAGTTTTTTCCATAATACTCATTTCCAAGAACTTTATAAAGTCCCTCATATGTATTATTTAAATCCTTTAATGGTATTAACTGTAGCCTTATTTTGTATCATAACAGTTTACTTTCCTAATATTTGATACTTCTCTAAAGAGAGTAACTGAATTACAGTTTATCCTAGAGGACTATCACTTTAAGAAATTAATACATATTAGAAAATTAAAGGGCAAATTTTAACGCCATATTATAACACAAAAACATAGCCTCATTTTAAAAATGCATTGTATCAGATATGGAAAAGAGACTAGAAGAGCTAAATCATGTTAACTGATGGGCTTTGGGTATTAAAATTAGCTCTGTTGTTTAGCTAAGTTTTCACTAAAAACAAATTTATTTATTTATTTTGAAAGCCAGAGTTAGAGAAAGGGAGAGAGAGAGAGACGTCTTCCATCCACTGGTTCACTCCCCAAGTAGAAGCCAGGAGCTCCATCTGGGTCTCTCACATGGGTGGCGGGGGCCTAAGCACTTAGGCCATCTTCCGCTGCTTTTTCCAGGCCATTAGCAGAGAGCTGGATCAGAGCAGCCAGGAGACGAAACGGTGCCCATGAGAGATGCCTGCATCGCAGGCAGTGGGCTTAACCCACTGTGCCACAGCGCCGGACCCTGGCTGAGTCTTCTTAATGAATCAGCGGTCATCAACACAGTCATGCTCCTTCTCTCTCTAACATAATCAGCACCTCTCGCTCTCTCTCTAACGTAATCAGCGTCCCTCTCCCTCCCTCTCTCTCTCTCTCTCTCTCTCTCTCTCTCTCTCTCTCTCTCTCTCTCTGCATCAGTTGGCTCCATCAGCAAACAAGACAAATACAGTATCTAGCCCTCATCTTTAAAAAACAAACAACCACCTTGACATCGCATTCCTCTCCAGGAATGCCCTAGATCTTGGTACTCTGATGTCTTCTCCCAGGTTAGGAATCCGACCCCAAGGCACTGAGAACAGCCTAGAACCTGATGACTCCCACAGTGCCTCAGGCCTGACTCGTCCCGGAGCTCCAGACCCAGGTCCAGATGCCTAACAGCCCAGGATGCTCAGACAACTCGAGCTCTAGACACCCGTCTCTCTGCACAATCTTCTTCATTTCCATCAACAGCAATTCCAAACTTTGTGTTTATCTGTGACAGACCTTTTTTCCCCACACACATCACATGGAAACCATCAGCCAGGCGTTCTGGCCTGAGCTTCAGAATACACCCAGAATGTAACCCCTCCTCCCACCATCACCACTGCAACCCTGACATCCTCTTTGCAAGTTTCCCTGCTGGCCGCCCTGCGTCACGTGTGCAGTGTATCCCCAGTTCAGGAGGCAAAGGGTCCCCAGCTACTACCTTGAGCAACTCTCTAAAGTCTTTATTTCTTATCTCAAGCTAAAAGCTCCTGATGTTCTCCAAAGCTGTCTTTCAGGTTTTTAGTCAGATTCCAGGGAGAGGCGGATTCCCAGCCCCTTGAATGGGTCCAGGCCCTACTCCATGAGCAACAGATGAGTCAAAAATTATCCAAAGGTCACCTCCGCCTCGTTTTAACAGAAAGATCTCCATCCCAGGAGGAGCTTCATGCAGCCTGTGCCGACAGGTGCTGACCTGCAGCTGGGAGGACTTGCACCCACCCCTGCATGTGGTGGCCGGAACCTCGCCTCTTACAGTCATTTCCTCCCTGACATGAAATGCCCCTTTCCTGAAAAGGGGCTGGCTTTCGATAGATAAAACCCCTCTCGTGATCCGAGCATCCCATGTCAGAACGCCGGCTCAAGCCCTGGCTGCCTCACTTCTGAAGCAGCTCTGGCTAGGACGCCTGGGAGGACCCAAGTACCTGGGCTCCTGCACCCATACCCATGCCGAGGACCTGGATGGAATCTTCCCCAGACATCTGCAGGTCACGCACCACCTTCTTCAGGTATGTACTCCATGAACGACCTCGTAAAGATCTCCTCCTAACCCTGCTATTTCTTTTTATTTTTTTTTTTTTTTTTCCGCACAGAACAACACTTGATTCAGAGGAAGGTGGCTGATGGGAGCCGAGACCTGATTTGGGAATCCTGGATTCTAGTCCCGGCTCGGTCACCAACACCCTTCGTCCCTCCCCAAGCCTGGGGGAGTCTCCCCACCCTGGGAGCTGAGGCTGGTGTTTGGGTGGTGGGGGTCCCTGCCAGCATGGACGCCCTGCAGCTCGAGAACGCGCGGCTGAAAATGATGCCGGGAAGCTGAGCAAGAGCTGTGTACAGAGGACCTGCCCCGCCACACACTCCAAAGGTCACCTCCGCACAGCTCCTCTAACCCTGCTATTTCAAACTCTAAACTAACCTGCATCCCAATTCCCTAGCCTCCTCAACTCTACCACTTTTTCTCCATAGCGTTCCTCGTCACAACATGATCGCATATTGAGTTTTTAGCGCCTGTGTTCCTCTCACTAGAATATAAACTCCATGAGAGCAGTCTGTCTAATGCTTACTCCCTAATATCAAGAAAACAGATTAATAAATGACCTCCGTATTTTTTAAAGATTACTGGAACATACTTAGCACACAACGGAAGAGTTACGGACTACCTTCCAAACACCCATTCTGCTTAAAACTCTGCAGCAGACCTCCTGCTCAGAGTAAACGCCAAAGCTTTTACGACGATTTACAAGGCCTTACACAATCTGGCTTTACTCCACCCCACTCTACTACTCACCTGCCTGTCATCATACTGTTATCTCCTCCCCTCCCTTTACTTCCACATTTTTTAAAAAGATTTATTTATTTTTGTGAAAGGCAAAGTTGAAGACAGAGAGGGAGAGGCAGAGCAAGAGATCTTATATCCGCTGGTTCACTCCCCAGACAGCTGGACTAGGCCACACTGCAGCCAGGAACCTGGAATTCCATCAAGGTCTCACACGTGGCTACAAGGGCCCAAGGACTTGAGCCATGTTCTGCTGCTTCCCAGGTGCAATACCAGGAAGCTAGATCAGAAGTGGAGCAGCCGGGAGTCAAAATGGAGCTCATATGGGATACCGGCATCATAGGCAGCAGCTTAACCAACTGCACCAAAACACCAATCCCTTTTTCCACATTCTTAACCAAGGTATTGAGAAACTTGGAGAAAATCTATTATGACTGTGAAGCTGGGAGATTACAGCTCTGCCAACTATGACTTTGAAACAAGCCCACTCTCAGCTAAGATGATAAGAGGGGGCCAGTGCTGTAACACAGCAGGTTAGACCTCCACTTGCAGCGTCCTCATCTAATACGGGCACCGGTTCAAGTCCTGGCAGCTCCACTTCCTGTGCAGCTCCCTGCTGACGCAACTGGGGAAGCAGCACAGGATGGCCCAAGTGCTGGGGCCCCTGCACCCACCTGAGACTCGGAAACAGCTCTGGGCTCCTTGTTTTGGCCTGGCCCAGCCCCATGCCACTGCAGCCATTTGAGGAGTGAACCAGCAAATGGAAGATCTCTCAATCTCTCTCTCTCTCTCTCTCTCCCCCACCCCCACCCCCAAATCTGCCCTTCAATAAATAAATAATAAATCTTAAAAAAAAAAAAAAAAGACTAAGGATGCTGACCTTTGAGGCAGGACAGTTTCTGTCAGCAAACAAAAATTATCTCACTGACTCGAAACTGTTCCCTCTGCAGATCCGCGAAACCTTCCCTGCTGATAGGCTGAGGAAGTCTCCCCCAAACACAGAAAGCAGTGTTACTCATAAAAGCATGAAATATGGGAGAGTCACTTCCTTCTCCACTGTTCTACTTTCTGCTCTTTACTTCAAATTTTAAATTTGGACCTCAATTTAGTTTTGTGAGCAGTTCATTTAAACACAAATGCAATGCTGTCCAATTACTTCACTGTAATATATTCATCGTTCTATAAGCAGTGAAAAAGAACATTTCAACCAACTGCTGTCTGCCTTTTTTGTTTAACCACTCAGTGTTAGCAACTGCTAAATCCTAAATGTTTTTTAAAACTAACACATCTCGGGATGGCACTATGGCATAGCAGGTAAACCCACCACTTGTGACTCCAGCACCCTATGAGTGCCGGTTCATGTACCAGTTGCTCCTCTTCCAACACCCTGCTAATGCGCCTAGGAAAGCAGCAGAGAATGGATGAAGTACTTGGGTCCTTGTACCCACATGGGAGACCCAGAAGTTACTGGCTCCTGACTTCGGGTTGGCCCAGCTCTGGCCATTGAGGCCATTTGGGGAGTGAACCAGTGGATTGAAGATCAATATTTCTGCCTCTGTAATTCAGCCTTTCAAATGAATAAATAAATATTTTTTAAAATTAATGTCTTACATCTTGTGATTTAATCATAAGGTTTGAGATTTAATTATTTCAGATTTCTAAATTTCAGTGATTTAAAAAAAAAATCCTTTATCAAGAAATGAGTATTTACTTAGCTGAGTATTTAAGATAAAATGCATAAACCAGAAATGACCTTCCTCCAAGAAGAAATGCAAGGAAAGTAAATAAAATGGAACACTTCTACTATTTGATGGAAAGTAGGACACTGCTTACAGGCAGTAATTCATCAAATTTTTGCTCAATGTAATGAAATCTTATTTGAAGCACATGGCAAGAATTACATTATAAGTGGAACCTTACTGCACAGGAAATGGCAGTCCTTAACTTTTGAGTATTCGGGCCTTTGAAAATCTAACAGTCCCATTTACATGAAGACAAAACACTACAGATGCTCCTCAACTTATGATGGGGTTACATCCCAGTAAACTCATGGGAAGTGGGAAATATCACAGCACATTAAATACACCCAACTAACCAAACATCACAGCTTAGCTTGGCCACATCGACCTCAAACGTGCTCGGAGCACTCGCAGTGGCCGACGGCAAATCTAACACAATAAAGAAGTGTTCGAGACCTCACAATTTACTGAATACTCTACTCCAAGTGAGAACACGTTGTAGGGGCTGCACACACCTAAAGCTGGGAATTATTAAGTCATAGAAATGTACTGGGACCACTTCAGTTCATCCAGGTAGGGACAAACTGCAGGTACCAACGCTCCACTTCCTCTCCTGTTAACAACCGTCTTGTAACAAACGCGGCACTGCTTAGTGAAAGATAACGAAACAGTGAAATTGTCCACATTTAAAGTGGTTTTTGTACATGAAAAAGTGGAATCCAACTTACATCTATGGCAAGCAAATATACTGTCCAGACCTAGATCTAGTGAACATAAATTTGCAGCCATTTGGGGAGTGAACCAGCAGATTAAAGATCTCTATATATAACTCTGCCTTTCAAATAAATAAATAAATCTTTAAAAACTGAAAAAAAAAAAAAAACACCAGAAATATGATGAAGACCCTAATTAAACCACACCCCGCAGCAGACCGCCAGGGTCCAATCTCTGGCTCCTGACTCGGCTTCCCGCTGTGCTGACCCTAAGCAGCAGCAGTGATGGTCTGGTGTTTGGGATTCTGTCCCGCAAGTGGGAGACCTGAACTGTGGTCCTGGCTCCCACACTGAGCCGTGGCCCAGCCCCAACTGCTATACATCAGTGATTAAGACCTTCCCTTCTTTCTCTCTCTGCCTCTCCCCTTCAATGAATTTTTTAATTATTATTAATAAAAATAGAAAAATATCACAAAAAACAAGTTTAAAAGCTCATACTGATACACAATGACTCTTTGAGATATTTCAAAACTAATGGTAAAGGGTGGACTTTGGGCCTAGTGGTTAAGATGCCTGTCGGAACACCCCCATCCCACATGATAGCATCTGGGTTCGTGTCATGGCGCCAATCCAAATTCCAGTTTCCCGCTAATGTCACCTGAGAGGCAGCAGGTGACAGCCGGGCCCTTGCCATCCACACAGGAGGCTGGCCTGAGCTCCCGGCTCCTGGCTCTGCCCTGGCACGGTCTCAGCAGAGGGCACTCGGGCAGTGACGCAGCAGACGGCAGGAGCTCTGTTTCTCTCTACTCCATCTCTGCCTCTGAAATAATTCTTTTTAATGTTTAAAAACAACAATGTTAGTATCAATACTTACAATGTTTTTAAGATTTTATTTATTTATTTGAGAGGCAGAACCACAGAGAGAGGAAGAGACAGAGAAAGATCTTCCACCCGCTGGTCCACTCCCCAAATGGCTACAAAGGCCAGAGCCGAAGCCAGGAGCCTCCTCCGGGTCTCCTAAGTGGGTGCAGGGCCACAAGCACTCGGGCCATTTTCCACTGTTCGCCCAGGCCACAAGCACAGAGCTGGACAGAAAGAGGAGCAGCCAGGACACAAACCGGCACCCACATGGGAAGCCAGCATCATAGGCAGAGGCCCAGCCCCGCTATTCCATGGCACTAGCCCCTCAATATTTATAAATTAATAAACATCTGGAACTGGTCCAGATGTCACTGATTCTATTTTTAGTAAGTTCTATATGTAAATATAATTTATTTTAGTAAATTATATTTTTAAAAAGATTTATTTATTTATTTGAAAGGCAGAGTTACAGAGAGGGAAAGACAGAGAGGTCTTCTATCTGCTGGTTCACTCCCCAGATGGCCACAATGGCTGGAGCTGGGCCGATCTGAAGCCAGTAGCTTCTTCTGGGTCTCCTACCTGGGTGGCAGGGACCCAAGCACTTGGGCCATCTTTGCTGCTTTTCCAGGAGCATTAGCAGGGAGCTGGACCGGAAGTGGAGCAGCGGGGACACAAACCAGTGCCCATATGAGATGTTGATGCCACACCACGCTATACCTGCTGCTCCAGAGCACTGGCCCCAGTAAGTTATATTTTAAGACTATCATTCTACATGGGTTGATCTCAGTCAACTTCACTTCAACATACTTGCTTCAAAGATAGAAAAAGTGGTGGAGATAAGAGTTGCTTAACTGTACCAACCACAGATACTAGTTATCTTCCAATGGGTGCCACTGAGAAACACTATTAAAGGCTAAAGCAGTAATGTGATCTCATTTTCATGGCTGATATTGTTAAGCTGACAGTAAATAAAATTCAACTTTAAAAGAAAAACAAATTTGGTTTTATTACTGCAATGCAAAGACACTGATTTAACAAATGCAAAGTACACTCCACCTTTGGCAGAGCAAAATGCCACCTTTCTACGCATTTGTATTTCGAGGGACACTACAAAGAAGCCAAGGGCTCTTCTGCACTCTGCTTCTACCTCCCTGCACTGTTCAAGTCCTCACACAGGCCACCACTGCCTCCTCTAACTCTCCCCTTAGCTCCTTCTTCAAAACAACAAGCTTCCTCTGGTTTCCTACCTCTCTGAGCTCAGTCTTTTCCCTTCTTCTTCCGTTCACATCTCACATGCAGTGTCCCTTAGGATTTTGTCTAACCTGCCTTCTCCTCTAACAAGAAAAGTTCTCCCAGGGCCATTGCATCCATTCCCAAGTTCATATATTATCTGATAATCTAAGTGTCAATCTCCAATCTCTCTCAACACCGTTTTCTTTTGCAATCCTCCTGTTTTCTACACACTCTGCACTCTCCGTTCCCTCCACGTGCCAAAAACCTTCACAGACATCAGGCCCAAAATGTCATCAACTCTCCTCAACAGTGCTGGCTAACATTCTGGATCAGAAATCACTTTCAAGTACACCATCACAGACCAGGCAACCATCACACCCGGCCAGAAATGTGGAAACCAAAGTTTGAAAAGAACAAGCAACCTGCACAAGGAGACACTACCACAAGCACAGAACAGTAACTCAAATACAGGGCTTCTGACACCAGCCTGGGGCCTTTTCCAACACTCCACAATGCTCCCAAAAGAAAAGATCTCTAAATAGTAGGTTACCATTATTATTATTTTAAAAAATGATTAGTCTTGGCCGGCGCCGTAGCTCAACAGGCTAATCCTCCGCCTTGCGGCGCCGGCACACCGGGTTCTAGTCCCGGTCGGGGCACCGATCCTGTCCCGGTTGCCCCTCTTCCAGGCCAGCTCTCTGCTGTGGCTAGGGAGTGCAGTGGAGGATGGCCCAAGTGTTTGGGTCCTGCACCCCATGGGAGACCAGGAGAAGCACCTGGCTCCTGCCATCGGAACAGCGCGGTGCGCCGGCCGCAGCGCGCCAACCGCGGCGGCCATTGGAGGGTGAACCAACGGCAAAAGGAAGACCTTTCTCTCTGTCTCTCTCTCTCACTGTCCACTCTGTCAAAAAAAAAAAAAAAAAAGAAAAAAAGTAAAAAAAAATGATTAGTCTTATCTGTTTCCTTCTAGAAATTAATTCCTAATTAAGGTTTAATCCAGAAGTAAATTATTTTCTAACTATTACACACATACATACACACCCACAAATAGCCAAACTGATTAAGACAGAAGGAGAGAAAAACGGGCAGGCAGTTGGTGTGGCAGCTCCGAGGCTGCGTGAGACGACACCCATGTCCACGTCGCAGTGTGGAGTTCCCACGTGGCTCTGCTCCCAGTTCTGCTCCTGCTCTAGCTTCCTGCCAATGTCCACCCTGGGGGGCAGCAGGGAAGAAGTAGGGGCTCACATACTGGGGTTCCTGCCATCCACGTCAGGGACCTGGACTGAGATCCTCAGGCAAACATTTAAGGACAGAACCAGAGGGTGGGAGATGTCCGCCCCACCACCTCTGAAACAATTTTTTTTTTTTAAAAAGAAGAATATTAACAGGAAAAAAATTAAAGCAATAAAAGTTTAGAACAATTTGTGTCTAAAAATAAATTCTTTACATTTAAAACAATTTAAATTTTTAAATTTTTAAGGTAATAATCTAATACACAAGTTTGATTAATAGGTAATGCACAGAATTCACTTTCATGAACTATCTAGTCCTAGTTCTGGTTTTATATAAAGGCTGATAGAGGAATTTAAAGATAAAATTTTTTAAAAAAAGGTCTGGCATTGTGGTACAGCTGGTGAAGTCACAGCTTACGACACTAGCATCCCACATGGGCACTGGTTCCAGTCCTGGCTGCTTCATTCCCATCCATCTCCCTGCTAATGGCCTGGGAAAAGCAGCAGAGTATGACCCAACTGTTTGGGCCCCTGTCACCCACATGCAAGACCCAGATGAAGCTCCTCGCTTTGGCCTGGTTCAACCCTGGCCATTGTGGCGTCTATGGAGTGAACCGAGTATCAGTGGTTCTCTCTCTCTCTCTTTTTGTAACTCTGCCTTTTAAAAAAATAATTTTTTAAAAAGTTGGTAAGATTAAAATCAGAAATAAAAACTCGTACTACTGTGACTACGAAGTGATACAGGAATCCTTATAATGACCAGTAAAGCATCAGAGACCATCACTAGGAGCCCAGACCAAAGACCAGCACAGAGCTGGTTAGAGTTCCAACAATTTGCAGCCACTGTGTAAACACTGATTGAAGAGATTAACCGATGGTTGCTAAATATATAGCATGACATATGCATGTCTCTAAGTATCCCCCACAGATAGACAACTGGGAATAAACAAGTGAAGAAACAGTAGAGGAACTAGATAATGCTAGGATTGAGAAAATGAACAGCAAGAAGGTGGGTATCTTATGTCCCGGGAGATTGATAGTCTGACAAGGACATAGCACACACAGTAGATTCTAACCAGGGATATATAACTCAAATCTAAACACGAGGAAACACCAGTCAACCAAAATCGACCAATATACTGTAAAACATTTGGCTTGAGTTTTCATGCATGTCAAGGTCATGAAAGGCTAAGGAACTATTCCCAGATTAAATGTTACTAGTGTTAAATTTCCTGACTACATCAATACCATGGCTATGTAAATGAGTATCTTTGTTCCTACAATTAAACACTATGGTCTTAAGGGAAAAAGGAAATGATGTATATAACCTATTCTCCAATGTTTCAGAAGTTACAATGCTATGTGTTTAACTGTCTGTTCATAAGGAGACAATGAATGAGGGAGAGATAAAGCAATGTAACAATTCTTAAAAATTGATGAATCTGGGGCCGGCGCTGTGGTGCAGCAGGTTAATGCCCTGGCCTTTAGCGCCGGGATCCCATATGGGCGCCGATTCGAGACCCGGGTGCTCCACTTCCAATCCAGCTCTCTGCTATGGCCTGGGAAAGCAGTAGAAGATGGCCCAAGTCCTTAAGCCCCTGCACCCACGTGGGTGACCCAGAAGAAGCTTTTGGCTTCAGATCGGCACAGCTCCAGCCGTTGCGGCCAACTGGGGAGTGAACTATCGGATGGAAGACACTCTCTGTCTCTGCCTCTCTTTTCTCTGTGTAACTAACATACAAATAAATAAATAAATCTTTTTAAAAAATTGATTAATCTGCATAAAGGGCTAATTCTCTGTACTACTGTCTCACTTCTTCACAAACTTGAAGCTATTTCAAAGTAAACCATTACAAATCAGAGCAAAGGCCATGGCATTTGGCCTAGGTTAAGACAACTGTGTCCTATTGTCAGAATGTAGAGTTTGAATCCAAGATCCACTCTCAATTCCAGCTTCCTGCTAACACATACCCTGGGAGGCAGTAGGTGACGGTTCAATGAGTTCGGTCCCTGCCACCCACAAAGGAGACCAGAATTGCATTCCCCACTCCTGGCACACCTTGAGAGAGCTACTGGGTCATCTGGGGAGTGACCAACAGATGGAAGCTATCTTGGTGCTTCTCTGCGTCCCCTTGTCCCCCCCCCCCCCAAATTGCAAAGAACAGGGAAGGCTTTCAGTTTTGTACATAAATTTTATCCTTTGATAATGAAAAAGGTAAGTAATATCACAGGCTCAAAAACGAGCAAGTGGCCGGCACCGCGGCTCACTAGGCTAATCCTCCTGTAGCACCGGCACCCTGGGTTCTAGTACTGGTTGCCCCTCTTCCAGTCCAGTTCTCTGCTGTGGCCCGGGAAGGCAGTGGAGGATGGCCCAGGTCCTTGGGCCCTGCACCCGCATGGGAGACCAGGAGAAGCACCTGGCACCTGGCTTCAGATCGGCCAGCGTAGTGGCCATTTAGGGGGTGAACCAATGGAAAAGGAAGAACTTTCTCTCTCTCTCTCTCTTTCTCTCTAACTCCACCTGTCAAAAATTTAAAAAAAAAAAAAAAGAACGAGTAAGTGACCACTTCCAGAAGTGTAGGCTCCTTGTTTCCATCAGATAATAGGCAATGGTCGAAATGCTTCCAACGCCCAGAAGTCTACTGCTACTATTCAAAGATCTAAACTTCCAGAGGGTAGAGGGTTCTATATATTCTCTAATAAAATCACTGTACGTTCAACCAAGTAGCACATCTCAGCACTTGAAAGAATCAGTTCCAAATTTAGAGAGCATGGTGTTCCTGGGAAAATAACCACTGTGTTCCAACTTCATCTATAAAGTGAACTCAGGGAAGTATCTGTTATCATTTCATAGGGCTGTTAGCAGGACTGCACAAGCACTCGATAAATATCAGCTCTTTTAAATCTAACTTGCCGGTTCACCTCAAAAGCACTAGTCAAAGAAGTCACACATTATTTCCAAATCAGGCCCAAATCCAACGAAATCAAAGAGGCAAAAACTTACTATGTTCAAAAACCAGAAAATTAATTACAAGCAAATTACCAGCAAAATAGGTCAGCGTAGATCACAGGCCAATTCAAGAGCTGAAATACTTTGCCAACAGAACCGTAGAGCTGTGATGGTTACTATCAGAACAACCGACCTGGCGGCAGGTGACAGGGTGACCTGTGACCCTGCCATCCCACGGGAGTGGGGCTCAGCTTCCCATCCAGCTGCCTCCTGACGCCTACAGGAAAGCCAGGGAGACGGGCCAGCAGCTGGGCCCCGGCCAGCCACGTGGAGCCCGGGGTGACCTCCGGCGCTGCATCAGACTAGCCCAGCTGCCACACTAGGCGGCTGCAACCGGGGACAAGCAGAGGAGCTATCTCCCCATCTCCCCCTCCTCCCTCTATGTCCTCCCTCCTCTCTGTAACTCTTTGAGATTAAAACAATAAACCTTACCCCAAAAAACCCACAAAGACTGCCACCTAGAAGTGCAGAATGACACCCTGGGAGGCGGCGAACGGCTCCCGCACTCGGTCCCTGCGACCCCCATGTGGGAGGCCGGAACTGAGCGCTCGGCCTGGCTTCGGCCTGACCCAGGCCTGGCGGCTGAGGGCATCTGGGGCGTGAGCCAGCGGACGAGCCCTCTTCCCCAGCCGCTGGCTCTGCGCGCCTTCCATGGACAATTAAAAATAAACTTCTGTTTAGTGCAAGGCCGGGAAATCGAACCCAGTTATTCCCGTCAGCGTCTCTAACCTGGGGTGGGGTCTCTGAGGGTGTCTGCCTTCCACCCCCGCGGTCCTGACCCCTAAACTCATCCTGCACACGACGACGACGTGGCGACCCCGGGGGGTCGCGGGACAGGTCGCAGGCGGGGCCCCGCTCGGCCCCAACCAGCCCCAGGCTCGCCCTCCGCTGCAGCGAAGTTTAACTCGAGCCAGGAAGGCGCCCCAGCTCTGCCGGCGCCCCCACTCCGCCGGCGCCGTGCTCAGCCGGGGCCCCCACTCCGCCGGCGCCCCCACTCCGCCGGGGCCCCCACCCAGCCGGCGCCCCCACTCCGCCGGGGCCCCCACCCAGCCGGCGCCCCCACTCCGCCAGGGCCCCCACTCCGCCGGGGCCCCCACCCAGCCGGCGCCCCCACTCTGCCCGCGCCCCCACTCCGCCGGGGCCCCCACCCAGCCGGCGCCCCCACCCCGCCGGCGCCCCCACCCTGCAGGCGCCCCCACTCCGCCGGCGCCCCCACCCCGCCGGCGCCCCCACTCTGCCCGCGCCGAGCTCAGCCCCGCTCCAGCGGCACGCAAGCTGGAAAGCCCCGCGCCCCGGGCCGCCCCCGCCCCCGCGCCCCGGGCCGCCCCCGCCCCCGCACCCCGCGCCCCGTGCCCCCGCACCCCGCACCCCCTGACCCCCTCACCGCCCCGCGCCCCGGGCCGCCCCCCGCACCGCCCCCCGCACCCCGCGCCCCGTGCCCCCGCCCCCCGCGCCCCCTGACCCCCTCACCGCCCCGCGCCCCCGCCCCCCGCGCCCCCTGACCCCCTCACCGCCCCGCGCCCCGCGCCCCCTCACCGCCCCCTGACCCCCTCACCGCCCCGCGCCCCGCGCCCCCTCACCGCCCCCTGACCCCCTCACCGCCCCGCGCCCCGCGCCCCCTCACCGCCCCCTGACCCCCTCACCGCCCCGCGCCCCGCGCCCGCCTTCTCCTCACTTCTTCAAGTCGCTGCTGAAGAGGCCGAAGGCGCCCGAGGGGGAAATGGTCGCGGTGGCCTCCTGCCCCAGCTCCGCCGTCTCTCCCGCGCCCGACTGCTCACTGTAAGCAAGACTGTTGCTCGCCATGGCCGCGGCCGCGGGGTCGCGAGGGGCTCGGGCCGGCCGGACGCGGAGCGCGGCTCCCTGTGGCGGACGGCTCCGGGCGCTTCCGGGCTCGGCGGGCCGCGGCGGCCGCGCGTGCGCAGTGCGGGCGCGCGGCGGATTCCGGGCTCCGGGCGGCGGGGTGGGCGGGGCGGGCCGGGGAGGCGGGGCGGGGCGGGCGGCGGGGCGGGGCGGGCCGGGGAGGCGGGGCGGGGCGGGCGGCGGGGCGGGGCGGGCCGGGGAGGCGCCGCCGAGGGGCGGCCCGGCTGGGCCTGGCGGCCGCGGGGTCCGAACTCCCAGCTCCTGGATCCCGGGCTCTGCGGGCTCCGCTACGACCAAGGGGGCAGTCTGGGGCGTGAACAGCAGATGGAGGACCCCTCCCTCTCCCTCTCCCTCTCCCTCCCCCTCTTCCTCTCCTTCTCTCTCTCACTCCCCTTCCCCCCCCCCCCCATTCTGGGTCTCCTGCAGGGTGCAGGGGTGCAGACACTTAGGCCACCTTCTGCTGCTTTCCCGGGCACATGAGCAGGGAGCGCGATGGGAAGTGGAGCAGCCGGGACTCGAACCAGTGCCCTTATGGGATGCCGGCATTGCAGACAGTGGCTTAACCTACGCCACAGCACCGGCCCCACCTTTTCTCCTTTTCTAGGAGCGTATACGTTATAAAAACCAACTCAAAACATTGCAGAACAAGAACACGTTGCGACCCTAGCTGGAGGAGCAGGAATAGGCCCTCCAGACCGGTGTCCATTTGCCCCCCACACACAAAGCCCGTCACCGGCACGCGTTAGTGGAAGAAGTAGGTCGCGATCTGCGATGTGCAGAGCGTGGAGACACCAGACAGCTGCAGCCCAATTCCCGGGCTCCCGAGAGGTGGGCGGTGCGGTTTCTGAGTCTGAGGCTGACAGGTGCACGTTCAGGCCTGCCCAGGCTCCTGGTCAGCCGTGACCTTCCCTGACGCGGGTTTTCAGGGAATGTTTAGGGCGGCTGAGTGGGCTTCCCTGAGTCTGGGGACTATGTGAAGGCGGTGGTCACTTCCAGTCCCGGCCTGATTCCTCTGAAGAGACCTTGTGGGAAGATACGGATACTGATGTTGATCATGTAGACATCAGTTACTGGAGATTCTCCTGGACCAGTTGCACCACTCCCTCGATTCACTGAGTTCCTTTAGCCATGCTAAGGCTGGGAGGCTGGGTCCTGGTGATCTCTTGCCTCTGTTTTAGGGTCGCTTGAATAGCAGTTCCATTTCAATGGGAAACACTGCAGAACAAACTCCCACCAGAAGTGGACACGTGGCCTCGCAGGAATGTGCTTCTTGGGATGCCTGTGTTGCATATTGGAGTGCGTGTGTTTGAGTCCCAGATTCCCGCTGGGGTGCATCACCTGGGAGACAGAAGATGGCTACAGCAGAGGCTCCCTGCCACCCACAGTGGAGGTCTGTATCAACTGCCTCACTCCTGGCTCTGATCTGGCCCGGCCCTGAGGGTTGCAGACATTGGAGAAGTGGGGAGATCTCTTTATCTTCCTTTCAAATAAATAATAAAAATTATTATTTTTTAAAACTCTACTGCTAAAAAAAGCACTCAACCAAGGCGGTCTAATGGACCTATAAGGAGTTTGCTGTTTTTGTTACATTAAACTATTACTGAATTTTTGACAAGGAAAAGACAAAACACCTCCAAATTGATTTTGTAGGATTAGCATGCTCATACCTAAGCCTCACTTTTTTAAAATACAAAAATATACTAAGAGACTAAATACTAAACAAACACTAGATGAAAAGCAAAGGGTCAGTGCTGGGCTGTAGCAGGCTATCTAACTCTCCTTCTCTGTCACTCCACCTTTCAAATAAATTAATCTTTTTAAAAACATATTAAGTATTGGAAAAGTTGGGGCCGGTGCCGTGGCGCAGTAGGTTAATCCTCTGCCTACTGCGTCGGCATCCCACATGGATGCCAGTTCTAGTCCCGGCTGCTCCACTTCCAATCCAGCTCCCTGCTGATACGCCTGGAAAAGCAATAGAGGATGGCTCAAGTCCTTGGGCTCCTGTACCTGCATGAGAGACTGGGAAAAAGCACCTGGCTCCTGGCTTCGGATCAGTGAGCTCCAGCCGTTACAACCATTTAGGGAGTGAACCAACGGAGGGAAGATCTCTGTCTCTCCCTCTGTCTGTAAACTCTACCTCTCAAATAAATAAATAAAAATCTTCTTTAAAAAAAAAGAAAATGTATTTAATAATATTCGATCAGCCCTTCTAATTTAAAGAAGTATCTAGTAACTGAGAAATAAGAGTAAATACAGGTATTCATGGTGTCCGTGGAGGGAATTAGTTCTGAGACCCCCACCACCACCAAAAGCTGTACACACTCAGGTCCCTCATATAAAATGGTGTGTTTTTCACATATTACCCATGCACATCCTCCCTTATACTTTAAGTAACCTGTTGATTGCTTATATCACCTAATACAATGTAAATGTTATATAAATCATTGCTTTAATATGTGTTTTGGGAATAATGACAAGAAAATTTTATTTAGTATTTTCAATCTGTATTGGCAGAATCTGGAGATACAGAAGCATAAGTGTGGATGTCTTATTATATTTTACCATTATTATGGGTACATACATGGGTTTTTGTACATATTATGTTAAAAATACTTCCACAAAATATGCACAGTAAAACATATACCTTATCTCACAGAGTAACATGAAAAGCATTCCAACTAAAGTCAAAAAAGGACAAATATGCCTACTGCACAATTACCATTTAATACTGCTCCATAGATTCTAGCAATGCAATAAGAAAAGAAAAATGAATGAGAAAATCAACCATGAGAAGAAGTTGATATTTATAGATTATATAATTGTCCCACCGGAAAATCTCAAAACTATTAGACCTCTAAGTGGATTTAGCAGACTGCTACCTGGAAAATCTAACAGCTCTCCTACACACCCTAGCATCTATTAGAAATATAATCCTGAAAGAGTCTTCTTCCACAGAAAAAGAAATGCGTAAGACTTAACTTGAGAAAAATCTGTAACATTCTACCAAAAGGCAGGGATTAGGGAAAGGCCTAAAAAGGATTCCGTGTTTCTAAAAAGAAACGTCCAAATGAATCTGTGTATTTACTGCACTTTCAGTCAACACCTTCGAGTTCATCTGGAAGAATAGATGTAGCCAGTAACAGTGACATTGGGGGGGGGGGGGTGATGAAGGACTTACCCAGCCACGATTTCTTGTGCTATAGAGTTATGATGCATACGTTTGGTGTTGCAGCTGGATATTGTAGATTAAGCTTCCATTCGCAGTGCTAGCACTGATTCGAATCCCAGCTGCTCTGCTACTGATCCTGCTCCCTGCTAATGCACCTGGGAAAGCAGCAGAAGATGGCCCACGTACTTGGGCTCCTGTCACCCACGTGGGAGTCCCATATGGAGTTCCAGGCTCCTGGCTTCAGCCTGGCCCAGGCTTGACTGTTGAGACCATTTGGGAAGCGAACCAACTAGCAGGTGAAAAAATCTCTCTCTCTCCATCTTTCTCTCTCTCTTTGTCACTCTGCCTTTCAAATAAATAAAATAAATCTTAAAAACAAGTTTGGTACTGACTCATCTAGGTGAAGAAATTCATCGGTGGAATGGACAGAACCAGAGGCAGCTTTATGTGGATGTTGACAATCTGACAAAGCTGTCATTTCCAATGAGTTAGGAAGCAATGTATCCTTCAGTAAACACTGCAGGCGATAGTTAACTATGTGGCAGGACACAGAGCTGGCTTTCTATGTTGGTTGCCTATGACTTCAGCAACAATGACCTCAAGGTTAATGGTTTGAGGCAACACAAAATGTATCCTGTTGCAGTTCTGGAATCCGGAAATTTGAAATCAAGGCACACAGTCCAAGGTACAGCTCCACTGCTCCCTCCAGAGGCTCCGGGGGGTGGGAGGATCAATGCCATCTTCCGCTGCTACACCACCTGCAGCTCACAGCCCACCTCGGCTCACAGCTCTGCCCTCTCCAAACAGCCGTATAACATCCTTACCGGCTCTATCTTCCCATGGCCTCCTCTGTGCCTCAGACCTCCTTCTGCCTGCCTCTTAAAGGGGGCACTGTGGGGGCCAGCGCTGTGGCACAGCAGGTTAAGCTGCCATCTACAGTGCCAGCATCCCATATGGGCACCTGTTCAAGTCCTGGCTGCTACACTTCCAATCCAGCTCCCTGCTAATGGTGGGGGGAAGCAGCAGAGGATGGCCCAAATCCTTGGGTCCCTGCACCCATGTGGGTGAGCCAGTGGATGGAAGATCTCTCCCACTGTTTCTTCCTCTCTCTGTAACTCTGACTTCCAAATAAATAAATAACTCTTTATTTTAATAAAGAAGTTTAAATGACCTTGGTCATGGGAACAAAGGCTTAAGATATACAAAATGATCTTATTATTTACACTTTTCCTCATATTCCTAAAAGTAAATTCTTGTATTCAGTGTGAGTTTTGGAGCAGTTTACCGTTTAATAGTTAGATAGTCTGCTTAGCACAGTGAAGCAGCTCTGCGCTTAGGGCTACTGGCAGTGTTGCTGGGTGTCCCCTGGGGCTCACACACACAGGTGCACAGAACACAGCCCTTAGGGCCATTCTTTCCACCTCTCTGTGCAACAGAAAAAGTAGTCCATCAGACCAGGTATGAACCTTAACTCTGTCACCAGCTAACTGTGTGAAGACGCAGATAAATTGTTAACCTTTCTGAGACTCTAAGCGACAAGGAATGTACTCAAAGATATAAACAACGACTACTCACAGGTCATCATTCTCATTTAAAAATAAAATTCTTCAAAAGGAAAATATCACATGCAGAATATTTTTGCAGGTAGAAATGAACTTCCTGTTTCTATGTTTTAAAAAAAGTGTGTTTGACTCAGCAGTTAAGATATGCGCAACCGTCATCATCAGTGCTCCTGGTTCAAGTCCTGGCTCTGCCTCCTATTCACTTTCCTGCCCATGAGCATCCCGGGAGGCAGCAGGTGACAGCTCAGGTAGTTGTGATATGATGTATCTGGGCAGTGAGTTCACGTTTAGGCAAGCAGGAACTCTTCAGTCTCTTCAAGTTAATGCTCTCTCTTTAACCGTCAGCTTGAGACACCCACCCAGGATGCACCTGTCACACTGGGACTATGGCACACACTGAGACTCCATGCTGCTTGCCCATCCAGTTCAGGTGTTTCCCTCTTCCTTATTAAAAGGTGGAGGGTGGGAGAGAGCTCCCTTTCCACCCGGAGAGCACTGTCAGACATACCACTCCTGTTTTCACTTAGAGGTACTGTTTTCAGTTCTTTCTGTTTCTCTTTGGTGTACTCATATTGGGTATTTCTCTATATGGGGTGGCCAACCCCCACCCAAGGATGCATATTTATTCTCTCATTGCTAAATAAATTCTGTTCCTATTTGCACACGATACCAGACTCTACTTAGTATTTCTGTTTCTGCAGGAGACAAGAATCTGGATCAAAAATTAATATACTCATTGTCCACATCAGTTGAGTCTTTGCCACACATGGGAGGCCTGGATTGTGTTCTAGGCTCCCGGAGTTGGCCTGTCCAGGCTTGGCTGCTGTGGGCATTTGGGGAGCAAGCCAGCATGCGGAAGATTCCCTCCCTCCCTTTCCCCTCCCTCAACTCTGCCTTTTAAGTAAAGTGAAAATAAATAATAAAAATAATCCTGAAAGTCCCTGGACTTCCCCCTACTTGTTGAAGTCATGGAATCAGCCCTCCAAACCTCTTTGAGAACTACTCTCTGAGTGGCAAAGCTCTGAAGCCACATCAGTGTGCAGACAGGAACGTGAGTTTTGTAGTGATTCAGTCGGCAAAGACATCAGGACCTTGCCCCACCCCCGGCACACACAGGTCAGGTAGAGCAGAAACGTGGGGAAAACAAGGCCTGACTTCCAGAGGTTACAGTAACAAAGGAGAGAGCCCTGTGTAAGACTCTGCAGAAGTCATGTACCCTGTGTAGGGTACACCTGAGGTGGCACCTTAGGAGGGCAGCCGGGTCTGGGAACAGATACCACAGACACAACGCACAGCTTCTCAGCACTAATGCACTGTGTGCGCTGCTGGAGTCCGTGACAAGCCGTGCCCCCTCCCCCACGACATCGCTGGCATCGCTGTATGACTGACAGCCCCTGACAACCAATCAAATCACCTGCTGCTTGGACATCCACAAGTTCAGGGCGAGAGGTGCTCCTGGTCCCACCACCGCCAAGAAGCTTCAAGAGTGGGGTCCCCCTTCGACACTCTGCCCTGCAGGGCCAGGAAAACCAGTTAGACGTGAGAACACAGCCGCCCTGAGACACATGGCTCTGCATGCAACCGCACTCCTACCACTGAGCATCAGCTCGATTAAAACTGTGATGAAAACAGCAGCCGCAGGGAAGGAGGCAGCAGTGCAGTCTGGCCTTATGGTCAGTGCATCCAGGTGAACGAGGAACACAGTGAGGTAACAAAGACTTCGTCACAGCTACCTGGAGGCCAGAGAAAGCTTGGGGCTTCAGACAAGGCACAGACCTGAAGGCTGGAAGTGGAACAACCCTCTTTCTGATTTAATCGCCAAAGGAAGCCAGAAACTAGGCCCTACAAGGCCTAGAAATCATCTTCGAGGGACTGTAGACATTTCACACACTGCTGACTTGGCCCAGTCATGTGTTCCAGTGGGCCTTGCATATGGAGCAGGCACCAGCCACGTGGGGCTCATTGTGCGTGGTGCAGTGGAAGCAGAAGAAAGGAGAGAACACAGGCCAGCGCTGCAGCTCATTTGGCTAATCCTCCGCCTGCGGCGCCGGCACCCCGGGTTCTAGTCCCAATTGGGGTGCCAGTCCTGTCCTGATTGCTCCTCTTCCAGGCCAGCTCTCTGCTGTGGTCCGGGGAGGCAGTGGAGGATGGCCCAAGTGCTTGGGCCCTGTACCCGCATGGGAGACCAGGAGGAAGCACCTGGCTCCTGGCTTCAGATCAGGGCAGCGCGCCAGCCTTGGCGGCCATTTGGGGGGTTAACCACCAGAGGGAAGACCTTTCTCTCTGTCTCTCCCTCTCACTGTCTAACTCTACCTGTCAAAAAAAAAAAAAAAAAAAAAAAAAAACAACGAAGAAGAGAAGACAAACAGAATGGCCTGGAAGTGGGGAGAAATCATTCAGGGGTGTTCGTGTGCGTTAAGGATTTATTCAGTTATTTGAAAGACCAAGAGAGAGAGACAGAGAGTTTTCCATCTCCTGGTTCTCTGCCCAAATGCCCAGGGTTGGGCCAGGCAGAAGGCAGGAGCCAGGAACTTCATGTGGGTCTCCCACGTGGGTGCGGGGGCCCAAGTCCTTGGGCCATCACTGCTGCCTTCCCAGGCCTAGCAGGGAGCTGGGTTGGAGGCGGAGCAGCTGGGACTTGAATCTGTGCTCCAATGGGAGGCCCTTGGGCCCTGCACCCGCATGGGAGACCAGGAGAAGCACCTGGCTCCTGGCTTCGGATCAGCGGCCATTGGAGGGTGAACCAACAGAAGAGGAAGACCTTTCTCTCTGTCTCTCTCTCTCACTGTCCACTCTGCCTGTCAAAAAAAAAAAAAAAAAAAAAAGAAAGAAAGAAAGAAAGAAAGAAATCTGTGGGGAGGAACTGCTGCCTTGCACAGCTCAGGAGACAAGGGCCGCACTGCCCTCAGGGACCAGGACAGAGGCTTGGGGCTCTGTGTGGTGCTGGTCTCGAAGCATGGGCCTGGCGCTGAGCTCCTGGGCAGGGTCCTGACCGCACCTGCCTGCCCGACTCCCCAGTGCTTTTGCTCCACTGTCTGCTGGAGGCTGAGGGACATCAAGCCTCCTTCCCAAGGACACAGCCCCTAGACCTGCCCTAGTGTCAGAGCAGACATGGCACCTGCGCTCAGGTGGGACCGCCTTGGTCCGCCTGCATCGCTGCAGCCTCGTGGGCCTGGTGTGTTCCTGAGACCACGCAGGGCTTTGTGGCTGTGATAGCCAGGTGTGACCCAGGTTACTGCCAGCCCGGGGGGCCAAGGGACTGCGTCCTCTCCCCCTCCCCCAACCTCTGGGGAGCAGGGCAGGAGGGCGTGCTCGGGCTCTGTCTGGAAGCTCAGTGCCAGTCCTGTTACGGTGAAGCCGACCGCTGCAGAAGCAGAGCCGGAGGCCCCCGCCCCAGGCCCGTCCTGGCAGACGGAGTCTCCAGACCTGCCCTGAGCCGGCGCCCCCTGGGGAAGGCCCTGGGTTCCGGTGTGCATCACCTGCAGCCTCGAGCAGGTCTTGCACACATCCACAAGACAGCAGAGCCCAGAGACTGAGAGACTCAGGTGCAGGGGTGCAGCTTGGTGTCAGCCTGGGAGGCCACGGGATTGCCTTTCCCACCCTTCCCCAGCCCTGCACAGACAGCCAGGGGCAGGGCACCAAAGTGAGCACAGGACTACCTTCAGGAAACAAGTGCCAGGCCGGTAAAACCCAACAGTAGGCAGATCCTGACAGCCCCTGGCCCTAGGCCAGCACCTGTGCGTGCAGCCTCTGGGTATGCCCTGGTGCCAAGAGGAGACCTCGACTTACGCCCCAGCCAGCATCACCTGCAGTGGGTTGCAGCAGGACTGGGGGACAAACCCACCTCAGCAGCACAGCAGGCAGCCCCAGACAACGTGGGCCTTGGCCCCACTCCACACTGTGCTGGTCCTCCAGGTTGAGGCTCCGAGCACGCATGAACACTGAGGCACTGGGAGGCCACAGACCTGGTCACTCCGTTCCAGCCCTAAGCCTTGGAGGGACAGAAGGTAGGTGGGTTGCCGAGTCATTGTGCTGAGACCCGGGGCTGGTGCCACAGACCCATGCGTCCACACCGTGCTCTGGGCCAGTGGTCCACAGAGTGTAGAACAGTGGGCTCCAGCTTGCCCTGCCTCCACTCCAGGGGGCCACCATCAACACCTGCACAGCCTGCAGGGTCTGCGAGGGGCACCCACACCTCCACTGCCCCTGCTGCTGATGTACAGGGGCAGCAGTTACAGCGAGAGCGCCCTACAGGGTCCAGCTGGAACCGAGGCCGAACACCAAACTGACACCCAGACACACAGCCTCAGGGAAGACTCCTACAACCAAAGCCCCTCTGTAAGAGTGATAGAGATGGAGGGATGAGCTTGTGATTGCAAAATAAACAGAAAGCACATCATTGGGAAAATGAGAAGAAAAAACAGGGAGGAGGAGGGAGAGTGGGAAGTATCATTATGCTCTAAAATCTGTATATATGAAATTTGTTCACCTTATAAATAAAAAAAGTTTTAAATAAAAAATAAAAGTGATAGAGACAGGGACTGGCACTGTGACGCAGCTGGTTAACACCCTGGCCTGAAGTGCCGGCATCCCATGTGGGTGCCGGTTCAAGACTCGGCTGCCCCAGTTCCGATCCAGCTCTCTCCCATGGCCTGGGAAAGCAGCAGAATATGGCCCAAGTCCTTGGGCCCCTGCACCTGCATGGGAGACCCAGAAGAAGCTCCTGGCTCCTGGCTTTGGATCAGCGCGGCTCCAGCAGTTATGGCCAGTTGGGGAGTGAACCATCGGATGGAAGACCTCTCTCTCTGCCTCTCCTCTCTCTGTGTAACTCTGACTTTCAAATAAATAAATATATATTTTTAAAAAGTGATAGACAAGTTGGAAGAATCCATATTATTATTATTATTATTATTATTATTTTTGACAGGCAGAGTGGACAGTGAGAGAGACAGACAGAGAGAAAGGTCTTCCTTTACCATTGGTTCACCCTCCAATGGCCGCCGCGGCCGGCGCACCGTGCTGATCCAAAGCCAGGAGCCAGGTGCTTCTCCTGGTCTCCCATGGGGTGCAGGGCCCAAGCACTTGGGCCATCCTCCACTGCACTCCCGGGCCACAGCAGAGAGCTGGCCTGGAAGAGGGGCAACCGGGACAGAATCCGGTGCCCCGACCGGGACCAGAACCCGGGGTGCTGGCGCCGCAGGTGGAGGATTAGCCTAGTGAGCTGTGGCGCCGGCCAGAATCCATATTATTATAGTGTCCATGCTACCCAAAGCACTTTAAACGTCAGATGTAGTCATGCATCGTAGAACCAGAAAAAATAGTCTGAAACTTCATACGAGAGCACAAAAGACCATGAATCGCCAAAGCAATCTTGAACAGAAAGAACAGGGTCAGAGGCACCGTAGTACTGATTTCAGGACATACTACAGAGACACTGTTACCAAAACAGCATGATATTAGTGTAAAAACAGACACAGAAACCCATGGAACAGGATGGAAATCCCAGAAGTGAATTCTTTTTTTTTTTTGACAGGCAGAGTGGACAGTGAGAGAGAGAGAGACAGAGAGAAAGGTCTTCCTTTGCCGTTGGTTCACCCTCCAATGGCCGCTGCGGCCGACACACCGCACTGATCCAATGGCAGGAGCCAAGTGCTTCTCCTGGTCTCCCATGGGGTGCAGGGCCCAAGCACTTGGGCCATCCTCCACTGCACTCCCTGGCCACAGCAGAGAGCTGGCCTGGAAGAGGGGCAACCGGGATAGAATCTGGCGCCCCGACCGGGACTAGAACCCAGAGTGCCAGCGCCGCTAGGTGGAGGATTAGCCTATAGAGCCACGGCGCCGGTCGAGAAGTGAATTCTTGCATCTAAGGCAGGGCTGGGGAAACATTTTTCTGCCAAGGGCCACTTGGATATTTACGACATCATTCACAGGCCATACAAGTTATCAACCTAAAGGTTAGCCTGCTATAGATTTATTGGATTTTGAGTCCTGCCTGCGGTTGCCTTGGCAAGGCCAGACCAAACGATTTCAAGGGCCTTATACAGCCAGGGGCAGGATGTTCCCACCCTGATTAATTTCTAAGCCAACTGTTTACAAAGCACCGGAAGCCTACACTCGAGAAAGGATAGTTTCCGGAATAAATGGTGCTGAGGAAGCAGGATATCCACATGCAGAAGTCTGAAACTAGATCCTGACCTCTCCTCCTATGCAAAAACCAACTCAAAATCAACCGAAGCCTAAACGTCAGGCTTGAAACTGTGAAATGAAATGAAAAAGACACAGGAGAAACACTTCAAAACCTCAACACAGGCAACGATACTTTGTTAAAACTCCAAGAGCGGTGGCAACAAAAGCAAAACTAGATGAAAGAGAGTATATCAAAATTATATCCTGCACAGCAAAAGAAACAATCAACAGTAAAAAGAGACAAATGAAGGATGGAAAAACATTTGCTAACACTTCCTCTGACAAAGGATTAATATCCAGGCTACACAAGGAATTCAAAACACACGACAGAAATCCAGGTAGGAGATGGGCAAAGGTGTGGACTAGACATTGCTCAAAAGAAATACAAGTGGCCAAAAAATATGTGAAAAAATGCTTAGTATCACCAGCTACAAGGGAAATGCAAGTGAAAACCACAAAGAAATGTCATCTCACTCTAGTTAGAAATGTTTTTAGGCCGTCGCCGTGGCTCAACAGGCTAATCCTCCACCTAGCAGCGCCGGCACACCAGATTCTAGTCCCAGTCGGGGCACCGGATTCTGTCCCGGTTGCCCCTCTTCCAGGCCAGCTCTCTGCTGTGGCCTGGGAGTGCAGTGGAGGATGGCTCAAGGCTTGGGCCCTGCATCCCATGGGAGACCAGGAGAAGCACCTGGCTCCTGCCTTCAGATCAGTGCGGTGCGCCGGCTGCAGCGCGCTGGCCGTGGCGGCCATTGGAGGGTGAACCAACGGCAAAGGAAGACCTTTCTCTCTGTCTCTCTCTCTCTCACTGTCCAATCTGCCTGTCAAAAAAAAAAAAAAGAAATGTTTGTATCCAAAGCACAAAATAAAATGAGGTGGACATTTGACCTAATGATGCATTTGTGTCCCAAATTGCAATATCTGGGCTTGATACCCACCCCGGCTCCTGACTCCAGCTGCCTGCTGAGACAGAACCTGGAAGGCAGTGTGATGGTCCCGGTCGTTGGATTCCTGCCACCCCTGTGGGAGACCTGGATTGCATTCCTGCCTCCCAGCTGCAGCTGGTGCAGACCTGGTCATTTTGGGCATTTGAGGAGGGAACAAGCAAATGGAAGATTTCTCATTCTCTCTCTGTCTCTCTGTCTCTGTCTCTTTCTTTTTCTCCCTCTCTCTCCCCCCAACCTTGCCTCTCAAGTAAATAAATTTAAATTTTAATTGTTTTCCAAAGATTGATTTATTTATTTGAAAGACAGAGAGACAGGGGTAGTTCCTGGCTCCTGGTTTCAGCCTGGCCCAGCTCTGGCTGATACGGCCATTTGGGGAGTGAACCAGTATAAAGAAGATCTCTCTTTTGCTCACTCTTTTTTTTTTTTGAAATAAATAAATCTTTTTAAAAATCTCAAAAGTCTTAAAAAGTGTAAAAGACAAAAATAGGAACAAATAACAAGTCCAACAAATAGAAAACAATGCCAAATACATTAGACACTAACTCAGTTATAACAATCACTTTAAAGGTCAATGATCTAAAAACACCAATGAAAACACAGAAATTTGCAGAACGGATCAAAAATTAAGACCCAGCTATGTGTTGTCTATATGAAAACCATCTTAAACACAGTCACATGCAGAATAAAAGCAAAGGAATGGAGAGAGGTAACCCAGGCTAATTAATGCACCAGATGTGAAGATCGACCATGAATCAAAAAGAAGTGTGAATCTCCAGAATGACTTCAGCAGGACGGTGGACCTGTGCTTTCCCACACTCGTCCTCTTCCAGAAACGTCAAACTGAGCAGCCATCCACGCATGAGGCAAAGAACCCAGCTGAGCGAGAGCACCTGAGTGCAGCTCAGAAACTGGGCAAGACACAACGAGGAGAGTGCAAGGGCGGGCGCACAGCGGTGTTACCCCACACCCAGGACCAGGCAGCGCCGTCTGAACAATGGTACTTTCCACAGAGAGAGAAGTGTGTGTACTCTGGCACCAGGGCCACGCCAGGGACACCTGGTGCTAGGCTGGCCTGCATGGTCCAGACTGCAGGCCAGCACCTACAGATCAATTCTCCAAGTCCACCCCAATGCCAGGGCAGCCTGCACAACCTCAGAGTCCAGGTCAGCCCCTGTGGGTTCGGGCTCCGGGCTCATCCAGCACCTGCAACCTCGGGCTGCTTACTGGCCCCCAGAGCCCCATGCTGCAGCGTACCTAGCATATAAGCCCACTGCAACAGGTTCCGAATCCAAACCCACCAGAGTAGACAACAGTGCTGGGTCAGCTGTCACACATGCAGGTTCAGGGATGTCCCACAGATCCAGTTTCCAGGTTTCCCATGTAGCAGCCTGGCCCCTGTGCCCACTAGCTCCAAGCCAGCCCCTTAGGTGGCTTTCACCTCAGCTCCAGCAGACCTAGCATCCAGTCCACCCAGGCCAGCAGCTATGGACTTACGCTCCAGACCCATCCCTCAGACCCATTTCCACAAATACCTTCACACCAGCAAACAGCTGTGGACTCCAGCTGTAGGCCCTCCCCAATGGGTACAGAGTCCAGGTCCACCTAAGAGTTTCCTGGTACCAGCACCAGACCCCATAGACCTAGGAACAAGGCCTGCCTACCACATACTCAGGCTCCAGGCCTGCCCCGCCCCCTAGACACATCCTCCAGCCCCCCAGCCCCAGATTCAGTTGACATGCACATCCCCCTCACCCACGGACCCTAGCACCAGGCTCTGTGGACCCAGATCCCAGAACCACCCCCCACTAACCCAGACATCAGCCAGCCTAGCCTGAGTTCTCCAGATTCCAAAACACGTACAGATGCACCAGGTTGCTCACCCAGAGTCTCTGCATGGGTGGATAGCCAAGGAAACACCTGCCAAAGGCAGTGTACAACGGCTGGAATAGGTACCTACTTCTTCAAACCTGCAGACACAGGAAAGGCTACAAGGATTGTGAACAACCAGAGAAACATACAAACCAAACGGACAATGTAAAGTACTAGCTATTACTAGTAACTGACTCTAAAAAAATGAAGAGTTAAGAATTTTCCACCAAGGTATTGAAAACAATCATCTTGGCCGGCGCCGTGGCTTAACAGGCTAATCCTCCGCCTTGCGGCGCCGGCACACCGGGTTCTAGTCCCGGTTGGGGCACCGGATTCTATCCCGGTTGCTCCTCTTCCAGGCCAGCTCTCTGCTGTGGCCAGGGAGTGCAGTGGAGGATGGCCCAAGTGCTTGGGCCCTGCACCTGCATGGGAGACCAGGAGAAGCACCTGGCTCCTGGCTTTGGATCAGCGAGATGCGCCAGCCACAGCAGCCATTGGAGGGTGAACCAACAGCAAAGGAAGACCTTTCTCTCTGTCTCTCTCTCTCTCACTATCCACTCTGCCTGTCAAAACAAAACAAAACAAAAAACAACAACCATCTTATAAAGTCCAGTGAGGAATAAGAGAAAACAGAGACAATGAAACAAAATCATGAGAACAATAATAAGCAAAATGAGAAGTTCAAAAACAGATAGAAACACCCCCAAAAGAGCCAACAGAAATTCTGGAGCTAAAGAACACAATGATTGAAATGAAAAATTCAGTGGAGAGGATCCACAGTTGATTCAATCAACAAAAAAAATCAGCGGGTTCAAAGACGTGTCACCTGGAAACATGCAGAGGAGCAAAAGGGAAACAGAGGGGAGAGAAGTGAAGAAGACCTATGAGACTCAGAGCCTCCAGCAAGTAAACCAGTGTACACACAAAGGGTTCCCCGAAGCAGAAGAGACACAGAAAATCACATAGCAAAATAATTACAGAGAAATTCCCAAGTCTAGCAAGAAATAAATACCCAGATGCATGAGATCCAAGTCCTGCAAAATGATTAAATATAAAGAGAATTTCACAACAAATATGCTCATCAAATTCTCAAAAACCAAGAGAATATTGAACACAGTACAAGAAAAGCAACCTGACCCATTGGAGGGATCCTCCGTGAGACCCTCAACAGAAACCTGGCAGGCCAGGAGCCAGTGGGATGGTATATTCAGAGTGCTAAAGAAAAAACTGTCGAAGGAAGAATACTGTAGTCAGCAGGAAAGCCCTTCACAAATGCAGGAGAGATGAGGACTTTGCCAATGCCCTTTCCTCTCCCAAAACTGTGTGGGTTTATCTCCACTAGACCTGCCTGACCAGAAAGGCTAAAGTGGGTTCTTTAAACTTAAAAGAAAAGAAATTAACAACATCAAAAAATGAAACTATAAGCCCCACTGTAAAAGTAAAAAAAAAAGTCAAATTCATAATACTCTATTTTGCAATGGTGGTGCATAAATCACTTTGACCCCTGGTGTAGAAGTTAAAAGACAAAAAGGTATTTTAAAACAATAGTGGTAATAATCTTGCAATTGATGTCTGAAATATAAAAGTATAAGTAACATAAAATGTGAGGGATGGGGTCGGCGTTGTGGCGCAGTAGGTTAATCCTCCGCCTGCAGTGTTGGCATCCCATATGGGCGCTGGTTCTAGTCTTCGCTGCCCCTCTTCCAGTCCAACTTTCTGCTGTAGCCTGGGAAAGCAGTCCTTGGGCCCCTGCATCCACATGGGAGACCAGGAAGAAGCGCCCGGCTCCTGGCTTCAGATCGGCGCAGCTCCAGCTGTTGTGACCATCCGGGGAGTGAACCAACAGAAGGAAGACCTTTCTCTCTGTCTCTCCCTCTCACTGTCTATAACTCTAACTCTCAAATAAAATCTTTAAAAAATGCGAGGGAGTAGAGAAATTAAAATGTAGAGTTTCACAGCAGTTGAAGCTAGGTTATCATCAGCTTAACTGTTACAAGGTACCATGTATAAGCCTTATGATGACTAAAATGAAAATATCTATGGCAGACACACTAAAGAGAAAGAGAAAACAATCAACATCACTGCAAGAAATCAGGAAATCATACAGGAAGACAGCCAGAGAGGACACATGGAACAAAGGCACCACGCAACAGCCGAAAGCAAATGAACAAGATGACAACAGCAGCTCCTCACCTGCTAATAACTTCTTCAGATACAAATAGGCTAAGTTCTGCAATCAAAAGACATATGGAGGCTGCATGGATTGAAAAAAACAAGATGCAACTTTGTGCTACCTACCAAAGACTCACTATACTTTTTATTTTTTATTTTTTTGAGAGCGACAGAGAGCTCCCATCTGCTGATTCACCCTCCAGGTGGCTGTCACAGCTGCGGATGGGCCAAGGCCGAAGCCAGGAGTGAGAACCCAACACGCGGCCACCACTCTCCCGCAGTCTGCACTAGCAGGAAGCCAGAGTCGGGAGCCAGAGGAGGTATCAAACCCAAGTGTTCTGACATAGAACCTGGGCATCCCAATCAGCATTGGAAACACTTGGCCACTTTCTCTCATGCTAGCTTTGAGGTCATACACATAGCTTAGAAATGAAGAAATTTCATGCACATGCCTAGCTTAAAAGAGCAAGAGTTGGCTGCTCTTATACTAAACAGCTTAAGTACGACAGCTGTCACAAGATACAAAGTGTATTATGTAATAATAAAGGATCAACTCCTCAACCATCTATAACAACTGTATTTTTTTTTCTGACAGGCAGAGTGGACAGTGAGAGAGAGAGACAGAGAGAAAGGTCTTCCTTTAGCCGATGGTTCACCCCCCAATGGCCGCTGCGGCCAGCGCACCGCGCTGATCTGAAGCCAGGAGCCAGGTGCTTCTCCTGGTCTCCCGTGCGGGTGCAGGGCCCAAGCACTTGGGCCATCCTCCACTGCCTTCCTGGGCCACAGCAGAGAGCTGGCCTGGAAGAGGAACAACCAGGACAGAATCCGGCACCCCGACTGGGACTAGAACCTGGTGTACCGGCGCCGCAGGCGGAGGATTAGTGTATTGAGCCGCAGCACCGGCCCAACAATTGTAAATTTATATGCCTCCAGCAAAATTCCAAAGTCCCAGCAAGTTATTGTGTGGGTACTGACAAACAACTCTGAAATGCATACTAGAAGACAAGAGACCCAGAACAGCCAAGAACAAAATCAGAACACTGACGCTACCCAACTTCTAAGACTGTTATAAAGGCATGGTTACTAAGACCAGGTGGGGGTGCTGGTGCTGTGGCGCAGCCAGTAAAGCTGCCACCTACAGTGCTGGCATCGCATATGGCTGCCGGTTCAAGTCCCGGCTGCTCCATTTCTGATCCAGCTCTCTGCTGTGGCCTGGGAAAGCAGCAGAAGATGGCCCAAGTCCTTGGGTCCCTGCACCCACACGGGAGACTCGGAAGAAGCTCCTGGCTTCTGGCCTCGGATCGGCGCAGCTCCAGATGTTGCAGTCAACAGGGGATTGAACCAGCAGATGCAGTACACCGTGCTCTCTCTCTCTGTGTGTAGCTCTCACTTTAAAATAAATAAATAGATCTTAAAAAAAAAAACAAAAACAAAAACAGGTGGCATTGGCAAAAGAATAGGCAAACAGATCAGTGGATCCAAATAGCTCCCAGGAATGGAGCCACACATGCGTGTGCACTGCCAGCTGGTCTTTGACAAGGAGCAGACAATGCAGTAGGATGAGGGCAGGATGAAGACAGTCATTGCAGCAAATAGCTCTGAAGGAACTAGAAATGCGCACAAAAAATTCAGTCCAGGTGCTGGCGTTGTGGGGCAGCGGGGCGCGCCACCACTTGTGATGCTGGCGTCTTTTGTGAGTGCTGGCTTGGTTTGTCCCTGTCGCTCCACTTCTGATCAAGCACCCTTCTAATGGTCTGGAAAAAGCAGTGGAAGATGGCCCAAGTAGTTGGGCCTCTGCCATCCAGTGCCACAGACCGGATGAAGCTCCTGGCTTCAGTCTGGCCTAGTGCCGGCCATTGCAGCTATTTGAGTAGTGAACCAGTGGATGGAAGATTTCTCTCTCTCTGCAACTCTGACTTTCTAGATAAATATATAAATCTTTAAAAAAATGAATCTAGATAAATATCTTATACCCTTCTCAAGATTAACTCAAAATAGAACACGAACCCAAATGTAAGGTGCAAAACTATAAAACTTGTAGAAGATAATGAGGATGCTTTATTGACTTTGGGCATGGTGACTTTTTAGATACAGTACCAATAGCCTGATTCATGAAAGAAACCATTGATTTGCTGGACTTCATTAAGGTTTAAATATTTCTGCTCTGTGACAGACAATGTCAAAACAACAAGATCACCGGCACCATGGCTCACTAGGCTAATCCTCTGCCTGCAGCACCGGCACCCTGGGTTCTAGTCCCAGTTGGGGTGCCGGATTCTGTCCTGGTTGCTCCTCTTCCAGTCCAGCTCTCTGCTGTGGCCCAGGAGTGCAGTGGAGGATGGCCCAAGTGCTTGGGCCCTGCACCCCATGGGAGACCAGGAGGAAGCACCTGGCTCCTGGCTTCAGATCAGCACAGCTCTGGCCATAGCAGCCATTTGGGGGGTGAACCAACGGGAAGAAGACCTTTCTCTCTGTCTCTCTCTCTCTCACTATCTAACTCTGCCTGTCAAACAAACAAACAAACAAAACCAATGAGATCACAGCCCCAGACTGGGAGAAGATATTTGCACATGTCCGGCCTGAATAAGAACTGTTATCCAAAAGACACAAAGAACCCTCAAAACTCAACAACGAGAAAACAGGCGATCTGACTAATAAACAGGCAAAATACCCAAATGAAGCCTTATCAAGAGATGTGCAGACGGCAAGAAAACACGGGAAAACCGGCTCCCCATCACGCAGCAGCCTTTATTACTGAATTTCCATATGGATCGCCATTCACACAAATGTATATAGATTGTACGTTCCAAGAACATTTCTAGAACCATACCTGTCAAATGAGTCGCTGGAGTCATTCCGTGATACGAACAGGAACAGAGTATAGGTTCACTTCCACTAGATACCTCTTCTCAATTTCTGTGTTTCTAACATGTGCATATGTTAATTTCTAATGAGAAAAAATTTAAAGTAAACAAAATAAGGAATATCTTTGGAACAATTCGGGAAATGTGAATATGGACTTTATACTACCGAATATTACTGCAGTTAAAGTCTCTTGAAAAAGTTGTTTATATGTAAAAGCATATACATTGAAAGAGAAAGAAAGATGGTGGCAAAGTGTTTACATTTGGTGAATCTAGATAAAGAGTATAAATGCATTCATTTTCTCTTTCAACTTTTCTGTTGGTTTGAAAATCTATTTTCAAGACGAAAAGAAAAAACAAAAGCATGTGCACAGATAACCTCTAGTTTGTAAAGGCTCTTAAAGTTCTTTATATATATATACATACATGCATGTATATACACATAAATATTTATTTTATTTGAAAGGCAGAGTTGCAGAGAGGAGGGCAGAGAGGAAGATCTTCCATGCGCTGCTTCCTCCCCCCAAACGCCTGCTGTGGCCAGGGCTGGGCCAGACCGCGGCCAGGAGCCTGGGACTGCTCTCAGGCCTCCGACTGGCTTTCGGGGGGGGGGGGCATATCCTCGGGCCACCTTCTGCTGCCTCCCAGGCAGGGAGGTGGCCAGAGGCACAGCAGCTGAGACTCCAGCCTGGAGCCAGTGTTCACACACACGCTGGGCCACGCGCCAGCCCTCTTGAAGTTCTGCTAACCTCGGAACAGACCACACAGGATGCTGAGTGCTCAGGTGACCTCATTCTGAGTGCTGATCTGTGTGACTGCACGTCGTTGTGTAACAGCTTTTTATTAATGTCGTTGGGATGGGAAATGGCTTATTAATTCTTAATTAGGTATAATTATGAAGGAAACGTGGTAAGGGCCTGGTTATCAAGCAAACAAAATAAATCAGAAACATACAGCCACAGGATATTTTCAGGAAATGCACTAACTCAACCATCCCCAAGACTCAATTCCATACCCTGTCTGGAAGGGATAAAGTTCTGTCCCTTCACCTCTCAAATGCATACCTTGAAAATCAGTATAAGTGGCCGGCACTGTGGCACAGTGGGTTAACACCCTGGCCAGCAGCGCTGGCATCCCACATGGGTGCCAGTTCGAGTCCTGGCTGCTCCACTTCCTATCCAGCTCTCTGCTATGGCCTGGGAAAGCAGCAGAAGATGGCCCAAGTCCTCGGGCCCCTGCATCCACATGGGAGACCCAGAGGAAGCTCCTGGCTCCTGGCTTCCGATCAGCACAGCTCCGGCCGTTGCAGCCAATTGGGGAGTGAACCATCGGATGGAAGCCTCTCTCTCTCTCTGCCTCTCCTTTCTCTGTGTAATTCTGCCTTTTATATAAATAAAAATAAACCTTTTTAAAAAATCAGTGTAAAAGATGTCATGATATCAACTCCTTTCTTCACACTAGCTGTGGCGATTATTATGACCGCAATACACTAGAAAAAGAGATTTTAAAAAAGATTGAAAGGTAGAGCAACAGAGAAAGAGAGACAGATAGACAAAGAGAGAGAGACTTTAAACCCACTGGTTCACTCCCCAAATGGCCATGGGTGGGCCAGGCCAAAGCCAGGAGCCTGGAACTGCAGCCCGGTCTCCCACGTGAGCGGCAGCACCCAAGTCTTTAGTTCATCTTACGCTGCTGTCCCTGGTGCACTGGCAGGAAGCTGGATCAGAAGTGGGGCGCTGAGGACTCGAGCCAGCACTCAGGTACGGGATACTGGCATTGTAAGCAGCAGCTTAACCTGCTGTGCCAAGACACTGGCACGTCACACCTACATTCTGGAAACGCTAAGTCAGTCTCATGTCGAAGACTGACACAGGAGAGCATTAAGGTCACGAAGTCCACGACAGTTCAGCGGGATTGGCTGCAGAGACTACGCTCATGTTCGGTGCTGTGGGGATTCTCTGAGACACGTTCTTGGCACAGCAACTGGACCTCTGCTGTCCACGAGGGGGAGGCACAGGGCCACCTCTGCTGTCCACGAGGGGGAGGCACAGGGCCACCTCTGCTGTCCACGAGGGGGAGGCACAGGGCCACCACTGCTGTCCACGAGGGGGAGGCACAGGGCCACCACTGCTATCCACGACGGGGAGGCACAGGGCCACCACTGCTGTGCCACGAGGGGGAGGCACAGGGCCACCGCTGCTGTGCCACGATGGGGAGGCACAGGGCCACCGCTGCTGTGCCACGACGGGGAGGCACAGGGCCACCGCTGCTGTGCCACGACGGGGAGGCACAGGGCCACCGCTGCTGTGCCACGACGGGGAGGCACAGGGCCACCGCTGCTGTGCCACGACGGGGAGGCACAGGGCCACCGCTGCTGTGCCACGACGGGGAGGCACAGGGCCACCTCTGCTGTCCATGAGGGGGAGGCACAGGGTCACCGCTGCTGTGCCACGACGGGGAGGCACAGGGCCACCGCTGCTGTGCCACGACGGGGAGGCACAGGGCCACCGCTGCTGTGCCACGACGGGGAGGCACAGGGCCACCGCTGCTGTGCCACGAGGGGGAGGCACAGGGCCACCGCTGCTGTGCCACGACGGGGAGGCACAGGGCCACCCAGTGCGGAGGTGGGGCGTGAATTGCTTTCCCAAGTCACCCAAATAAAGTCTCAGACAACCGGAGGAATCGGTGGGTCTCATCCTGCCTGCAGGAGCTGCTGGTATCATTGGCATCGCCCTGTCAAACATACGCATCTCTCCGGCAGAGGAAGGAAGTAAGCTTTATTCTAACGTAACTGGTCCCAGTATCACTCCCAGCTGTGTCCCCACCGAGTGACTCCAGCACGTCGCAGGACCGAGTGAGCGATTTTGGAGCGACTTCAGCACTCTGAGCACCTGCTGTGAGATGGCAGATTCTTCAAGGGCAGGGGCTATGTGTTCTACCCTGGGTGCCTCACACGACCCCCACAGAGCCAACAGAGACCTTGGTGATCACGTTCGCAGGAAGGGATTCTCAGTGAGAATCGAAGAAACCGCTGCCTCTACCAACCCCGTGGAATTTTTGGAAGATAATGAAGTTCTCTACAGCTTTTTTATATTGCCTGAGTAAGATGCCATTGTTTGAAGAGTTTGGCAAAGGTTATAAAATTTAATTAACTCAGAGGGAGTGAAGAGTACTTGAGATTTTATTTTCTCTTCATAATTGCAATCGATGTGATAAAATTGTCTTCAACACTCACTCCTGTCACATTAGCATGTACAGTTAGTTTGAAGTCTCAAGTGATATATTCTCCCTTTGCTTCATGTTTCTTGACTGTTAAGGTTAATAGAAAAGGCCTGCATTCATTAGGAAAAAATTGTACTAAAAATATAATGTGACCCAATTAGTGCAAGGAGCTCTGGGCTCCCTGAAGTGGTAATTCCAGCTGCAGGCAGCAGAGGTCGCTGTCTTCACAGAAAACATCAGACACAAAGGCCTTGTAGCTGAGTTTTTCTCCTAATTTTAACCTGAGATGTTAACATGTGTTTTACATACAATTCCTCTCTCTCCTTTTACCGTTTCTGTAGTGAACACTGCTTTGATTTGCTGCACTGGTCAGCGCTGGGCTCAGGCTTTCACTCTGGTTAGGTTCTCGGCCACAGGGGTAAGTGGAAGGCGCGCCCAGGGTGGACACCATGATCAGTATTGCACTTCATAGCAACGACTGGCTCTGGCGCCAGTGCTGTGGCGCAGGAGGTGAGCCTCCAGCTGTGGTGTGGGCATCCCATACGGTCTCTGGTTTGTGACCCAGCTGCTCCACTTCCCATCCAGCTCTTTGCTATGGCCTGGGATAGCAGTAGAAGACGGCCCAGGTACCTGGGCTCCTGCACCCATGTGGAAGACCCAGAAGAGGCTCCTGGCTCCTGGCTTTGGGTTGGCCCAGGCTATTTGGGGAGTGAATCAGAAGATGGAAGACCTCTCCCTCCCTCCCTCTCTCTCCCTCCCTCCCCCATTCCCCCCCTCCCTCTCCCCCTCCCCCTCCCTCTCCCTCTCCCTCTTCCTCTGTAACTCTACCTCTCAAACAACAACAAAAAGACTGGCTCTTATTGCTGCTGCGAGAAAATTGCAAATGCAGGGTAACAAACCCTAGGGAACCAGGATGTACAGCAAACCGTGGAAGGCGGCGTGGGAAAGACAAAGATGGACAGGTGCCCAGCACAGCAGGGGAGGCTTCGACCCAGAGGCTGCGCACAGGGATGGCACCATGTCCACCTCTGGAAACTGCTGGACACCAGACCCACCACGTGACCATCTCTGAGCTGCGAGGTCCGGGCGAGACTCCAGCGTCGGTGCCCAAAAGGACAGAGACGGCAGCCCCACCGCCGGGTTCTCTCCCACTCAGCCGGCTGCTGGGCGGTCGCAGGGACCCTGCCCGTGTCGCTGAGCGCCCCTCCCCTTAGCATGGCCAGCGGTGTGAAAACGCCTCCACAGTGCCCGGGGCTCGTGGGCACGCCCCGCCCCAGTACTGGCTCTTCTCCCAGTGGGGGACATTCCAGGGGGGAGGGCCAGCACGAGGGACACCACGGGCTGTGGCCAGCAGCCGGGCCAGCTGCTGCTTTGCTGACTCAGCGCTTACAGGCTGGATGGGTTTTTCCTATTTTTTTTTTCTTTTTTTTTTTTTTTTTTATTTTTGACAGGCAGAGTGGACAGTGAGAGAGAGAGAGAGACAGAGAGAAAGGTCTTCCTTTGCCGTTGGTTCACCCTCTAATGGCCGCCGCGGTAGCGCGCTGCGGCCGGCGCACCGCGCTGTTCCGATGGCAGGAGCCAGGTGCTTATCCTGGTCTCCCATGCGGGTGCAGGGCCCAAGGACTTGGGCCATCCTCCACTGCACTCCCGGGCCACAGCAGAGAGCTGGACTGGAAGAGGGGCAACCGGGACAGGATCAGTGCCCCGACCGGGACTAGAACCCGGTGTGCCGGCGCTATTTTTTTTTTTTTTTTCTGTTCAGTTTGTGTGTATTGCCTCTGCTGCCCTCGCTCCTCGCTCCAGGGCTCTGAGAGTCAGGACACCCCGAGGCTGCTCGCCCACGGAGGGCTGATCCAGTGCTGGAGATGGGACACGGCAAGGAACACCAGGTTAACAGAAGAGTAGCCTGGGTGACACCTGCTAGGAAAGGCAGGAATACCAACGCACAGCTTACACGCCTCCGGTTCTGGGTGTGTAGAAACGGGGCAAGTTCCCTAAGAGAGAATGAGAGCAGCAACCATTTAATTACGGTAAGAAGCGTTTCATGACATTGCTAGAGTCAGAGATGGCAAGATTTGTTTTTGTCTTATCCGTGATCAATCAGAATGTTTTTACTCCACTCAAGGTGCTAGGAGTTCGTGCCTTCTTCGTGTTTGAGGCCCCAGGCCAAGCGGCAGGACCAGTCCATGGATTTAACCCTCCGTAAACAGAAGGAACAGATAAATAATTCAACCCAAAACTGGGTTCTGTTACACTGATCATGCCCTCAGTTAAAAATAAGTGCAGAAAACCCCCAGACTATTTAAGAAGGCTACACTGGGAGCAGGTTTGGAGAAAGCATTTTTGACCTTCAATAAAGAGTAAAACAAATTGAAGTCGCAGGTGTCGATGTAACTATGACATTTTCAAGTACATTTGCCAAAACCCGATGTTCCTGGACTGTCCTTACTCAGTGATTGTCTTTTTGTTGTTAAGACAATATGTCAGGCCGGCGCCGCGACTCACTAGGCTAATCCTCTGCCTGTGGCGCTGGCACCCCAGGTTCTAGTCCCGGTCGGGGCACCGGATTCTGTCCCGGTTTCTCCTCTTCCAGTCCAGCTCTCTGCTGTGGCCAGGGAGTGCAGTGGAGGATGGCCCAAGTGCTTGGGCCCTGCACCCACGTGGGAGACCAGGAGGAAGCACCTGGCTCCTGGCTTCGGATCAGCGCAGTGCGCCGGCCGTGGCGGCCATTTAAGGGGTGAACCAACGGAAAAGACCTTTGTCTCTCTTTCTCACTGTCTAACTCTGCCTGTCAAAAAAAAAAAAAAAAAAGACAATATGTCATAGCGCAAATATCTGGTTTTATTAATGCAGCTGAACTCAACAGAATACAACTAAACAACAATTACTAGAGTTCAACAACAAAAAATAAGCAGCTGCAGTGGTATTAATTATTCATGAAAATATAATGTTGACAATAATTTATTTTTTCCTACCTAAAACTATTTCTAGTTTGAAGGTCTTACTCCACATATTTTATGTTTTGTTACGTAGTGGCAAAAAATTACTTTGAAGTGGCTGGAAAAGAAGAGTCAGTAGCTCTCTGAGTGGTAACATTCCAGTGTGATGTGCCGAGTCCAGCGAACCAGGAACGCAGTCCTTGTCGGCCATGCTTGCTCTTCTCCATGGCATCACGGGGAAGCACGAAGACTGGGCTACTACCCAGTTCAGGAAGGAGCCAGGGTAATTTTGATTTTTATCACTACATTTAGTCCCTGGCTTTAAAACAAGCTAAAAGAGAACTCTCAAAACACAGTGATTTACTGAATCACGGCGCACGCCCAGCCACAAGCTGCAGGGTGTGGCTTGTCTGGGTGCCTGGTGTGTGGCTAAGACACTGCGCGAGTCTGACTGACATCACGTCCTGCAGAGGAGTGCGGGACGCTCTGGGGCCCGGCTCAGGAGGGCGATGCTGACACGAGGGCTGTCCTCCCCTTGCTCTGGGAGGAGCTGGCTGGGCTCACCTCCTGCTCGGTCGCCCTTGGGATGGTTAACGCTGGTTCCAAGCCCCAGTCTCATCAGTCTGGGGAGGCTCCCGCACCCTTGGCGGCAGCTTACCTCGGCGACCTTCAAAAAGCCCGTCATTCCTGGGTCGAGCCTTCAGTTGTTGGTCGTTTGGGTAAAAGCACACACGCGTGCACACACACCCTGAAAATTCCTACGACAGAGCCAGGCCTCATTTGGGCTTGCAGGGTTGTCACAGAGCCTAAGCAGTTGGATACTCACAAAGAACTTGGGGTAGGGCGTGGCGTGGAGTAACGCATTCGTGAACCTTCAGCCAAATCCTGCAGTGACTGTCAGGTACCACGGAAGCATCACCTTTTAAGTGATTTCTCAACAAATACCTGCTGGTTTCCCCTGATCCGACAGACACCCGTGGACAAGAATTCAAACTCAAGTGGGAAAAAAAGCTTATGCTATATTTTTAAAACATGAAACACAGTACTGTAAAGACAAAGAGAGCGAGAATGAGAGAGGGATAGAGGGAGAGAGAGAGATCTTCCACCTGCTGGTTCATTCCCCAGATGGCTGTGCCAGGAACCTGGAACCCCTTGTGTGTCTCCCACGTGGGTTCAGGGGCCCGAGCTTTTGGACCCCCTTCTGCTGCCTTTCCCAGACGCATTATCAGGGGATTGGACCAGAAGTGGAGCATCTGGGACTCGAACTAAAGCTTACATGGGATGCTGACATTGCAGGCGGTGGCTTAACCCGCCGTGCCGCTACGCCAATGCCAAAACTAAGATTCTTTACTGAGGCGGTAGTACTGGAGATAAAGAAGAGGCTAGATGAGAGAACTTGTGTGCTTTGAGAGTTACGGGATTAAAGATGAATTCTACAGCGAGAGTGAAGACGTTCAGAGCACCCATCAGCAGTTTCTGACTCGGGAACTCAGCTGAAGGTACGTGTGACCCTTGACCAGGATAGATTTTCTCTGAAAAGGGAGTGCATGGGCCGAATGTGCCCAAGGCATGATGGGATCACTGGACGGTCAGAACCGAAGTCGGAGAAGGGGACAGAAATTCAGCAGGTGTGAGCTCAGCCAAGAAGACCTCAGCCAAAGCATAAAGCAAAGGTAACAAGGACCGAGCGAAGGAAGGCGTAGGAAAGCAACCACACGACTGTCGCTGGCAGGGGGACAACAAGAGGGAGACTGAGCGGGAGGAGTGACAGATACCCCAGAGGTCCAAGAAGTGGTGACGTGATGGCAGTGTAGGTCGGGCAGAAGCCTGACTCTATTTCCGTCACTGGACAAGTCGGATGCACAGCTGCTACACCCAAAGCAGATCACCTGTTGTCTTTTCTCCAATTGATCCTTGTTAATTAGCTACCACTAAACATTCCAAATATTTAGTCCCTTGAAGACGGGGAATAGTCACTTCCTCAAGAATAAACTGGGGGGCTGGCTGGCATTCTGGCATAGCTGGTAAAGCCTCCGACGGCAGTGTGGGCATCCCATACGGTTCCTAGTTCAAGTCCTGTCTGCTCCACTTCCAATCCAGCTCCCTGTTAATGCACCTGGGAAAGCAGCAGAAGGCGGCCCCAGTGCTCTGGGTCCTGCACCCACATGAGAGACCTGGAGGAAGTGCCTGGCTCCTAGCTTTGGCCTGGCCCAGCTCTGGCTGCTGCAGCCATTTGGGCCAGAGTCGGCCTGCAAGCTGTTTGCTGACCACTGATCTGGAATTCTGCAGAGCCCCCTAACCAGACTCCCCGTTTCTACCTAAAATGCAGACCTGGGTGAAGGTGACGGCTCTGAGCAGCGGGGACGAGAGGGAGGGCGTGGGGAAGGGCACACAGGCGACTTTGTGAGCGAAGAGGCAGAGCTTCTGCAGCTGCGCGTTCTGCTTTCTGTGTGCGTAGTGTAAGGCTCGGCTGTCACACGGCGAGCGGCAGAGCTGTGTATCCTGGGACCCCGTCTCGGTGCCATTCCTCCCTGCTCCGTCCCATGAAGACCTGTGCTCTATACCATCACCTGCAATCCCCGACTGGTTAAGGATTAGGCTTCTGGGGCCGGCGCTGTGGTGTAGCCGGTAAAGCCACCACCTGCAGTGCTGGCATTCCATATGGGTGCCGGTTCGAGTCCCGGCTGCTCCTCTTCTATCCAGCTCTCTGCTTTGGCCTGGGAAAGCAGTGGAAGATGGCCCAAGTCCTTGGGCCCCTGCACCCACATGGGAGACCTGGAAGAAGCTCCTGGCTCCTGGCTGCGGATCAGTGCAGCTCCGGCTGTTGCGGCCATCTTGGGAGTGAGCCAGTGGATGGAAGACCTCTCTCTCTGCCTCAGCCTCAACCTCTCTGTAACTCTGCCTTTCAAATAAAACAAATAAATCTTTATTTAAAAAAGAAAGGATTAGGCTTCTGAGAAAGCCATGAGCTTCTCCCGGAAAACCCTCGCCTCCACCTTCCTGTCTGTCCAAGGGGAAGTGCCCCTCCCAGGAACACTGCTAAGCGGCCTCTCGCTCAGCGTGGACTCAGAGGCTCTCCTCTGCCTGCCCCCGAGTACCTGGTGCAGCGTCTCAGGCCCCGTCCATCCTGGGGTCCTTGTGGGAGAGACGAGCACTGAGCCTTCTCCCACGGAAGGGCACGGAATCTTCACGAGGGAAGAGGTACGCTGGTTGGAGGGTGTCGTCACTAGGCTATGCAGAGGCCAAAGTCACACGGCCCCACAGGCAGGAGATAGAATGAGTTCAGGGGGACGGTCAAGACCAAAGAAGTCCAGGGAAGGCGGTCTGGGTCCAGGCCCACACTGGGGCAGAGACTGCTTCTCAGACTCGAATAGCAGAGCTCAGAACATTCTTTTCAGACAATCGGACTTGTATGGGAAGCAGAAGTCCGGGGCAGAAACCTGGGGTCCAGCGGCCACAGAGTTGGTCTCACTTCTTGGACAGAAAGGGTGAGAGATGTGAGGAGAGGGACAGCCAGAGCCCACAAGAGGAGTGATGCACGTGACCTTGAAGTGAACGTGGCCTCCGGTCAGCCGAGAGGAGCAGGCAGCCCAAGGCAAACTGGCGGAGGGGGGGGGGGTAGGGACACACACTAGGACCCATGGTCCTCTCTTCTTCCTCTCTGCAGGGCTGCCGGAGGGAGAAGCAGGTCCGGTGAGTGGCAGGGACAGGCAGGAGCTGGAGCTCTCTGACCGTCACAGCTCGATGGCCCTGGCCTCCGGCGTGCGCAGTCCTGGGCTGGGGACGGGAGGAGGAGGCAGTGACTGTGGGAGCTGTGGCTACACCCAGAAAGACACTGTGAGGTATGTAGGCTGTCAGTCTGCCCTAGTGTGGGCAATCTAAGATGAATGCTGGCCCTAATAAAAACCACCGTGAAAACCGTCACAAGCCAGAACAGAAAATTAAATCTGCCTTATGAGAAGTCAAATCCATTGAAAATACAAGGCTTCTGCGCTTGCCTTGGCATCCACTTTTTCCTGTTCTTTCATTTCCAGAAATGAATTCATAAGAAGCAAATCTATGGTGGAGCACAGTCGAGGGGCACACATCCCAGCAGAGGCAGGCGGTTTGACTCGCAAACCCATCGGGCCGGGACCGGTGTGAAAACTCATTACACCCTGAACGTCTCCCACAGCTCCGCGGCGCCGGCCTCTTAAACTTCCTAATAGAAAAAGTTGAATTCACATTACTCGTGCCTCCACCAGTTGCCCTCACTTCCATCAGAATAAATAAATAAATAAATTAGGACACTTTTCCACGTTCATTTTCATCTAAAAGGTTGTGATCCTGCAGGGCTTATTTCATGGTTTCTCAGAAGCCCACATTGCGGGAATCTCATTCTGAAGCCCGTGGGGAACATGCCTGTCTCTGCTCTGCTTGGCAGGCGAATGGAGAGAGAGGCGGGTGTGATTCAACTCCTGTTAAATTCTGAAGGTTGTGTATTAAAGGAATTGCAAAAAAATTAGTGCTGCAATGGAGTTCTATTTTATTTCATATTTGAAGGTTCTATCGTGACTAATGTATTTCTTGTGTCGTAATGAAGCAAGAAAACTTGACGAATTTGTAATCTCATCAGCTTTTATTTTAACATAATAGGGCAGAGAAAATTAAAAAAAAATTTATTTATGTGAGAGGCAGAGTTACAGAGAGAGGGAGAGATGGTAAGAGAGGCTTTCCATCCACTGGTTCACTCGCCAAATGGCTGCAACGGGCAGAGCTGGGCCAGTCCCAAGCCAGGAGCCAGGAGTTTCTTCTGGGTCTCCCATGCAGGTACAGGGGCTCAAGGACGTGGACCATCTTCCACTGATTCCCCAGGCCATTAGCAAGGGGTGGGATCAGAAGAGGAGCAGCTGGGACACAAGTGGGTTCCCATGTGGGATGCTGGTGCTACAGGCAGAAGCTTAACCCACTGCACCACAGTGCCGGCCCCTGAGAAAATGTTTTTCTAAAATTACTGCATCTATCAAACCATAGGAAAAACGGCTGACCACCGAGCAGCTCCTCTGGGCCTGGTGCTTTAACACATGTTCTCTCGTTAACAAGCCCCGTGAACTTACAGATCGAGAGTCTGGTGCTTAGGGACGGGTGCTGCCGCACAGCAGGCCAGGCCGTGGCCTGTGATGGTGTCGACCCATACCCGAGCACTGGCTGGAATCCAGGCTGCTCTTCTTCTGATCCAGCTTCCTGCCGATGTGCTGGGAAGGCAGCAAACCATGATGCGAGGACCTGGGTCCCTGCACCCACATGGAAGACCCATGCGGTGCTCCTGGCTTCTGGCTTTGACTTGGCCAGCACCAGCCGTTGTGGACCTTTGGGGAGTGAACCAGCAGCTGGAAGGTTTCTCTGTCTGTCTCTTCCCCACCACCCATCACTCTGCCCTTCAAATAAATAGGAAAAGAACACTCTTAAAAAAAAAAAGGGGGGGGGGTCTTAATTCCAAGCGTGGCTTTTGTGTCTGTGTCCAAGGAGCTTAGCTTTTACGCGACAGCCCCAACAGAGCCGCACATCACCGGGACTGGGTCCACTCAGTTTTGGGTGTATTAGTGTGATTTTGCAATAAAAGCCAGGAAAACGTAGCCGGCCTTGCTAACGGGCAGTGCTAGGCTTTTCAGTGTAAGACACCCGAGACTGCTGCGGACCGCGCTCGGGAGGGCTTCCTCCCCTTCTCGCTCTCAGGGCCTTTGCAAACATCACCAGTAGCTCTGGCTGTGCGGTAAGACCAAGCTGGCCACCCGGACCTGGCAGGGGGCGGAAGAGCAGCGCCGGGCTCCTCGGAGGCCGCGGAGGTACAGTGTGGAGCTGGAAGCCAGGCCTGGTAGGAAGCCTGACGGAGCTAGCGGCTCCTTTCCTGGCGGCTGGGGTCCTCCGTGCCGGGAGCACCCACGCAGTTTCCCAGGGAGAACAGGCCTGCAGGGCTCCGTGATGGCAGCAACTCAAGAGGTGGTGCCGCCAACACGAACTACAGATGGTATTAACTAACTTAAAAGCAATCTTTCTGGGCACTTCATGAGGCTATAGGTTCTCAAACTTTCATGTGCAGAATAACCTGGGGTTTCTTCCCAACCCAGAACCCTGGCTCCAAGGTGCAGAGAGGCCAACTCTGTGTCTAAGGCTGCTCTCCAATCCCGGGCACCATCACAAACTGCTATGGACGATCGGGTGCCGCCTATTTTTCTTATGGAACTAGCTTTTGGTTAAGTGACTTTGAATCTGATTAGATAGATGCTATATTTGTAACTGTAAAATATCACTTGATTTCTCTTAACACCGTGCGCCCGTGGGGCAAGCACTTGTGCTGCGGTTAAGCTGCCACGTGGGATGCGCGCATCCCATGTCAGAGGGCTGGCTCAAGTCCCTGCTCCGCTTCTGACCCAATTTCCTCCTGAGAAGCATCCTGGGAGGCCCAGGTGATACATGAAGCACCTAGGGTCTCCACCATCCATGTGGTAGACCCAGATTGTTCTAGACTAAACTAGGAGCTTCAGCCTGACCCTGCCCTGTGTTGAGAGCTTAGAGGATTAAACCAGCAGACAGAAGATGTCTGTTTCTGTCTCTAACTTTCAAATAAATAAATAAAACAATTTTTCAGAGTGCCCTCGTAACGTAATTCGTCCCAGATCAGACCTGGTTTGGAGTCAGCTCAGATAACTGGTAGCTCGCATACTGCACTTTCTACAGAAGCGGTCTGGATTTTATTCTGAATGGGTCAACTATTCACCCAGTTGAAAAGTGAAAGCCACATGGAAGGCTGTGTATCAGAAGTCACACACCCACTGCCTGAGCTTTCCCCTGGTCGCTCCTAGTTTCTGTGTATGCTTTCAAGGCTCCTTCATGGTCTTATTACAAAGCTAAGTCAGGACACTGCCCCCCCCTTTTTTTTTTTTGCTAAGTTAATGCTTTTGAATATCTCTCCTTCTGGGTGCACAGAGACCATTCTCTTGTTTTCAAGGGTACGCAGTGTTTCTTTGTGTGCATGTGACATTGTTTCTTTTTTCTTTTTTCTTTTTTTTTTTGACAGGCAGAGTGGACAGTGAGAGAGAGAGAGATACAGAGAGAAAGGTCTTCCTTTTTGCCGTTGGTTCACCCTCCAATGGCCGCTGTGGCCGGCACATCGCGCTGATCCGAAGCCAGGAGCCAGGTGCTTCCTCCTGGTCTCCCATGCGGGTGCAGGGCCTAAGGACTTGGGCCATCCTCTACTGCCTTCCCAGGGCACAGCAGAGAACTGGCCTGGAAGAGGAGCAACCGGGATAGAATCCGGCGCCCCGACCGGGACTAGAACCCGGTGTGCCGGCGCCGCAAGGCGGAGGATTAGCCTGTTAAGCCACGGCGCCGGCCAGACATTCTTCTTTAATCAGTCCTCCACTGTTAACACGTTGACTGTTCCCATGTGGTTTTGCTGCTACATACAATGTTACAGTAAATACCTTTTAGCTAAACTTAGTAGCCACCGGATCTAAAGACTCCATTCCTAGGCTTACACCCAAGAGAAGGGAAAGCATGTTCACACGAAGCTTGCACACACGAATTCACTACAGCATTGCTGTGACGTCAAAAACTGGAGCCAGTCCGGACGTGCAGCAGCTGAGGCAGGGGTGAGCGAGGCGCGCTGCTCCCACTCAGTGGGGTGGTATTCAGCCACAAAGAGCAGAGCATGGCAGGACCTGCCCCGCGGGTCCCCCTGCAAATGTCACCCTGAGTGGAACAAGCCGGATGCAAAACGCCGCACACTTCGCCGTTCTGCTTGCTCTCCTGTGGAAGGTCCCGAGTGGACAAATCCACTGGACAGACGGGGAGGAGCGCTTGCGCAGGATTTGGTGAGGAGAGCAGATGGGGTGGGTTGATGGCCGCTAACCCTGTGAAGGAGCCGGAAATCACTGAATTGTGCGTGTGACAGCAGTCAATCTGTGGTTTGTGAATTTTATCTCAACTTCAAAACACGTAACAAGCACAAACATGGCCATGGATCAAATCCCCGAAGTGAGACTGCTGGCTCCACCGGCAAGTCTGGAAGATTCTGCCGAGTTCTCTGCGGATCGTGTACCTTGTACGGGACTTGTTCCCTCTGAGCCTTGCCAACACAGTCTGTGTCACATTTTCAGAGTTTCGTCAAACTGCTAGATGGAAAAAATGGTATCTTAGTGTAGCTTTAATTTGTTGCTCTCTCATTACGAGGGGAATTGCGCTTTTTTTTCCCGTTTCCCATGGAACGAGCTAAGAGCTTAATCTGCTGGAAGCGCTTGCTTGGCTGCACGCTCTGTTGCGCAGGCATCTGCAGCTCCGTGGCAGGAGCAGTCGGCTCTGCTTCCAGCCCTCGCCATCAACGCCAGCTCCAGCCCTACCCCACCGTTCAGTGTGTAATTATTCAAATTAGTGAGCCTCTGCAGAAAATGAACCAAGTGCCATGAAAAGAGAGTAAAAGTGGAATTTTTAGCCTTTGAATCTGAGCTTTTGAAAACCAAACAAAAGGCTGCAGCCCCTCCAAATTACCGAGTACGCGACCGACCGTCTCTGCACCCTGCCATCTGATGCCCTCCAGGGCTGAGCGAACGGCTCGCAGCTCTGCCGGTGAGTAAACAGACCACGTAAACCCTGCTCGTTCCTTGACGCATTTCCTTCCGCGGGGCCTTCTGTCCTTGAAGCCCAGTCCTCCATGAGGATTCACCTCGATCACACACGTGCCCACTTTCCGGATGGAAAAACAGGTCCTCAGCAGACTCCCACGCTGAGCAGCTGCAAAGCTGCTTGCCAGTGACGTCCAGCTGCTAGGGTTCAGTGGCCGCAGCGACTCGACAGTTTCAAAACAAACCGTTTCGTCTCTTCTCAGTACCAGCTACCACGCTCATTTCCAAGGGCACACGCCAACTCAGGGCTGGATTGTGCTTTGTGCCTCCTGTGCCTGTCGCTTGCAATTTCCCCACCCAGGCCTGATTTTTTTTTTTTAAAGAGATTTTTATTCATGTGAAAGGAAGAGTTACTGAGAGAAGGAGAGAGAGAGAAAGCTTCCATCTGCTGGTTCACTACCCAAATAGTCCTAATGGCTGGGGCTGGGTTGGAACTGGGCCAGGCCAAAGCCAGGGGCCAAGAGCTTCATCTGGGTCTCCCATGTGGGTGCACATGGGCCATCTTCCGTTGCTTTCCCAGGTCATTAGCAGGGAGCTGAATCAGAAGTGGGGAAGCTGGGGCTTGAACCGGTGCCCACGGGGGATGCCGGTGCTACAGACAGTGGCTTAACTGCTATGCCCCAGTGCCGGCCCTCAGACTGATGGCTGGGGTCTCCGACTCTTGGGAAGGCGGTTGAGGATCAGAGAAGCATGCGAGCTGAGACTGGGGTAAGGAGACCAACGTTCTAGAAAAACTGACGGTGTGCGGGCTCTCTCCCCTTCAGCTCACACCCCAGCCCGGGAGGTGCAGACTGGAACTACTCTCACTTTATACAGTGAACAAACCAGAGCATCGCCAGCTCGGGCCCCTTGCCAGGGGCCACCTCGCTGGAAAGGGTAGACTCCATCCCCGAAGTCTGAGTCCAGGGCCTGTGCCCATCCCTGCTGTCTCTCAGCAGCAGCTTTCGCAGCAAAGCGCCCGAGGCCCAGCGGGGTGAAGCGCTCCCCGTTCCAGTGTGATGCCACCTCACGGAGTGTGGCACTACAACCCCCTGTGTCACATCTCGCCTGGGTTAGGAGCGGGTCCGGTCCGAGTTCAGAGAAGCGACAAAAACATCAGTAGCTGAGGAAGCCATGTATAGATGGCTTTCCAAATTTATAAATAAAAGTACGTAACAAGTGAATTAAGTCAAATCTCAGTAATTAATAACCCAATTCTCAAATTACTCAGCCTCTAGCAGACCTCAACTTGCGCCCATGGCTGAGCCAGTCTTTGACAAGAGTAACAGGATGACACTTTTTTTTTTGGATTTATTCCAGAGAAGTGAATACCTGACAAAAAATTGGGTCATGCTTATAGTAGTAAGTATTCAATGTTACAGCCAACAATCATTATTCCCTAGCCATTACTGTACGAATTTCAGACAGGCCAACTCATCCATCTCCCAAAATAACCCTGGGACGTTGGCTGTGCTGTTGAATACGGTATCCACTAACCTAGGTGTCTAACTTCAGTTAAGATGAGATAAAACTCACTTCCAGGGGCTGACACTGTGATGCAGCGAGTTAAGCTGGCACCTGTAATGCTGGCATCCCAAATGGGCACAGGTTTGAGTCCCGGCTGCTCCAGTTCCAATCCAGCACCCTGCTAATGTGCCTGGGAAAGCAGCACAAGATGGCCCAAGCGTTTGGGCCTCTGCCACCAATCAGAAAGACCCAGAAGGAGTTCTGGACTCCTGGCTTACACCTGGCCTGGTCCCAGCCGTGGTGGCCATCTGGGGAGTGAACCAGAAGAAGGAAGTTCTCTGTCTCTCCCCTTCTCTTTGTAACTCTTTCAAGGACATAAATAAATATTTTAAAAAATCAATTCCACAATTGCAAACAGTATTTTAAATACTCAATAGCCACACAAGGCCAGTGGCTACCACACTGGACAATGCCGGTCAAACGTTCCCATCCTGGCAGGCAGGACCAGCTGCGTGGGCGAGGGCCCTGGCCAGCCTGGCCTGGGCTCGGTTTGATGCCCTGCTGGTTTAACATAGTGTATTAAAAGTCTTCACAGTTTCTCCCAAGCCTCAGTCTCACATGTAATCAGTTTCACGTGCACTTTTCATAGAAGGCGTCAGCAATTTATCCAATCAATTAGGGGTTATCAAAGTCTTAGAGATGTTTAACCGGGGTCGGTCTGGAGTTTCCAGTTTGCCCTGGGACAGGCAAGTTAGGTCCTGGTGGCACAAGGGTTGCTGGATGGCACTGTCGCGCATCAGTGAGGAAGGCAGAGTTGGAGCAGAGCTCAGCGAAGAGGGAGGATTGGCACGGCCACACTGTTGCAATGGCCTGCTCCTCCCACAGGCAGAATGCGCTCCCAGCCCTCCTTCCCTGCCGAGGGCCAAGGACGCACAAACCAGGCAGAAACATTCTCACCTTCAGCACAGGGCCGGGAGCTCCCTCCCCACTGCCCCCTGAGCTGACTGGCCACTCCTACCACGCTCCACCTCCCCACTGCCTGGAACTGATCCTAGAGGGCAATTTCCCAAAAGTCTATTCTAGTGTTTTCTTTAAAAAACAAACAAACAAAAAAACTAGGACAAGCGATTGTCTCCATGCTTAGGTTAGGGGAGGCCGCACAGCAGTTCGGGTGCCTGGTCTGGGTCCTGGCTCCCCTGCTTCCAGTACATTTTGCTGCAAATGCACACCCAGGTGGGGGTGGGGGTGGGACGGGCAGCACATGATGGCTCATGTGTTTGGGACCACGCCACCAAGTACAAAATGTGGATGGAGCTCCTGGCTTCAGCCTGGCTTAGCCCTGGCTATTTCAGGCATTTGGGGAGTGAACCAGCAGATGGAAGAACTCTGCCTCTCAAAATGATAATAAATAAAAGCTTAAGAAATTAAAAATCAGGGGTCGGCATTGTGGTGTAGTGGATGAAGTCAGTCCCGTGAGGCTAGCATCCCATGCGGGGACTGGTTTGCGTTCTGGCTGCTGCACTTCTGACCTGGCTCCTGAGGCCGTCCAGTGGGGCTGGGGTCTGCGGCCCCTCAGACGTAGGTAGGATGTCCTCGCAAGCAGGCAGCCAGCTGTGGCTGGAAGGCCTGTCTCCAGATGGACCAGCGCCTCCCCCACTACAGCTCCTCGGGATGCGTGTGTGACTTTGCGGCTTTGAATCGTGCCTTCCAGTTGGTTGTGGTCTTCCAAGCTGAGCTGGCAGAGGGAGGGGCCGAGCCCCTAAGGAGAACTGGGCTGTCTCCAAGAGACCCCTGCTATCTCCATGAGCCCCAAGCCAACCAACATCCAGTATGTGAAACCCCCGTCCAATGGGCACCCCCAATAGAATGACCCAGTGAACAGACAGTAATGCCTTAAAACCCTGGGCACTTCCTCCAAGCCAGTGTCCCGTGCGGGCCTCCACCTGGTCTCCTCTTGGACCAGACGCTTTTTCTGTTGCTCCAATCAAATAAACTTTTCTGCTTCTTGGCAAATGGTTTCCTGGCTTTTTATTTCTATGGTGAGCTGAGGAAAAGAACCTGTGAAACTCACTCTGGCAACCCCTCTTCCCCTGCGACTGGTAACAGCTCCCTGCCAACAGCCTGGGAAAGCAGCAGAAGATGGCCCAAGTGCTTGGGCCCCTGCACCCACGTGGGAGACCCAGAAGCTCCTGGCTCCTGGCTTCAGCCTGGCTCAGCCCTGGCTGTTGCGGCCATCTGGGGAGCGAACCAGCAGATGAGATCTGTCTGTCTCTCCTTCTCTGTAACTCTGCCTTTCAAATACACAAATAGATCACCTAACAATAAAAAACTTCAAAAAAAATCTGCCACTCAAAATCAGTGAACAGTTTTCCAGAAATCATTCTCACATAACGTGAGCAGCATTTGCACCGTCTTCAGGGGTGAAGGGCTGTGGGGTGCTGGCCGTGCAGCCCCCTGCTGAGAGCCACAGCCGCACCCCACCCCCACAGCAGCAGCCAAAACAACGTTCCTTCTTTTTTTTTTGACAGGCAGAGTGGACAGCGAGAGAGAGAGAGAGAGAGAGAGACAGAGACAGAGACAGAGACAGAGAGAGACAGGTCTTCCTTTTTGCCGTTGGTTCACCCTCCAATGGCCGCCGCGGTAGGCGCACTGCGGCCGGCGCCCCGTGCTGATCCGGTGGCAGGAGCCAGGTGCTTCTCCTGGTCTCCCATGGGGTGCAGGGCCCAAGCACTTGGGCCATCCTCCCTGGCCACAGCAGAGAGCTGGCCTGGAAGAGGGGCAACCGGGACAGGATCGGTGCCCGACCGGGACTAGAACCTGGTGTGCCGGCGTCACAAGGCAGAGGATTAGCCTATTGAGCCACGGCGCCGGCCACAACATTCCTTAAAATTGCATCTTCTGTACCACGCAGGTTCCACAGTCAGGAGAGGGGAGGAAGGTTCTGCATTTTCCCGGTTAACGCATGAACGCTGCCTCTGTCTCTTCACTGTGTGGGGTATTAAATCAACTTACCCTGTTTAGGGGTCGGCAGCGTCCAGAGAGCGAGGCAGCTGGGAAAGACTCCCCGTGACGGTTCCCCGGAGGCTGAGGGTTCGGGAACCAGCACTTGTGGAACTGGTAAGGACTCCCAGATGGAGCTCATTTGTGAATTGATCTCAAGGAGCGTCAGCAAACGAACGTTGAAAGAGGCACAAACCTCGCTTGTGCCTGGGAGGAGAACGTAGGGTGATAATTGCCAGGATTCTAATAAACACCGAGAGCTGATTAGCTCCCCCGGTTAAACTAATTAAGTGAGCAAAAATAATGGTAGAAAATACATTTCAGTTGTTCCCCATTAAAAGCATTGGCACTGTAACACCGGGACGGCGTTAGGAACTCGTTGGGATGATTGATAGGAGGGTTCCCAGGTGACGGGGAGGGGGGTTGGGGTGAGAGAGGCCGCACAGCTTTGTGTGGTCCCCCAGGCCGTGGGGGTGCCCAGTGTGCCCGGAGGCCTTCATGAGAGCACCCCGCCCTCGGAGTCTGCAGTCCGTGTGACCGAGCCTCGCAGGGCAGGAGGCTGGCTGTTTGCCCTCTGAATTGTTGACATCATGGAATTCCTCCTAGACCTTCCTCCCCTGCGTCTCTACTTAGAGGCAGCGTTTTAAACACTTCCTGTGAACGGGCCTGGGGAGACAGCACGTGACAGCCGAGGTGCTCGGCCCCTGCGTCCCACGTGGGAGACCCGGATGGAATTCCTGGCCCAGTCCCGCCTGCTGTGGCCACCTGAGGAGTGAATCTGTGGATGGAGGCTTGATCTCACTCTCTCTGTCACTCTTTCAAGTGAACATTAAAAATAAATAAAATTACACTTACTTAAATTTAATAAAGGGGAATGGAGGAGTGGTGGAACTTCAAATAAATACTTCTCCCCCACAAGATGTATTATTTCCTAAGGAATCCCTAACGCTCTGTAACACTGAGAGGCTGGATCTGCTGTGTTTTTAAAAAGCTACGTGCGTCCATCCTACGAACCTTCAGTGACTCCCTGCTTTGGAAGCCAAGACCGTTGGTAGCCTCAGCCCCTTTACAACCACGGCTCTCACGGTCGTTAGCAGGAATGCCTCTTGTGCTGAGAGTCCTCTGACTGCAGCTCTGCCAGTCCCAGCCAGGACCTTTTTACATCGAAGTCGTCACTGCTGGGTTGGGGAGACACACGTGGGGACTGGCTGAACACCCCGGCAGGCGCTGCGCTCGGCCCCCGGGGAGGGAAGAAGCCGGAACACTCGTGCGTGAATAATTTCAGTTCTGGGAGACTTTATAACACGAGGACTTTCTGGCGAGGTAGCAATGGACAGTAGGATGTGCTGAAGCCACTTGCTTCTGAGAACTGACAGGAGGTGGGGACGGGAGGCCCAGGGTGGACAGCGCGAGAGCAGAAGGTGAGGGCAGGAGCACGCTGGGGCCAGGGCTGGCAACGGGCCGGAGCTGCACCCTGGGCAGGCGGCCCTGTGCTCACTCCCTGCGCGCTCCCCATTGCGAGGGGAGCTCACTGCTGCGGCTCCACATCTGGCCAGACAGCGGGGAGCACCCAGTTAACGGCGGCTCAGAGGAATCGCTGTGTTTGCAGCTGTGTCTCCTTGATAAAATAATTGTTGTTTCAAGTGGGAAATTATCATGTGGCGTTGTAACCGAATGCTGAAGTGGTGTCTTAGCACAGCTTGATTTAGTGGTATATAAATAGATTTGGGGAAGGAAGGCATAATATTAAAAAGACGATCATTATAAATGGTGGATAAGTATTTTTCCAAAGAACCAAAGGGAACAATAGCGGGGAGAAGTGACAAGAGTCAAGAGGCTGGGGTCACAGGTGAAGCCGACGGCACACACGGCCTCTAACCACATTCAGGGACAGCACACACACTCTTCTTTCCTAAGGATCTTTTTACTCATCCGAAAGTCAGAGTTACACAGAGAGAGGGAGCGAGAGCGATCCATCCACCGGTTCAGTCCCCAGATGGCTGCGGCGGTGAGGGCTGGGCCAGGCGAGCCAGGATCCGGGAGCCTCCGCTAGGTCTCCCTCGTGGGTAGCAGAGGCCCAAGCACATGGGTCATCTTCCGCTGCTTTCCCGGGCAGATCAGCAAGTTACTGGGTCGGAAGTGGGGCAGGTGGGACTCGAATTGGAGCTTATACGGGACGCCGGCACCGCAGCCCGGGCTTACCCCACGGGGCCTCAGCACCGACCCCCACACTCTACGTCCTCGGGGGAGATCGGTTACACAATCCGGGGAAGTCTGCGTTTCCCCCCACTTTGGAAGGCTCACTTGGCCCAGTGTGAATTCTCGGTCTGCCAGTCTTTGAGCACTTGGGCTGTGCTACCCCAGGCCTCTGGGCGCCACGGTTTCTGAAGAGACAGCAGCTCTGAGTTCTAGTCCCTGTACCGGCTGAGTTATCCGTCTCTTTGTTTAGACTTCGACTTTCGGCCCCTTGCCTTGGACGTGCCTATGTTGGTGTCTCTGAGTTTCTCTTACTTGGGACCCACTGCATTTCTCGGGTGTGTGAGTGAAAGTCTTCGATCAAGTGTGGTTGCTCTTTGGTTACTCCTTCTTTCTTTTTTTCCCTTTCCTCCTGGACTGTCTGTCATGTGTCTGTCGGTACGCTTGATGTTGTTCAAATGGCCCCTTAGGGTCCATTCTATTTTCTTCACTATTTTGTCCTGCGTAATCTCAGCTGACGCATGCCTGCATTCCTCTGTCAGCTCGAATCTGCTGTGGAGCCAACCACGCACGATTAGTGTGTTTTTGTGCACATGAATGTGGATGTCCTATGAGCTGTGAATATTTTTTTCACGTCGCCATTAACCATGTACCCTGCCCCGGGCAGTATGTTGTGAATCAAACATAAAATACTGCAGATGGTGTCATTTGTATCTGCTCCGTTCTCAGGGAACGTAATTCTCATCACCCTGAAATTGACTTCAAGACTTCCTTAAATAGCTATCGGGCCAAAAAAGGTTAAAGTGGAAATCGCAGGTCGTTTGGACAGTCGTGGATGATAACAATACACAACACACAGAGAAGTTCCAACGTTTAGAGGCCAATCTGTGGGTGCAAATGTTCTTTTAAGAAAAAAAACACCCTAAGCATCCATTTCAAAAATCTGAGAAAATAATTGCAAAATACACTTTAAAATGAGCATGAAATTACTGACATCAGTGAATTAGAAAATAGAAAATCATCCTACAAACCCTACGAGGTGCCTTTTAAAAATTATAGTTTATGGTTTTGGTCTTGGGATTGGTTCTTTATAAAGACTAATATAACAGACGTGCTAGGACCGGGGTGCTGCTTCTCAGGGAAGTGAGGCTGCGTGCAGGGCCTCGCGTGGCCCTCTGCCTGGGACTGCGCTCCGTACACAACAGTGCTCACTGACTAGTGGTCTGCACCGTGGCATCGGAGCAAGGGCAAGCCCTGCTGGGGAAACCGGGCGAGCTGGGGAGGTGCTGAGCGGGACGCGATCCCGGAACCTGCCGCCACCCTCCCCTTTGCTCTGGTCTGGCTACTTGTAACTTTTTTTTCCCCTAAGGTTTATTTATTTAATTGAAAGGCAGAGTGACAGAGAGGGAGAGAGAGATCTTCCATCCACTGGCCAAATGGCCAATAGTCTTCCATCTAAAGGCCAAAACAGCTGGAGCTGGGTCGGTCTGGAGCCAGGAGCCTGGACTCCATCTGGGTCTCCCACCCAGGTCCAAGCACTTGGGTCATTTTCTGCGGCCTTCTCAGGCACATTAGCCGGGAGCTGGATTGCAAGTGGAGCAGCCGGGACTCGAAGGAGTGCTGATATGGGATGTGCGCATGCACACGGCGACTTAACTGGCTGTACTCCACGCAGCCCCTGGGGGAACTCTGGAAATCGTGCTGTTGTCAGAACCCGCCTGGCCACTGCTCTGATAGACACCTGAACCAAAGGCGGATGTCTGTGACTCGATGAGATTTTGCTGAGCTGTCTACACTGCATCGTGTGTGATAGAACGCGGCCACCATGACAGTTAAGGGGGAGATCTTCCTGTTGGTTCGAAGAGACTCCTGCTGGAGGGAGGAGAGGCTCCTGAGTCAGTTACTCCTCAGGGGAAGTCACGAGCCAGGGCCTCGCCAGAGGGGCTGTGGAGGCCCCGAGGCGCCCAGACCGCCCTGTTCCAGTGCCAGCCACTCAGCATCCAGCTCCCTAGTCGCACCTGGGAAAGCAGCAGCAGATGGCCTGAGTGCACCCACGGGGAGGCCTGGAAGAGATCCGGGCTCCTGGTTTCGGTCTGGCCAGTGCAGCCATATGGGGAATGAACCAGCAGACGGAAGCGCTCCCTCCACCCCCCCCCCCCCCGTAGCTCTGCCTTTCAAATAAATAAAATAAAGAAGAAAACTTTTAAAAAGTGCCTTGTATTGAGAAAGAACATGACAAGAACAGAGAAATGCTTTTTGTTACATTACAAGAAAACCAGATTTGCAATAAATGCTGCCTGCTATGGTTCTTTGCCCGTAATCCGTCTGACATGATTGGAGGGTGGGTGCCGAGTGTCAAGACACACAAAGTTTCTGTGTGAAAAGCAGGTGTTGTTTGCAGTCTCTTCGATTGTGGGCCAGAGGCACCAAGCCCGTTCCTAGGCAGCGCCTCCCGTGACCTGCTTAGGCAGGCAGGATTCCTGTTACACGGCTTCCTGGTCCAGGCACAGGCAGGGGAGCCGATCTGCTTCCTGCGGGAACGTGGTGGGAAGCTTAAGTTGATTTACAAACTACACGGCTGTCAAAGATGTAACTGGACACGCGGGCAGCACACAGGACGGCACACAGGTTAAATGTAGAGACACACATTTTACACACATGCATGTATGCACACAGTGTTGGGCAGGAACTTCGTCACAAGAATTGGCAGCTCTGTTCTCATACGTAAACATTGTGGTCACGGCAGGTTCTCGTTGGGTGTAATGTGATAGCTGATTTTGACGGGAATTTTACACGCATCACAACCAATTACATGCACATTGCTGCTCTCAGCTATTTATAAGTCTTTTGAATGTTTATATTTATTTTCATTTTCTTTGAGAGGCAGAGACAGAGGAGGAGAGAGAGACAGACACACAGAGAAAGATCTTCCAGCTGCTGGTTCACTGTCCAAATGCCTGCCACAGCTGAGGGTAGGCAGAGCAAAGCCAGGGGCTCAGGTCTCCGTGTGGGTGGCAGGGCCCCATCAGTATGAAGCTGGCATCAGAGGTGGGGCTGGGACTCGAACCTCGGCACTCCAGTATGGGATCTGGGCTTCCCAACCGACGTGTTAACCGCGGCACCACAGGCCCGCCCTGAGCAGCCATCCTGGTGAGCTAGAACAGGGGCTGGTGCACTACGGCCGGAGGGCCATGTCTGACCGCATTGTGTGTGTCCCCATCCGTGTGTGGATGCTGTCAACTCTGACGTGCAGGGCGCAGTCCCCGAGGCTGCTCTCACGTCCACGCTCACTGTAAGTGTGAGAGGCTCCCCACACCGCCTGCAGCTTGAATTACTTGGGAGAAGTGTTCATAGAACAGATGGAAAGATGTTGGACGCAAGGTTACAGTTTCTTTAGGGAACCCGGCCAAGGAAACAAGTGGGACATCGATGTGAGGGTGCGATCCTCTTCTCCCGTGGAGTACTGACCCTCACCCGTGACAACATGTGTGGCGTGGTGTCGGCAGGAAGATGTCTGGGGCTGTAAGTGCAGCCACACTGCCGGCACTCCAGGGAGACTGCCCCGCCCTAACCACATCCTCGGTGCTCCTGACTCGCCCGCCTGCCCTTTAAACAAAGATATCGCTGTTACTTGTGACGTAAATTTCCTTTTGAGAGCACTTTGTACCTGCTGATCAAAAATAATCTCACATTTAAAACATAATTCATGCCAGTATCAATATTTAGTTCTATGACGTTCAGGCAGCCGATCCTGGCCAGGAAAAGAGCCATGGGGGGCGTGTCCCGCCAGGGCTGGACATAAGCTTCTGAGTCCACCTAGTTGGGGAGGGAGCCAGTAGTAAGGGACGTGTCATTCCATCAACAAACCTGCACTGAGGGCCTCGTCCAGCAAGTGACTGCCAGGCACACAGTTCTCCAACCAAATCTGCTTCACGCCCTGTGGGAGAACACAAGGTGACTGGCAAGCGAACGCACAGAATTATCTGGGTCAAAACAGTTTAGTCCAGACCCATAGGGTAAACACTTTCAACTCTAAGCCCCATGAACAAGCGGAGTTTTGTGTGTTTTTTAAAAGATTTATTTATTTACTTGAAAGTTGGCCGGTGCCGTGGTTCACTAGGCTAATCCTCCGCCTGTGGCACCAGCACACCGGGTTCTAGTCCCGGTCGGGGTGCCGGATTCTATCCTGGTTGCCCCTCTTCCAGGCCAGCTCTCTGCTGTGGCCCGGGAGTGCAGTGGAGGATGGCCCAAGTGCTTGGGCCCTGCACCCCATGGGAGACCAGGAGAAGCACCTGGCTCCTGGCGTCTGATCGGCGCAGCGTGCCAGCCGTAGCAACCATTTGGGGGGTGAACCAACGGCAAAAGGAAGACCTTCTCTCTGTCTCTCTGGCTGTCCACTCTGCCTGTCAAAAAAAAAAAAAAAAAAGTCAGCATGGCGAGAGGGGCCATCCAGAACCTTCCTTTTCACAGTTGGCAGTTGCTTGTATGAGAAAACGTGTATTCACACACAGATGAAATTCAATAATCAAGTAAAATAGTCTCCTATTTGTAATTTTCCTCACGCTGACAAACCCTAGGAAACACGGACTCCAGCGTCTCCTTTGTAAGTTCAATAGAACCAGGTTTCCGGAAGCTTCTCACGGGGGAAGGAACAAGACCAGTGGTGCCTGGCCAGGTCACCGAGGTTTGGCTCACACGGGCAGAGGAGGCAGGGAACACGCGAATCATCAGGTTCACGCTGGCGCCCGCAATGGGCTGCGCCAGGGACCCGGTGCCCATCTGCAGGTGGGCGGCAGGGACTGGACTCCCGGAGCCCCGTCCTGGCCTCACAGGTGGGTGAGGCGGGCGGGGGAGCCCGGGCCGGTGGCGGGGGCCCCGTGTCCAGGCTTCTGGGGCTCCACCAGGCCCCCGTCCGGCCTGGCCACCCTGAGGTGCGGCGTCTGCGCCACAGGCTGCCCTCCCTGCCTGGGGCCGCACTCCCGGCCCGCCGGGCGCTGTGCTCCTCAGTGGCTCCCCGCTCAGCCCAGCTCAGGCGGCCGGCGGCCGGGGGACACTGGCGGACCCTGGCTCAGGCGGCCGGCAGCCAGAGGACACTGGTGGACCCCGCCGGGCACCAGCACAGTCTCCGAGCACCCAGCTGCGCAAGCCCAGCCCGTGTTCCGGACTCTGCCTGCATTTATTTAGAAATATATTATTGAACTTGCTGTTTTCCTGCTAACATCAACTTTTATTTTTTAAGGATTTATTTATTTGAAAGAGTTACACAGAGAGAGAAGGAGAGGCAGAGAGAGAGAAAGAGAGAGAGAGAGAGATCTTCCATCAGAGAGATCTTCCATCTGCTGGTTCACTCCCCAAATGGCTGCAACAGCCGGAGCTGTGCCAATCCGAAGCCAGGAGCTTCTTCTGGGTCTCCCATGCGGGTGCAGGGGCCAAAGGACTTGGGCCATCCTCTACTGCTTTCCCAGGCCACAGCAGAGAGCTGGATTGGAATTGGAGCAGCCAGGACTCGAACCGGCGTTCATAGGGGATGCTACACTGAAAGCAGCGGCTTAACCTGTTACACCACAGCGCTGGCCCCAACATCAACTTTTAAAATCTCACATCATTATATCTCCATTGAGTTTTTTAAAAAAAAATTTTGACAGTGTGAGAGAGAGACAGAAAGGTCTTCCTTATGATGGTTCACCCCCAAATGGCCCCTAGGCCAGAACTACGCCAATCCGAAGCCAGGAGCCAGGAGCCAGGAGCCAGGTGCCTCCCCCTGGTTTGCCACGTGGGTGCAGCACTTGGGCCATCCTCCACTGCCCTCCTGGGCCACAGCAGAGAGCTGGCCTGGAATAGGGGCAACCGGGACTAGAACCTGGCACCCGTATGGGATGCTGGCGCCGCAGGTGGAGGATTAACCAAGTGAGCCACGGCGCTGGCCATTGAGTTTCATTTTTAAAAGCTCACTTGTATAGAAAATTCCAATTTAACCAGCAACTGGTCCAGTATCCTTGAGAAAAGGAGATAAATTTCTCTAAAACCTGATAAAGTAAGGGTTTTCTGGTCTTTATCATCAGTGATCTTCAGTACGCTTTATGGTGAAAAGTCAGTCACTAAGCCGGCAGAGGGAAGACAAGTGATTTTGTGATTTTATTTTTTATACAGAAGTCTCATTGCTCTTCAGAAATCCTTTTTAGGAACTTTCATTCTAGCTCTTATGCACTATGATAAAATACATAGCATTATGTGGTGAAAATTCAGAACATCTGGTTAGAAAACACTTAACAGAGCAAGTAATAAAAGAGGTCAGAAGCACTGCTGGGTCGGCCCAGTCTGATGTGGAGGAAGGAAATGTCCTTGGTTGTGACCGCGTCTGTCCGTTCGCTTACCCACACGTGGAATCATCCATTTGTTCAGCTCCACCTGTGTCCATGCTGTGCCGGCTCTCAGAGGTGCGAAGGAGACAGGAGACGCAGGAGTGGGGTGTGTCCCGCCAGGACGGATCGCTGGAAGGGAGGCAGGGGGTGGGAAGAGGTGTGGGGAACGGCTCTGCCGGCCACGGCACGTCCTTTGAGCAGCCTGTGAGGGAGCCGCAGCCGGGGTAGACGCTGATGGTGCGTCTCACGGCTCGTGCTCACGGCCTCTCAGCCTCTCTGCTTCAGAGCTTTCCCTAAAGCTGCCGGACTGCTGCGTGTGTGTGTGCGCGCGTGTGCGTATGTGTGTATGTGTGCGTATGTGTGTATGTGTGTGTGTGTTAACATCACTGGGGGTTGGCTGGCGCCGCAGCTCAATAGGCTAATCCTCTGCCTAGCAGCGCTGTCCGGGCAGCCATTGGAGGGTGAACCAACGGCAAAAAGGAAGACCTTTCTCTCTGTCTCTCTCTCTCTCACTGTCCACTCTGCCTGTCAAAAATTTAAAAAAAAATCACTGGGGGTTGGAGCTCAGCCGACGGGGGACAAGAGTTGGTGTCTGAAGCCCCCGGCTCCCCAGCCCTCACAGGGCGATTCTGAGGGACAGTGGACATGGTTCCCCAGGAGGTTCCCCCTGACTCTCAGCCTCACTCACCCACAGTGGTGACCTCTGTTATCATCTCTGCCTCTTTCTCCGCTCCCTCTATCACTCTGGCTTCCCGGGAGCAGCACTCAGGAACCACTGTGTCCATGTCCCTTGTCACTCACACGCAGGGCCAGCCTTTGGCAGAACCCAGTCTTGGGTTACAATACGGGTGACCATTTCTGCAGAGGACAGAGACGGCAGCAGGGCCCTCTGGTCCCGCAGAGGAGGGGCAGCTCCTTCCTGGGGTGCTGTCCGGAGAGACGATAGCTCTATTGCAGGGGCCAAACAAGGGGAGAATGGTGACACTGACAGATGAGAGAGGAGCTGTCCCTGTTCTCTAGTGCAGTCACAGGGGATACCCAGTCCTGGGATGGAGTGGAGTGGGCGGATTTGCATGTCTGCGTCTCTGTGTCTGAGGCCTCCTGGGGGAATCAGTGGTGAGTTGGGTGGAGCGAGAGCCCAGTCTTAGGACTGAGTGGTTTTGAGAACAAAGGACAGGAACCTGCCTGTGCTTGACTTCTGAAACCACGCTCTGAGCGGAATGCTTTGAAGTGGGGGTGTCATGGCGCCCGTGTGAGGCTCAGAGAATGGCTGTGAGCAGGGAGGGAAGAACCGTGTGGTTGCCGCATAGAGTTTGGTGGCTTTTTATTCTCTTTTAACCAAGGGAATCTGCCCAACTCCTGGAGAGACGGACTCTGAAAATGTAAAGCCAGCTTTGAAAGGAGAAGTTGTCATTCAGTGAATCTTTGCACAAAGCCAGCAGCAAGCAGTCCGTCAGGAGAACCCGGAGCCGTGGGGGAAGCTCTCTGGGGACCAGTGGTTTGGGCAGGGCCTTGCTGGTGTTGATGAGAGGAGCCGCATTCACACCACACCCAGAGCCTGAAATTGTGCCCGAGGTGGACAGAGTCATTATGGCACCTAAGGCCACATGTGCAGGGAGACAACTGCCGGGGTATGGATAGCGGTGAGCAGGGCCCGTGTGCCAAGGTTTGTCTGTTGTCCCTGGGAGACTCAGTCCAGCCATGGCGTTTGGAGGTGGGGCCTTCGGCAAGTGATGGCATTGGATTGGGTTGTTAGGGTGGAGCCCCTGTGGTCAGACATGGTGGATTTATAAGGAGACAGGCAGATGGACTCACGCCCCCTCTTGCCATGTGCCCTACTGAACCTACCAGCAAGAATGCCCTCATCAGATACCCAGCCAGCGGGGCCATGCAATCCCAGGCTGTGACCACCCAGAACCGTGGGCCAAAATAAACCCTCATGAAGCCAACTGTGTAGCGGAGTCCCAGCCAGAGCCGCGGGACACCAAGGCTCTTCACACGGAAACAGCTTTTTTCTCGCCTGCAGGCCCCGAGGAAAGTTTTGTCTCCAGACTCGGCCCTGAACAAAGCAGAGCGCTGTCTTAAATACCCTGGCGCCAACAGCTCTAAGTTGTCTAATACGTATTCACTTATACAACTTCTGATTGGCTATCTTGGGGCTACAGCACTACCTACACAACTGCCACCCACAGTCACAGCTGCGCACACCCGCCCACTGCAGCTGACCCAGCTGTGTCCCATCGAGGCCTTTACCAGGAAGCTCCCTCCTCCCCCTCCACCCCCTCCCCAGAAAGCCCCTGCTGCCCTACCATTTCTGTCTTTAGCTGTCTTTTCTTTTTCCTACCTAAGGGAAGGGGTCCCGGCCACAACGCCTCTCAGGTATTTCATTATAGTGATGAACAGACTAACTGGACTGGTCAGATGGAGGGAGGTGACCCAGGGCAAGTGTGGGAGAGACTGAGGGACCCTGGGCTGGGCTAGCCATGTCCCTGTCTCTGCTCTGCCCAGTCCTCCGGTAACTGGATCTGAGCAAGTTGAGTTACTGCTGTGTACTCCGAGAACACAGGATTGTACAAAACAACATGGAATTTGTTACTCGGGAGACACGACAAGTCCTAATTCTCTTAGAGGTTTTTCTATTTATTGACAGGCAGGGTGACAGAGAGAGGTAGAGATGATAGGTCGATCGATATGTTGATGGCTCTTCCATCTGCTGGTTCACTCTCCAAATGGCTGCAATGTCTCGGGTTGCACCAGGCCACAGGCAGGAACCAGCAACTTCATCCGAGTGCCCCACATGGGCAGCAGGGGCCCCGGTACTGCACTGGAGCCACGTTCCACTGGTTTCTCTGGGCATTAGCAGGGGGAGCTGATTGGAAGAGGAGCAGCAGGGACTTGAGGTGGCACTCATATGGGAAGTGAGTGGCCTAACCCACTGTGCCACAACACCGGCATCAACCAATCCTAATTCAGAACGCCGAGACAAACAGTGCAAAACTCCAGGCAGGCGGCCTCTCTTTCTCATCATAACTCTCAGACTAACCCCACTGTCTGACTTCTGACTTGGTCACTTGGCAGAGGGAGGTGAGGACGCCTGGCTCCCCACGGGAACTGTCAATCCAAACATGTGTGTTGCGCCCCAGCTGCCAACTGCCACAAGCCTGGCCGTCAGCAAGGTTCAGCTGCCTCCGCTCCCAGCTCACACAAGGCAGGAAGACAGCAGCAGCCCAGGTAAGCTCGAATTCTTTCTTTCTTTTTTTTTTTTTTTAATTTTTTTGACAGGCAGAGTTAGACAGAGAGAGAGAGAGACAGAGAGAAAGGTCTTCTTTCCGTTGGTTCACCCCCCAAATGGCCGCTACGGCCAGAGCTACACTGATCCGAAGCCAGGAGCCAGGTGCTTCTCCTGGTCTCCTAAGCGGGTGCAGGGCCCAAGCACTTGGGCCATCCTCCACTGCACTCCCTGGCCACAGCAGAGAGCTGGCCTGGAAGAGGAGTGACCAGGACAGAATCCTGCGCCCCAACCGGGACAAGAACCGGGGTGCTGGTGCCGCAGGCGGAGGATTAGCCTATTGAGCCATGGTACCGGCCTCAATTTCTTTTTAAACATTCTCTGCACTCAGGTAGATACGGAGAACCCGAGAGTAACTTTTGTTTCCTTAGAGGCCTAATAATCAGATTTGGGGGAATTCCTTTTGGGAACTTGGGAAACGCGTTGATGGCTACAGCTGTATCCACTCTTAGAAGAATGTTCTCAAGATTTATGTCTCATTTGCAATTTAAGGATTGTAAACCTTTTTTACTTTGAAGACTTGTGAATTTGCATAGATATTAGGTAACATCAAGTATGATTATATAATTTATGGTTCATGGAAAAAATACTCAGTTTTCCAAAGCTAAATAAAAACAATTTAGATAAAAGAACTTAGACAAAAGTAGTTCTCTTCCTGACTCTTCACATGCAGTACACAAAGTAGTCACAAGACTGTTATATTGGGGCCTGCACTGTGGCACAGCAGGTTCAGCCACTGCTTGTGCCGCTGGCGTCCCATATGAGAGCTAGTTCCAGCTCCCTGCTCATGTGCCTGGGAAAGTGGCAGAAGATGGCCCAAGTGCTTGGACCCCTGAGACCCTTGTGGGACACCCAGATGAAGCTCCTGGCTCCTGGCTTTGGCCTGGCCCAGTCCTGGCCATTGTAGCCACTTGGGGAATGAATCAGTGGGTGACAAATCTCTCTCTGTCTCTCCCTCTCTCCCTTTCCCTCTTTGCAACTCTGACATTCAAATAAATAAATCTTTAAAAAAGGGGCTATAATGTTATTTTAAGCTGTAATATGTTAAGTATGATCGCTGGTGAGCACCTCCTTAATTTTATACAACTGATAGGTCTTAGTGTCTTTCTGTCTTGCAAAATGAAGATGGTTTCACCATCACATTTTTATGAAGACCACAGACTGTTCTAGAAGTTACAGGGAGATCTGCAGTTAGTGCTGTGGTCTGAATGTGCTTCCCAAAGCTCAAACTCTAACACCTGACACCCAGTTCAGCGAGTAAGGCCCTTGGGAGGTGATTCCTCCCGAGTGGGGTCAGTGCCCTCGTGGGCGAGGCCCCGGAGACCTGTGTGCCCCTCCCACCTTCTACCACACGAGGACCCAGCAAGAAGGTGCCATCCTGAAGCCGAGAGCAGCCCCCACCAGACACCCAGTCTGCTGCGACTTGATCTGGGACCTCCCAGCCTCAGAGCTCTGAATGATACATTTCCGCTGCTTATCAAGTACCCGGTCCCGGGGATTTCGTGACAACAGCCTCACTGACTGTTCCGTTTCCAATGCTTCCTTGGTGTTTCTTTGAAATCATTAAGAATTAAGAATTTCAATCCACACAGGACTATTATCATAGCTACTTAATTTTGTTTGCTAAAATCATTGCTCCTCATCTTACACTTGAGTTTCCTCTAACTGAAGATGGTAATGGCAGTCTGTTTAGTAAGACAAGAGATCTTAACAGTGAATACAATTTCTTTTAAAAAGATTTATTTATGTATTTGAAAAGCAGAGTGACAGGGAGAGAGGGGGAGAGAGAGAGAGAGAGAGAGAGATGCCTGCAGTGGCAAAGGCTGAGCCAGGCCAAGGCCAGAGACTGGAAATGCAATCCAGGTCTCCCACGTGGGTGGCAGGAACCCAGTGTTAAGCCATCAGCTGCTGCCTCCCAGGGTGTGCGCCAGCAGGAGGCTGGAGTTGGGGGCACAGGTGGAACTGGAACTCAGCACTTCCACTCGGGACTGGGTGTCCAAAGCAGTGTCTTGACTACAAGGCCAAACGCCTGCTGCTTCTATTTTATTTTGGAAATGTGCTGGTCATGGGCCACTGAACTGGTTTTATGACCCATTAGTGAATTTCACTTCAAGAACTGAAGTTTGAAAAATAATAGGATAAGAGGAAGCAGATGTTTAAATCAATACATGTGGAGTGTCAGAGGGGGAGCAGCAAGGCGAGAAGCAGAGACTGAGGTATGTCAGGAAGGCAATGAACTGAGCGTTTCTCCTGCAGTCTGCAGGATAATAATGGATTTTAGGCAGTGGTCTACTTAATCGGAATTGTTAAGCAATAACACTATTCAAAATGCAACTCAGTAAAGAACAGCTGATAAGGACCAAATAAAACTATGGCATCCATCCACCCTTCCTTCTGTCCACACTTTCTTCATCCGTCTATCCATCCACACACCCGTCTATCCAGCTACCCATCCACCCACTCACCTTCCCTTCCATCCACCCATTCACCCATCCATTCACTCACCCATCCATCCATCCATTCACACACCCATCCATCCATCCATTCACACACCCATCCATCCATCCACCCATCCACCTACCCATTCATCCTTCCACACACCCATCTACCCACCCATCATCCTTCCACACACCCATCTACCCACCCATCATCCTTCCACACACCCATCTACCCACCCATCTATCCACCTACCCATCCATCCATCCATCCATCCATCCACCTACCCATCCATCCTTCCATGCATCCGTCCGCTTGACTCTTGCCCACACTGTGTAAGACAGAGTCACAATGTTGGAAAACGTGCAAGTCCTGCCTCTGAGCTATTGTGGTAATGAGGGAGCCTGGCCAGACTGGGCCCATCTTGCAGCTCCTTCCCAGCGTGTACACACTGAACAAATCAGGAGAGAAGCCCCGTCGGCCGGCGTCGTGGCTTAACAGGCTAATCCTCTGCCTGGCGGCGCCGGCACACCGGGTTCTAGTCCTGGTTGGGGCGCCGGATACTGTCCCGGTTGCCCCTCTTCCAGGCCAGCTCTCTGCTGTGGCCCGGGAGTGCAGTGGAGGATGGCCCAGGTCCTTGGGCCCTGCACCCGCATGGGAGACCAGGAGAAGCACCTGGCTCCTGCCTTCGGATCAGCACGATGCGCCGGCCGCAGCGGCCATTGGAGGGTGAACCAACGGCAAAAAGGAAGACCTTTCTCTGTCTCTCTCTCTCACTATCCACTCTGCCTGTCAAAAAGCAACAACAACAATGGAAATGTTACCGGAGAAGCAAAGGGTCCTTATCTTCACACAAGAAAGAACTTAGGTGTGAGACAGAGAGCAGTGGAAAGCAAAGTAGCAAAGTTTATTAGGATGGGGACATCCACGAGAACCGATGGGCACCTCTGTAGACAGAACCTGAGAGCGAGTGCGCAGTTCACGTTTAGGCTGGGTTTTTAAGGGGATGGGTCTTGCCTTCCCGCCTTTTCTCTCCCCCTCTCCTCCTCCTCCAGAATAAAGGACCTGCTGGGTGTCAGAGGAAGCCTGGCTGGCTTCTCTCTAGGGTGCGCGCCTTAGAGGAAGGATGTCTGTGAGGACAGGGAGAAGGGGCGGGGCCGCCTGGACAGGTATCAGGGTCTGGGCGGGACTTTGACGTGCAGATGCTGGGCTGCACCTGGAAGGTTATGGGGTGACTTGGAGATGTGGATGCTGGACTGTGTAGATGTCAATTTCCTTAGGTCCTTCTCACACATGTATGTGAATTTCTGACTTCCTCCCTAACAATAAAATTTAGGTTTTGATAGAAACTAGCTAGAAAAGGCTCCATTAAGACTGCCTGCCTGGGGCCGGCACTGCTGTGTCGCAGGTTAAGCTGCTGCCTGCAGCACTGGCATCCTGTGTGGGCACTGTGGGCTGCTCCTCTTCTGATCCAGCTCCCTGCTAGCACACCTGGGAAAGCAGTGGAGGGTGACACGAATCCTTGGGCCCCTGCACCATGGAGCTCCTGGCTCCTGGCCTTGGCCTGGCCCAGTCCAGGTCATTGCCGCCATCTGAGGAGTGAACCAGCTTGTGGAGGATCTCTGTCTCTCCTTTGTCTCTGTAACTCTGCCTTTCAAATAAATAAATGTTGTTAAAACATCAGACTGCCTCCGGCCTTCACAGTATTAATGTATAACCGCAACCTTTGTTCCTTGGAGATAACTGAGCCCCTAGCCCCAGATCTGATCATGTTGTTGGGAGCTTCTGTGTTCCTTATTTAAATAAAACTTCACTTCTTCCACTTTCACCAGTGTGTCCAGGCTCGTAAGTGGTCATCAACACCAGGACACATCTCGCCAGTTCTGCAGGGGCTGGGGGACACATAACGGAGACAGCAGTTACGGACAGAGGCGCACACGCTGTGGGTGTTACCCACTTTGACGGTGCAGTGTGGGGCACAGCAGGGCAGCCTTCCCGCCGGGACGGGGGAGGGGCGGGAGGGCCGATGCAGATCTAAGAGGAGCCATAAATAGCACTAGCAGACCAGCGGCTGGCTGTGCAGAATGGAGAGGGAAAGAGACAAGAAGTGCTTTCCTTTAATGAGAGTAAGCCTCGGCTTCAGGGCCAAATAGAATTAAGTTGCATGTTCCCGTTCTTGACAATACCACCTCAGTGCTAGCTACACAGGGAGCTGATAGCTGCGGGAAACTGAGACTGCTCCAGGACAAGTTAAGGGCCTTTGCTTTCTCTTCATCAACACTATTTGCATTTTGATCTTGAGCTGAAACGTGCTGCTGGGAAATCTCCTTACACGGCGGAGCCAGGTGAGCTGTCCCTCCTTTTCCTCTACACTCACACCTCACTGGTACAGGCTGCTTTTTTCTTGCTGCCCTGACAAAACTGCTACAAATGGAGATGAGAGCAGCAGGCACCCACATCTTAGAGCTGTGTACGTCAGCAGGGCCGGCACTGGTTTCTTTGGGCTAAAATCGAGGTGCCCTGGGGCTGGGTTCCCTCTTGTCTCTGGGGTGTTACCGATCTGCTTATTAATGTATTTGAAATTAATAAGCCATGTGGGCTCTTGCCATGAATTCAGAGAATTCTGAATACTGGCACAAATAAACAAGGCAATGTGGTAAGTTTTAAGCTTTTCAGTTAGTTAGAGAAATGCATAGGAGAGTGAGGGCTCCATCTAAGAGAGAGGGAGATCTGGATTCATACCGAGCACCAGGAGCCAGCCCTGTGGAGGAGCACGCAGGCTGGGAAGCATGGAGTGGGTGGCCCCAAGGCCACACGCCCCGAAGGCACAGGGCATCGAGGAAGAAGGGCAAAAGGGCAAAAGGGCCAAGCCCATGTGTCCCAGGCCTTTGATCCACTTCCAAAGGGGAGTGGTTAATTAGCCTGATTGGCAGGTGGGCACACAGGTGGGGTCAGGTAGGGGCAGGAGATCACACAGGGGGCGTGGTGAAGGCGTGGTCTTGCAGCTCACAGACCTGATCCATTTTATCCTGGATGCCTGCCTACAACACTGGCAGAATTCAGTCCCAGGGCTGCCGCCAAGGTCCTCCCTGGCTTCTGCAGGCCACACCCAGCTTTGGTTCTTGAACCCCTGGCTCCTTCCTCCAGGCCAGCGACTCTCCTGCCTTCCTACTCCTCTTTGACTCCTGAGATTACACCAGCCGTGCTTAGATAACCCAGGGTGATCTCCCGTCTCAGTGCCCTCGGTGTCACTGACATCTGCGAAAGCACCCTTGCTATGTAAGGTAACACTTACAGGTGCCAGGGTGGGCATCTCCGGAGAGAGGGGGCATTTGGTGTCTTCTTTGGATCCCTTTAGGAAAGTGTAGCCCACGGCAGAGTAGGGGTCGGCTGCGCTCCTGCTGGGTCACTGCAGACACAGCAGTGTGGCTGGAGAGGTGGCGACTTCAGTTCTCACCCATCAGTCAGCCCAGAGTCCACTGAGCCGGGGTGGTACATGTGCCAGCCCGTGTCGTCTCAGCATTTTCCACCTACATGCTAGCCACACGGGCAAACATGGCATTCAGACCGGAGCACCTGCCCAAGGGATTCACAAACCAAAATCGTCAGAGAAGCCGCAGTGATCACTGTGAGGGGCCAATCTTAAAAAGACACAGGGATTGCAGGGGCTGGCACCGTGGCTCACTTGGTTAATCCTCCGCCTGCAGCACCGGCATCCCATATGAGTGCTGGGTTCTAGTCCTGGTTGCTCCTCTTCCAGTCCAGCTCCCTGCTGTGGCCCGAGAAGGCAGTGGAGGATGGCCCAAGTGCTTGGGAGACCCGCATGGGAGACCAGGAGAAGCACCTGGCTCCTGCCTTCGGATCAGCATGGCACCGGCCGTAGAGGCCATTTGGGGGGTGAACCAATGGAAGGAAGACCTGTCTCCCTGTCTCTCTCTCTCTCTCACTAACTCTGTCAAAAAAAAAAAAAAAAAAAAAAAAGACACAGGTTCGCAAGAGGTGAGCCACTGTCCCAGAGGAACAGCATGTTCAGGGGCCCACGATGGCCCTGTCACACGTTCCTCGGGCACAGGACCACCCTGCCTTTGGGTCACTGCTTCATCTTCCAACCTTAGCACTCAGTGGGTGCTCCACAGAGAACAGCATGGAAGCTGGCCAGAGGTGATCTGGTGAGACCCAGGCATACAGCTGGTTTTGTTAGGTGGGATGTTAGAAATTAGCCTGGCCTGCCAGGTGTGTTCTCTCCAGTCAACCACGTGACCTTGCTTTCCCCCCAAGCTGAGTGGGCACTCTCTCAGATCCTGTCCCTATCCCCAGTGAACCTGCTACCTTGCTCTCTCACGCCTGAATTTTCAGACAAGAGCCCCACCACTCATCTCCACTAACAGTTTGATTCTTAATTATTTGTTAAATTTAGAAGGCAGCTCTTGGGACACAACTCCTGCAGCACACGAGGCCCTGCAGTGAGCTGACCTTCCACGTAGCACATCCTTTTTATGTGAAATTATCACTAATCAAACTCATCCATGGAAACCCGAGTGGAGAGACATGAACTCCGTTCCCAGGTGCCCCATCCGCTTCCTTCGTAATCGAGGCCGACTGCCACACCTGGCCAAACTCAAGTTTCCTCCCGTGGTGTGAGAGAGGCCGAGGCCACGCAGAACCCTCCGCTTTTGTGACTGTCGTTTCAAGAAAGCTGGCGGATGAGAAAGCTGGGCGGTGGGCTGAGGGTGTGGTCACCCTGCTGGGCGCTGCCTGGCCCTCAGTCACCCGGGGTCCTCTAGCACACTAACTCTGCACTGTTGGATAGGGGCACTGCAGCCTGGGGTCCGGAGGGGTCCCCACTAGGTCACGCTTCCAGGCCCCTTCACCTTTGTCGCCGCGGCACACAGAGAAAGCGATGCTAGGAAGTGGCGTCCTGAGACCTTGGGCTGTGCTTTGGCCAGTGGACATCTTGCTGAGATACTGTGTAGGCACCACCATGAAAAACGAGCTGCACACAAGCCTGCATAATGATTGCGTTCTTTCAAAGTGCTGTGACAGGTACGTGGGTGAGCACCTCGTCAGAGCGGGGAGAGGAACGGGCCAGGGGCTCTGTAACAACGCGGCCCTGTAAGCCTTTGCATCGGATGCTAAGGTGAGAGGAGCCGGAAATTTCCATCCTGCAGTGCAGGCCCAGCGGCTGCTCCCCGTCCTGGAATATAGGAGGTGCACAGCCAGCCGCTGCGGATCCCCAGGTGGGGCAGTGAGGACAGGAGGCAGGGGCTAAGGACGGGCTGGGCCTCCTCGCCGCCGTCAGACCCTCGGCCAGCATTTCCCTGTCCTTACTCCATTCCCAGGCCGCCCCTTCCGGGCTCAGAGCGGGGCCGCAGTTGGGGCTGAGCGCCGCACGCCGGAGCAGGCGGCAGCAGCTGCAGGCGGGCCCCTGCTGCCTTCCAGCCGCGCTGTCCCTTCTCGGTGGCGCCCCGAGGCCTCACCACCCCCGCCCCCGTGTCGGGGACCCCCTCGGAGGGAGCCCCCGCGGCGAGTGGCTTCCCGTCCAGCCTCCGGGCGGCCGCGTCCCCTGCGGGGCTACCCTGCGCTGCGCACGGCCCGGGAAGGCCACGGAGATCCCGTGTGGGCCTCCCGATCCGCCCGGGCCGCGGGCGCGTCTTGTCCGCGCCGTGCCGCCGGGAGGAGGGTAGAGCCCAGGCCCGGGCGGTGGGTGCCGCGCCGAACCCTCTGAGCGTGAACGCAAAGGGGGCGTCTTTGTGCTCCGCTGCCACTCACCGGAGGGCCTTGCCTCCTCACCGACCCCAGCCCTCCGGCCGCTCGGCGGCGCCGCGGCCCGCAGTCCCCACGGCCGGGCCAGGGCGAGGCCGCGCGCTGCGCTGCAGCTTCCAGGCCGGCAGGCGCGGTCCGCGCGCGTCCGCCCTCGCGCCGTGGCCCCGCGCCCCCTCGCCGGCCTCCGGTGGCGGTCACCGCCGGGGCGCGGCGCGCGTCACCTCCGCTCGCGCCGCGGCCCCGGTCCGCGCCCGGTCGCCGCGAAAGCCCGGAGCGCGGGTGCGGGCCGGGGCGCCGGGCATGCTCAGTGCGCGGCCGGCGGGGCGGCCCCGCGAGCGGCGCCCGGATCTGCGCGGCGGCGGCGGCGGCGGCGGCGGCGACGTGAGCGCGCAGGGGGGCGGCGGCCTGGCCTCGTCTCTGTCGCTGCGCCGGGGCCGGCAGGGTGACGCCGAGCGCCACGGAGATGTCGGATTTCGACAGTAACCCGTTTGCGGACCCGGACCTCAACAACCCCTTCAAGGTGAGCGCCGGCCCCGCGCCTCCCGCGCCGCGGGAAGCAGACGCGTCCCTTGGGCGCCCGGAGCCCGCCCTCGGCAGCCCGGGCCCGGCGCCTTCGTGCCCGGTTCCTGGGATCGCCCGCGGCCCCCGCGCCCCGGGCCGGGGGTCGGGGCGGAGCCTGCTCAGCGCCGCGCCCGGGCCCGCGCGCCGGCAGGGGCCGCCTCCCGGGAGTCGGGGGCGCGGGCTGGGCCGGGGCGGGGGTCGCGGCGGGCCGGGCGCGGTTGTCATGGGGACCCGCGGCGGCGGCGATGCGCGGGTGTGGAGGGGGCGAGAGGCGAGGCCGAGCATCGCTGTGTCGTTGCGTTTTGAACTTGTGCTGCGCGCGGCTCCCAGCGGCTCCGCGCCGGGCTGCGGCTGGGGGGTCTCGGGTCCGCGGCTCGGGGGTCTCGGGTCTGCAGAGCGCTCCCGCACGTCTAGAAAACAATGGTGCACGTGCACGCCCCGCTACCTGCCTGCGCCCGGCCAGGTGACCGCTGGGAGCCTCGCCGAGCCCCCGCGCGGCGCCTTCCCACGTGAGCCGCTCCGCTGCCCGGAGTGGCCCGCGGCAGGCTGCGCCGCGCCGGGGCCGGGCGCCCGGACCCGCGGAGGCCGGCGGAGAGAGGGCCCGCGCCTGCGCCGGGGCGAGCGCCTACACCGCGTAGCAGGTGTGTTGCGTGGCCCGCTGCTGAGCGAAGCTAGTTTTTGTTTTTTTTTTTTTCCTCCTGGCCGCGTGCGATAGTAACCTAATTTGTATCACACAGAATGGTGTAGTAGCTGTCCTGTGTGGTCACCAGGAGACACTCCGGATCCCATCTGTCGGGATCCTGGAAGATGCCCCTCTCCTGATAGCTGGCCTGGCTGTATCATGGAGGATGCCGACGGCCGGATCCCGGTTATTCCTGGCCCGACTCACTGTGTAGAAGCGTAGGATGGACGCAGGCCCAACTCCGGTGCCCCCAGGTCACTTAAGACAGTTGGATGCAGCTCACCTGGAGCTACATATTTATTTTCCTACAGATGATACAGTTGCGTTTGAAGGGGGCAGGTTTTCCTCCCCGAAGTTTTTGTTTCAGTTAGTATTGGACTCACTTCCATGTTGTGGAAAATCGGGTTTTTCTTAAATCGTGGATGATCTTTTGTAGAGTCACTTATTTAATGTATGTAGAAGGCAGAAGGGCAGAGGTAGGCAGCTGGGTAGATAGGTGAGCACGTCCGCTGGCTCACTCCCCAGATGCCCGCAGTAGCTGGTCCAGGAGGCAGGAACCCCGCCCCGGTCTCCCGTATAGATGGCAGGGACTCGTGCTTGGGCGTCCGTCACCCACGGCTTCTCAGGGTGACCAGCGGGGATCTGGATGGGGAGTGGAGCAGCCGGGACTTGATCTTTCGCTGTGATCTGGGATGCCAGTGTCTCAAGTGATTCCCCCAAATCATACGTGTGGTAGAGACGTTTCGTGAGGTGCCAGATGGCTGCTGCTTTAAAATGGGGGGTGTGACAGTCGGAACTTTTGAACTTCCCTAACCCAGATCACCCGGTGCTGCCATTTCTTCATCTGACAAGTTGGCACTTTAATTTTCCCCTCTTGACATCCATTTCCTGGCTCGTTGTGTAGTAGCTGGTTGTCTTGTGCCATGGTGCTTTCCTCATCGGATGCTCGTGGGGTTGCTGTAGGAATTCCAAACCCACAAGCGGTGGTCAACTCGCCGTGGTGCACTGCTTCTCAGCCGGGACGCTCTGGGAGAAACGCACCCACCCCGCGGGTGATTCTGGCCGAGAGCCTCACAGAACGTACTTGGGCTGACCTGCGTGGGGCAGGTCAGTGCCTTGACCGCCCTCCGGAGCCTTGTAAGTAAAGTGCACTTTGAAAGGACGGCAGGAAGCATGGTGTGTTAAGTACACAGGCGAGTAGCAGTCACTGACGGTCACCACTGGCGATGCCCTGCCCGTAATGCACCGTGGTTTTGTGTGACTTGCCGTGCCATAGGTTTGCTTGCACCAGCACCATGACGGACGCCTGCGCTTGGGCATCACTGGGCAGGAATTTTTTACCTCTCGTCTTTTACGGGGCCACCCTCAGCCGTGCAGCCCGTTGTCCGGGCAGCGTGACCGCTCCCTGGGGCTCAGTGTTAGAAGCCTTTCCTTTCCCTGTGGATGCAACCAGACGACAGTGACCGTCCCAGGTGTTAACATGCTTCCAGGGCATGGTTTCAGCCTGAAGAGGGCTGGGCTGTGCGCGTGTCGGTGACTGCTGACCCACACGCGGACCTGACTCGTCACCTTGGCGTTTGTGTCCAGGTGCGCCTCCTCTCCCAGTAGAGCTCCAAGTCTGCCTTTTTCTGCTTTTGCTTCCATCTCCGTAAGATTTTTGAAGTAATGTTTCTGAGATTCTCTACTTAAACTAAGAAGTTTCTGGGCTGATCTTGTGTTGCCTTATCTTCACCTTTCTTTTCAAATCTCTTCTTATTTTCCATGGTTGAAAATACTGCTCTTGGGGCTGGTGCTGTGGTGCAGTGGGTTAACGCCCTGGCCTGAAGTGCCTGCATCTCATGTGGGCGCCGGTTCTAGTCCCGACTGCTCCACTTCCAATCCAGCTCTCTGCTATGGCCTGGGAAAGCAGTGGAAGATGGCCCAAGTCCTTGGGCCCCTGCACTCGTGTGAGAGAACCCGGAGGAAGCTCCTGGCTCCTGGCTTTGGACCGGCACGGCTCCAGCCGTTGCAGCCAACTGGGGAGTGAACCATCAGATGGAAGCCCTCTCTCCCTCTCTTTCTCTGCCTCTCCTCTCTCTGTGTAACTCTGACTTTCAAATAAATAAATAAATCTTTTAAAAAAAGAAATACTGCTCTCATTTTCAGATAAATTGTACTTCACATTTGGTACTCATCCTAGTTTCTTCTTGACTAGTCCTATTAGATTTCTCTTGCTTTCTGTGTAGGTTTTTTCTTTTCTTTCTTCTTCTTTCTTAAATATTTATTTATTTATTTGAAAGGTATAGTCGCAGAGAGGCAGAGGTGGGGAGTGGGGGGAGTCTTCCATCTGCTGGTTCACTCCCCAGATGGCCGCAATGGCCGGAGCCGTGGTGATTCAAAGCTGGGAGCCAGGAGCTTCCTCCGGGTTTCTCATGCAGGTGCAGGGGCTCAAGAACATGGACCATCTTCCAGTACTTTCCTAGGCCATAGCAGAGAGCTGGATTGGAAGTGGGGAAGCCAGGACCCAAACCGGTGCCCATATGGGTGGCGGCCTTCCCCGCAAGGCTACAGCACCAGCTCCTCTTTTTTTTCCTTTAAAGATTCATTTATTTGAAATGCAGAGTTATAGAGAGATAGAGAGAGACAAGAGAGAGATCATCCATCCTCCCATTCGCTCCCCAGATAGCTAGATAGCTGCAGTGGCCAGGGCTGGATCAAGCTGAATCCAGAAGCCTGCAGCTTCCTCCTGGTCTCCCACTGAGTGGCAGGGACCCAAGCCCTTGGGCCATTTTCCACTGCTTTTCCCAGGCCATCAGCAGGGAGCTGGATGAGAAAATGGAGTATCTGGGACAGAAACCGGCACCCACATGGGAAGCTGGCGTCTCAGGTGGCAGCTCTACCAGCTACACCACTGCTCTTGTTCTTTAACGATCTTTCCCTTCACTGTCAGTGTAGGGGACACTTTTGCACGCATCTTCATTGGAGCTGGGTCGTGAGAGTGATCTGACCACAGTGATTCACTCCATATTGTTGGCTGTTGTAACATTTGTTCTGGATTCCCATCCACTATTATTATTATTTTATTATTATTTTGGTTTCTTGAGCTCCTGACGTATTCCAGTGGCCACTCTGGGTTCACCAAGTGGTTACGAAGTTTGAGTTGTTTCTGTTGTGCTTCAGGAGACAAGGAATAAGTGGAAATCTGTAGTATTAGGTTAGTATCTGTAGTACCAGGTTAACTGTATGGACGTTTCCAATACATGGTTCAGCTGTTTAATGTAGTTTTAAAGCTGGAGAGGAGAAATATTTTCCTCACAGTCAGCAGTGTCTGTAGAAGCATTTCTGACCCTCTGTTCATTGGTCCATCCCCTCGCTCATCTGCTCCTAACACGTGGACAGCCACGCTTGGAAAGGGTGGAGATGCAGCTCCTTGTAGGTCCGAGAGAGAGAGCGAGCAGGTGCCGGAATGAGTGACTTTGTTCTCTGGATGGAGAAATTAAAAAAGGGTCGGAAAATGTTTATGCCTCCTGATATGCTTCTACACATTCATATGATAATTGAATTAGAAAATCTATTATGGGGAGAACATTTGAGTTAACGTTAAGTTTTAAAATATGAGGAGAATCGTAACTCAGAGCTGGGAGGGGTAAATCTTGAAATGCATTCAGTCCTTTCTCTTACTCTGGATCAAGACACAGTGCCCGGAGAGGCGCCCGGCCAGCCCGTCGTCCTGCCCTCCTGCCCTCCTGCGCAGGTCCTGCAGAGTCGCTGTGGGAACGTGGGCTCCCGACCCGCAGTCTGTTCTGGTCGCTGTGTGTGCTGCTGCATTGCGCTATGGCACCGGGGCTCTTGTTTTGCCTTTAAGAGCTTAGACTTGAGGTTTTTGTGGCGTGGTAGTGAGGGGGTAGGGTTTAAAAGTAAGGTTCAAGACTTAGTGAAGTGGGGGCCTGGGCTGCTGTGTATCAGGTTAAACCACCACTTGCTGTGCTGGGATTCCCACGTGGGCATCGGGTGTAGTCCCAGCTGCTCCTCTTCCCATCCAGCTCCCTGCTACTGCACCTGGGAAAGCAGTAGAAGACGGCCCCAGTGCTTGGGCCCCTGCACCCACATGGGATACTTACAGGAAGCGCCTGGCTTCGGATTGGCTCAGCTCCAACCATTGCAGCAATTTGAGGAATGAACCAGCAGCTGGAAGGTGTGTCTTTCTCTCTAACTCTGCCTTTCAGATAAATCATTCAAAAAGAGAAAGCCGTATGTTTGCTGCTGACTTTGTCACTAACCAGCTGTGGCACTTTGGAAAATTAAACTCAGCTTCAGCTCGCTCTTCCGTAAAATAGAGTAACAGTGTGTTCTCTGTAGGGTTGTTAATAGGAGTAGGTACCCTCCGCAGGACTGTGGCCTGGTGCGGGCCTGGTCCTCGAAGGTGGCACCCCCAGGTGCCTCCCGTGGCTGAGGGGAAGTAGGCCTGGTGCGGCCTCCTCCAACCTGTGAGGGCTGAGCTCACGCTGGTCACTCACAGGGCCCTCCAGCACCATCACCTTGGTGGTGAGATTTCAGCACCTGGGTTCCGAGGGGACACCAGCTTAGACCACAGCGCCGTGTGCTTTGATCTTGGCACAGATGCTAAGTGTTTCATTCAAGTAGTGTTCACAATGCTTTGATGTCAGTTCTCCCTTGTCCGGTGGGAGTGGACAGTGCCGGGAAGGCCTCTAAGGGTTCCCTCTGTGATAGTTAGGCTTTCACCATGAATCCTGGACGCCGCGATTGTGGTCTGTGGTCTGCGATACTTCATATGCAGGTCAGCTGCGTGGCTGACTGCTTGTTTTTCGTCTGTTGAATGTTTTTACAGAGCATGTGTTGAGCTGCTGGTTCTGGTTCATCGCTCTGAGGTGCCATCTGTTGTGAGATGCACCATTGTTTTATTTGCCACTGTCTCAGTTATCTCTTGGTGTGTGGCAATCATAAAATGTAGTGGCTTATGATAACTTACTTACTCATGGTTCTGGTTTTTTGGCTAGATTTTTTAAAAAAGATTTATTTATTTATTTGAAGGGGAGAATGAGAGAGAGGGATATCATCCATCCACTGGTTTACTCTGCAAATGGCCACAGCGGCTGGAGTTGGTCCAGGCTGAAGCCAGGCACCAGGAACTCCATCTGGGTCTCCCACATGGGCACAGGGGCCCAGATACTCGGGCCAGCATCTGTTGCTTTCTGAGGCACATTAGCAGGGAGCTGGATTGGAAGCAGAGCAGCCAGGCCTCTAACCGGTGCCCATATGGGATGCCAGTGTTGTAGGCGGCTCAGCTCACTGTGCCACCGTGCAGCTCCTTGAGCTGGGTTTCGCTGAGCATTTTTTTTTTTTTTTTTAATATTCTTGCTGGTGTGGTTCATGCTGTTTCAGTCGTCTGACAGCCTGACCGGGCGGTTTCGGAAGTCCGCACTCGGGAGCCTGCTGCTACGTGGAGCTGTGCGTGGCGTGGGACCGTTCTCCACACCTCTTCACCTGCACCAGCCTGGGCTTCTTCTGCAGTGGTCAGAGAAGGCAGGGGCTGAACTCACAAGGTTTCTTGAGACTGTGTCACTTCTGCTCTTCTGTTGCTGGTCAAAGCGTGCCCAAGGTCAGTCCAGATTCAGAGGGTGGGAAAGTTGAAACGCAACTCGACGGAGGGGCCTGTGCCCCTCTCGACAGAGACGTAGGACCTGAAAAGACAGAGTCAGCACGGAGTGGCGGGACGCCTACAAGACGACCTCCGTGCACCCTGGCTGGCGGGGGCAGGCGGCAGGTGCCGGCCGTTGCGGGTCTGAAGCCTCAGCAGGTGCGTGCTGTTGTGATCTCCTGCGTGGCGGCAGGGAGTGTTCTCTGACTGGGACCTGGTCCTGCTGCCTGGAACTGGCTCCCTCATCTCCTGTTTTCCTGTCCTTTTGGCTTCTTCTGAGCGATCTTGTTCCCCTGTAGGAGGTGACCCCTGTTGGCAGTTGAGTAGCGTTTTCAGTCTGCTCTCTGCCCATGGAGATTGGGGTTCTGTGAGCGACTCCATTTTGAAATGTCCGTTCCTGTAGCCTGGTTCTTGTTAGTCTTCTCAGGGTTCACAGTGTGCCTTGAACACCGTGTCATGGGCGGGCACTGGCATGGCTGCTAAGCTGCCTGTATCCCATGTGGCTGGGCCAGGTGCGGGTGCAGTTCTGTTCCTGATTCCAGTTTTCCGTTCATGAGAGCCCAGGTGCCAGCAGGGGGTGGCTCAGGTGACCGTGTTGCTGCTATCCGTGGGGAGACCTCGATGGCGTTCCCAGCCCTGGCTTTGGCCTGGCCCAGGCCCAGCTGTTGTAGGCATTTGGGGAGTGAACCAGTGCAGAGGTGAGCTCTGTCTTTCAGATAAAGTAAGATACATACATACATACATACATAAATAAGTAATAAATGCCTTGTAATATTCTGCACTTTGAGTGGAGTGTCGGGCGCTGTGGATCGGCACCGTCTAGGTTTTCTAGGAGAAAACCTTGGCCTGGGTTGGGGGTTGCCCGTGGCCAGTGGAAGCTCTCAGCAAGGTGTTGTGCCGCACAGGTACGGTTGTATTTAAGTCTCAAAACTGTTTTTTTTTTTAAACAAATGTTTATTTTCAACCACTTGAAAGGCAGAGTGATACAGAGAGATCTTCCATCCTCTGGTTCACTTCCCAAATGCCTGCAACCACCAGGTCTCAGCTGGGCCCAAGCCAGGAACCAGGAACTCCGTCCAGGTCTCCCACGTGGGTGACAGAAGCCCAGGTGCTGAGCCAGCCCAGGATGTGTTCCCAGGGAGCTGGTTCGGAAGCATAGTAGACAGGACTTGAATAGGCACGCTGACGTGGGGCACACGTCCCAGGTGGCAGCTTAACTTGCTGTGCCACAGTGCTGGCCCCTAGCCTGTAACTTTTAACAGCAGTCATACTTGACACATTGATGACTGAAAAAGATTTGAAAGTAAACTGTTTTTCTTGTGGTATTGACAGCAGAAAGTGTTTTATGGAGTACTGTTAATATTTAATGATGCTGAGTACAGATCGAAGATGGTATGAACCACCCATGAGACAGTTGCTGAAAAATATGTATTAGGTTAATGAAATTAGTGCCCAGTTCCTAGAAGTTATTAATCCGGTAGCATTGTGTCCTGGTCGGCCATCAGGCTGAGTTCTCAGTGCGTAGTTACGAGCAGTTTGAATGTAACGGGAGGTGCCTGAAGGAGGCGGTCAGGGCGGGCCTGGGTCTGGAAGCAGGTCCGGAAGCCGGGAAGTTCAGGTTGCTTACTGGTTCCGTCCACAGAAGGCTCAGGGGAGATGAGCTCCGCAGGGAGGCCTGGGCTGGTTTGGTGAAGGAACCTTTTGTTGGTTGATAAAAGGCTCTAAACCTGCTCGGCCAGGCTTGCGTGAAGGGAGGTTTCTCCCAGCACCGCAGTGTTTGTGCTCTGTGGAGTGGCTGGATGCTGTTTTCCTGGTGGGGTGTGCTCCAGCACCGGCCGGGATTCGGGCAGGAGCTGCCTGGGACAGAGAGGTGCTGAGCTGGAGTTGTTGTTCTGAGCCCGACTTTGACACTCGGCAATTGCCACTGCTCTGTGTTGATCCGAGAAGCGAGCGTGATCGCACCCCTGGGCAGGAGGCTGTGGTCCTGCAAGGCTGAGTCTCATCGGCTGCTCACCAGAACACAGGTGTCTGACCTCCCCCAAGGCCCTGGCTCAGGGGAAGCCCTGGGAGGAGCTGTCTGGCGAGGGGTTCTGAGGATCCTTTGCTGTGTTGCCACGCCTCTAAGGGTTCCCGTCTCCCAGAAACCTGGCGTGACCTCCCTCCCTCCCCCGGCATTTGATGGGACTGAGTGACGCAGTCTCCCTCAGCCAGCAGTGCCGATCAGTAAATGCAAAGTAGCATCTTCTTGCCAAAACCGAATGGAATTAAATCTGTATTTACACCGAGTTTTTGGTAGTGTCGTGGAGTGGTGCAGGTAAATACATAGCACACAGTTTTGTTTTGTTTTTGACAGGCAGAGTGGACAGTGAGAGAGAGAGACAGAGAGAAAGGTCTTCCTTTGCCGTTGGTTCACCCTCCAATGGCCACTGCGGCTGGTGCATCTCGCTGATCCGAAGCCAGGAGCCAGGTGCTTCTCCTGGTCTCCCATGGGGTGCAGGGCCCAAGCACTTGGGCCATCCTCCACTGCACTCCCGGGCCATAGCAGAGAGCTGGCCTGGAAGAGGGGCAACTGGGATTGAAACTGGTGCCCCAACCGGGACTAGAACCCCGTGTGCTGGCACCGCTAGGCGGAGGATTAGCCTGTTGAGCCACGGCGCCGGCTGCACACAGTTTTTAAATCCCCAACTTTACATAGATGTAGCATGTACAGTTCACCCTGGAGGGTGCTTGTTCTTGACCTTGAAACAAGTTCCTTTCCCACGTTTGGTTCGTGGCTCCTGAGGCAGTGGTGTGTGGCACTGTGGCTTCTGACTTCGCGTTTCTGGCCTGTGCAGGGGCTTCTGGGAACCTGTGCTCAGCAGCGGCCCCGTGATCCTCTTCTCCCTGGCGTTCGGCTTTCGTTTTTGTTTTTTTTTTTTTTTTTTTTGGACAGGCCGCTTCGGCTGGCGCTCCATGCTGATCCGAAGCCAGGAGCGAGGTGCTTCTCCTGGTCTCCCATGGGGTGCAGGGCCCAAGGACTTGGGCCATCCTCCACTGCACTCCCGGGCCACAGCAGAGAGCTGGCCTGGAAGAGGAGCAGCCGGGACAGAATCCGGCGCCCCGACCAGGACTAGAACCCGGTGTGCCGGCGCCGCAGGTGGAGGATTAGCCTAGTGAGCCACAGCGCTGGCCGGCTTTGGATTTTGAGTCATTATTGCCCATCCATCAGCTGCCGGACACTTGGTTTATCTCTGTTTTCTGACGATTATGAATAGTGCTGCCTTAAACGTTTGTGTATCAGCTTTTGTTTGAACACCTGTTTTAAATTCTGAGTATTCACCTGGGCGTAGACTTGCCGGGTCACGTGGTAACTCTGTGTTTTCTGCTTGTTGAGGGGCTGTCACTCCCTCTTCCAGAGGAGCTGGCCTGTTTTGCACCCCGCTGGCTACCTGAGGGTGCAGGCTTCTCCACATTCTTGCCAGTACTTGTTGTTACCAGTCGGGGCTGTGGCTGTCCCAGTGTCCTGTGGCCTTGAGTAGCACTGCCCTTCCTCTGTCTTTGGAAAAATGTGCATTCAGATTCTTTGCCTGCTCGTTTTTGTCTTTTTTTAAATTTGAGCACTTGAGAGAGAGCAAGCACTCAGCTGCGGGCTCAGTCCCCAGGTGCCTGCCCTGTGCGGGCTGGGCCAGGGCTGAGGCCAGCCGTGCAGGGCTGTGGCGGGTACCCAGTGAGTCATCAGGGCAGCTCCCGGGGTCGCGCTGGCAGGGAAGCCGGCTCAGGCGCTCTGATGCGGTTTGGATGTGGGTGTCGCAACCACCAGGCTAAGAGCCCGCTTCCCCTCCTGTGTTTCATCTGGCCTTTTGTCTTTTTGACTGTGGTAGGACATTTTCTATATTTTGGGTAAAAATCCTCTGCCAGATTCATGTGATTAGCACGCGTGTTCCTCCCAGTAATGTCCTTGGACGCACAGAAGTGTTCATTGTGATCAAGTGCGGTGAATTATTTTCTGTTGTACTTTGCCAGGTGCAAAGTTATGGAGATTTATTCTGTGTTTTCTTCTAGAAGTTTTATGGTTCAGCTCTTCTGTTTCATTCAGAGATATTTCATGTATGGTGTGAGAACAGGTCCAGCCTCGTTCCTTCCATATGGACATACAGTTGTCCCAGCTCCATGTGTTGGAAAGACTGTTCCTTTCCCATTGAGTGATTGGTAGAAAATCTCAGTGTATTTTGGCTTTTTAAAAAAAGGTTTATTTATTTATTTGAAAGGCAGAGGCAGAGAGAGAGAGAAGGCTTCCATCCCTAGAGAGAGAGAGAGAGAGAGAGAGATCCATCCATGCCTTGGTTCACTCCCCAAATGGCTACAATGGCTGGAGAAGGGCCGATCTGAAGCTAGGAGCTTCTTCTGGGTCTCCTATGCAGGTGCAGGTACCCAAAGACTTGGGCCATCTTCAGCTGCTTTCCCAGGTTATAGCAGGGAGCTGGATCAGAAGTGGAGCAGCCGGGACTTGAACTGGCGCCCACATGGGATGCCGGCACTGTAGGCAGCTGCTTTACCACAGTGCTGGCCCCAGTATACTTTGTTAATCTGTGTGTTTATAAAGGAGGTAAATGTTGATTATAAAGTATGCATTTTGGGTGTTGGTGAGATCAAATTACAAAGAGGGGGTTTGTGGTAGTTACGCACGGGGGTCCTTTCTTCTTGACTGACAATAGCAGCAAACACAAGTTGGACGTTTGATACAGTATAGGGGCCATTGTTGTAGCACAGTGGGTTAAGGTGCTACCTGCATGCCCGCATCTCGTATGGGTGCTGGTTTGAGTCTTGGCTGCTCCACTTCTGATCCAACTCCTGCTTATGCCCTGGGAAAGCAGTAGAAGATGGCCAAAGTGCTTGGGCCCCTGCATCTGCATGGGAGACCTGGAAGAAGCTCCTGGCTCCTGGTTCCAGGCAGACCCAGTCCTGGCTCTTGTGGCCATTTGGGGAGTGAACCAGCGGGTGGAAGACCTCTCTCCCTCTCTCTCCACCTCCCCTGTCTCTCTGTAACTCTGCCTTACAAATAAAGAGATACAATATACATAGCTATTAAAGGTTTTTGCTGGCTCATCAGACATAGCGACAACACTGTGTATTGTGGAAGCATTTCTCCACCTTGTCCCTGAGAGGAGAGCCCTGATGGAGCTGTGTGGTGCTGCTGAGAGCCGTGTTCCCTGTAGCAGTCCTCTAACGGTGTGGTTTGGCGTGTGTGGGAGGTGGCGACGGCTGAAAGCAGGGCAGGTGATAGGCGAGGAGGACCAGGACGGTGGATGGTGATAGGCAAGGAGGACCGGGACGGTGGATGGTGATAGGCGAGGAGGACCGGGACGGTGGATGGTGATAGGCGAGGAGGACCGGGACGGTGGATGGTGATAGGCGAGGAGGACCGGGACGGTGGATGGTGATAGGCGAGGAGGACCGGGACGGTGGATGGTGATAGGCGAGGAGGACCAGGACGGTGGATGGTGATAGGTAATGAGGACCGGGACGGTGGATGGTGATAGGCGAGGAGGACCGGGACGGTGGATGGTGATAGGCGAGGAGGACCGGGACGGTGGATGGTGATAGGCGAGGAGGACCGGGACGGTGGATGGTGATAGGCGAGGAGGACCGGGACGGTGGATGGTGATAGGCGAGGAGGACCGGGACGGTGGATGGTGATAGGCGAGGAGGACCGGGACGGTGGATGGTGATAGGCGAGGAGGACCGGGACGGTGGATGGTGATAGGCGAGGAGGACCGGGACGGTGGATGGTGGCACTCATGGCCAGAGGCTGGCCTGCTGGCTGCGCTTCGTCGTCATTCAGCGGTTTCCTTGTAGCTGTTGGTCATCTGTGGTTGGTTATTTATTACTCTGGTTTCATATATGGTGTAGCCTGCTCGACTTTTGGCATCTGAAACAGTCACACGTTTTAGTGAACTGCTTGCAAGTGAATAGCACAGTAAACAATGTAGATTAATGTACTCCCTAGACTCACTAGGAGCGTAAGAGGTGCTCACGTGGTTTCTGAAGCGTTCAGTGGAAGTGTGTGTATGTGAATCCGGGGGAGTTCGGCCGCTGTTTGGAGTTGGGAGGACGTGTCCGTGAACCGTGCCTGTCGCAGGCAGGGGTGACTGGGTGTGTGCTTTGTTCCTGGGACTTGTGGAGGGCACGTGAGCTCCGCAGAGCTCTGTCTTGTGCCAGGACAGGGCGTGGGCAAGAGCGTGGGCTCTGGGCGGCAGCTGAGGAGCCACCTGCTGGGCAGGGCCCTCGGGCCGGTGACGGGATCCTTCTGTGTCGGTATTTATGTGTTGCTCTCCATCTCTCACAGTGTCAGGAGCTCTCCTTTGAATCAAGACAAAGGTAGAACTCTCTTAAAATGACAGATGCAGAAAACAGAGTAGTGCAACTGTATCTTTGGTTGCAACAGATAGATTATTCTTTCTAACCCCTTAATTGCCTGTATTGTTAAAGCAGACTAATTTTTATTAACTTTTACACTTTTCATGTTAACAGAAATAGTAACAAAATCAAAGCATATCTATTACTGGTTGCCTTACAAAGTATGAAAATTCTTCTTCTTCTTTTTAGTATTTATTTATTTGAAAGTCGTTACAGAGAGATCTTCCGTCTGCTGGTTCACTCCTTAGATGGCTGTAATGGCCAGGGCTGAGCCAGGCTGAAGCAGTGAGCCAGAAGCTTCATCTGGGTCTTCCACATGGATCGTCAGGGTCCAAACACTTGGCCCATGCTCTGCTGCTTTCTAGGTCATTAGCAGGGAGCTGGATCAGAAGTGGAGCAGCTGGGACTTGAACCCGCTCCCCTATGCCATGCGGGCCTTACCCGCTACACCACAAGGCCAGTCCTGAAGTGCGGACTTTAATATATCATGTCTCAAACTGTTCTGATAGTAAGAAAAACACATTTTATTCTAATGACAAATCACCCTGTGGTATAGGTTTCATTGAAGTGTTGGATATTTTTGAAAAGGACACCTGGTGTTTTTTATTGTGTTTTAGGTAGTGGTTCTAAAGTTGCTTCTGTTTGAAGTCCCTGGTTTTGGGTGGGCGCTGTCCGCTGTGGTCTTGTTGTGGAGAGTGCGTGGGTTGCTGTGACCCTGAGCACTGGCCTAGGTTGCTTCTCCAGCACGGAGACTGAGCCGGGAAGGTGCTCCAGAACTGTCGCTGCTTTCAGGGACAGGCTAGTGACATCTCACAGTGTTCACACATCTGGCTGCGGTTAGTGGTAAATGTGTGGGTATTGTACCATTCAGTTTTTTAAGAATTATTTACCTGAGGGGTGGGGAAGAGAGAAGGAGAGGGAGGGAGGGAGGGAGAGAGAGAGAGAGCGAGCGAGCGCGAGGGCGAGCGAGCTTCTGTCTGCTGGTTCCATCCTCAGATGACCACAGTGGCTGAGCCAGGAGTCAGGAACTCCATCCAGCTCTCCCGCGTGGGTGCAGGGGCCCACCCCCTTGGGCCATCTGCTGCTGCTTTCTCACGCTCATTAGCAGGGAGCTGGATCGGAAGAGGAGCGGCCAGGATCAAAGTAGCGCCCGCAGGGAACGGCGGTGTAACAGGCGTGGCTTGACCATCACGACACAACGTGGCCCCTGTTCAGTGTGTGAGAGCACAACACCAGAAGAGCCGTTAGTCTTGGCAGAGAACCGCGTGGAGGAAACCCTCTTGACAGTTGGCTGTGCTCAGGGCTCCTGCCCCAGTGACTTTGTTAAGCGGTCAGAGGTGAGTTAGCTTGTTGGTCAGTGGAACAGACACATGACCAGATACGCTGCTGTGCTGTGGGACCAGCCTTTTCCTTCTGTGTCTGTAGACGTCAGTGCGTTATGACTGGGCACCTCGTTCTGTTAGCTTCTTCTCAATTTTAGAAGGAATTTTGGTGATTCTGTGTAAGTCAGTTAGAGAAAAGGAGGTACAGAGAGAGAGAGAGAGAGGTCTTCCTCCTGCTGGTTCACTCTCCACATAGCCAGCATGGCTGGAGCTGGGCCAGGCTGAAGCCAGGAGGCAGGAGCTCCTTCCTGATCTCGCAGGTGGGTGCAGGGGCCCAGCACTTGGCTGTCCTCTGCTGTTCTCGCAGGTGCGTCAGTAGGGAGATGGATCTGAAGCTTAGCGGCTGTGCCCACGTGGGATGCTGGTGCTGCTGGCGGCGGCTTCACCCGGTACACCAAGACGCCAGTCCCAGTGTTGTGCGACTCCTTAATGTTTAAGTGTTGTGTAGTGTTGACTGCTAATCCCCAACCCATCTCGTATCTCCTTACTTCTTTGTTAATGAACATTTGTCTTCATTCATTGAGGGCATCTAGTCTTTAGATTTCTAAGATAAATGGATTTTTTTTTTTCTTTTTTGACAGGCAGAGTGGACAGTGAGAGAAAGAGACAGAAAGGTCTTCCTTTGCCGTTGGTTCACCCTCCAATGGCCACCACAGCCAGTGCACTGTGTTGATCTGAAGCCAGGAGCCAGGTGCTTCTCCTGGTCTCCCATGGAGTGCAGGGCCCAAGCACTTGGGCCACAGCAGAGAGCTGGCCTGGAAGAGGGGTAACCGGGACAGAATCTGGCGCCCCGACCGGGACTAGAACCTGGGGTGCTGGCGCCGCAGGCAGAGAATTAGCCTATTGAGCCCTGCACCGGCCTGATATATGGATTTATAGCCGGTCAACACCATGTCTCCCAAGATTCTAGTCATGTCCTTATTTTTTTTTAAACAGCTTTGAAAATTCATATGGCCACGGTTCTCTTAGACAGGTGCAGATTATGATCGCTTGTGGAGCTGAAGTTTGCAGTCCTTGCTACCACATGTTTCGGGGCATTCCCTTCCCCTTCCCTGAGGACTCCCGTGAGCTCTAGTAGCTACCGCACATCTCCACCGCTCCCTTCCCTTGTCCCGGGGACTCTGTAAGCTCTAGCACCTACTGCACATCTCCACTGCTCCCTTCCCCTGCCCCTGGGAATCTGTGAGCTCTAGCATCTACTGCAACCACTCCCTTCCCCTGCCCTGGGGACTCCGGGAGCTCTAGCACCTACTGCACATCTCCACCGCTCCCTTCCCCTGCCCCTGGGTATCTGTGAGCTCTAGCATCTACTGCAACCACTCCCTTCCCCTGCCCTGGGGACTCCGGGAGCTCTAGTATCTACTGCACATCTCCACCGCTCCCTTCCCCTGCCCTGGGGACTCCATGAGCTCTAGCACCTACTCCATGTCTCCACCACTCCCTTCCCCTGCCCCAGGGACTCCGGGAGCTCTAGCACCTACTCCATGTCTCCACCACTCCCTTCCCCTGCCCCGGGGACTCCGGGAGCTCTGGCACCTACTCCACCACTCCCTTCCCCTGCTCTAGGGACTCCGTCAGCTCTAGCACCTACTCCACGTCTCCACCACTCCCTTCCCCTGCCCCGGGGACTCTCAGCTCTGGCACCTACTCCATGTCTCCACCACTCCCTTCCCCTGCCCCGGGGACTCCGGGAGCTCTGGCACCTACTCCACCGCTCCCTTCCCCTGCCCCAGGGAATCCGGGAGCTCTGGCACCTACTCCATGTCTCCACCACTCCCTTCCCCTGCCCTGGGGACTCCAGGAGCTCTAGCACCTACTCCATGTCTCCACCACTCCCTTCCCCTGCCCCGGAGACTCTCAGCTCTGGCACCTACTCCATGTCTCCACCACTCCCTTCCCCTGCCCTGGGGACTCCAGGAGCTCTAGCACCTACTCCATGTCTCCACCGCTCCCTTCCCCTGCCCCGGAGACTCTCAGCTCTGGCACCTACTCCATGTCTCCACCACTCCCTTCCCCTGCCCCGGGGACTCTGGGAGCTCTGGCACCTACTCCATGTCTCCACCACTCCCTTCCCCTGCCCCGGGGACTCCGGGAGCTCTGGCACCTACTCCATGTCTCCACCACTCCCTTCCCCTGCCCTGGGGACTCCATGAGCTCTAGCACCTACTCCACATCTCCACCACTCCCTTCCCCTGCCCCGGGGACTCCGGGAGCTCTGGCACCTACTCCATGTCTCTACCACTCCCTTCCCCTGCTCTGGGGACTCCGTCAGCTCTAGCACCTACTCCACGTCTCCACCGCTCCCTTCCCCTGCCCCGGGGACTCCGGGAGCTCTGGCACCTACTCCTTGTCTCCCCAGCCCTCCAGCCCTGGGTGACCACGTGCTGGTTGTTCTTGACATTCTCTGTCAGCGGCATCCTGTCACTGCTCTTTCATAAGACGGATTTGCTTCCACTGCTGCTGCTCGTGTAGTTTAGATGTGAAGCCACCGCACAGAATGTGGAACTGGGACCAGCAGGAATCTTATTTCACTGGTGTCTCAGGGCGTTTGCCATTGGGTCCTCTAATTTGTTTTGGTGAAATGACTAATGTGACTTTTTTTTTTTTTAAAGATTTACTTATTTATTTGAAAAGTAGAACTATATAGAGGGAGAGAGTCGGAGGCAGAGAGAGAGAGGTCTTCCATCTGTTGGTTCACTCCCCAAATAGATGCAATGGCCAGGGATGGTCCAATTGAAGCCAGGAGCTTTTTGGGGGTCACTTACATGGGTGCAGGGGTCCAAGTACTTGGGCCATCCTCTGCTGCTTTCCCAGGTGCATTAGCAGGGAGCTGGATTGGAAGTAGAGCAGATGGGACTTGAACTGGTGCCCATAGAGGATGCTGACATTACAGGCAGCAGGTTAGCCTGCTACGCCACAGCACAAGCCCCTAACATGAGTCCTAGTGGACCCAGTGGCATCATTTGAAAATAAGCAAAGGGGCCAGCACTGTGGTGTATCAGGTTAAGCTGCTGCCTGCGATGCTGGCATCCCTTATGCGTGCTGGTCTGAGTCTTGTCTGCTCCGCTTCTGAGCGAGCTTCCTGCACACGCACCATGGGAAAGCAGCAGAAGATGGGCCAAGTGCTTGGACCCCTACCACTCATGTGAGAGACCTGGAGGAAGCTCCTGGCTCCTGGCTTTGGCCTGGCCCAACGCTGGCTGTTGTAGCCATTTGGGAAGTGAGCCAGAAGATGGAAGGTTCTCTCTGTGTCTTTCTTTTTTTCTGTCCCTCTGATTTCAAATAAATAAATAAATCATTATTAGAAAGAAACAAAATAAGCAAAGTAGCAAAGCATATATTTTAAAACATTTTCCATTTATTTTAAAAGTAGAGTGAGGCCAGCGCCGCGGCTCACTAGGCTAATCCTCCGCCTTGCGGCGCCGGCACTCCGGGTTCTAGTCCCGGTCGGGGCACCAATCCTGTCCCGGTTGCCCCTCTTCCAGGCCAGCTCTCTGCTGTGGCCAGGGAGTGCAGTGGAGGATGGCCCAAGTGCTTGGGCCCTGCACCCCATGGGAGACCAGGAGAAGCACCTGGCTCCTGCCATCGGAACAGCGCGGTGCGCCGGCTGCAGCGCGCCTACCGCGGCAGCCATTGGAGGGTGAACCAACGGCAAAGGAAGACCTTTCTCTCTGTCTCTCTCTCTCTCTCACTGTCCACTCTGCCTGTCAAAAAAAAAAAAAAGAGAGAGTGAGAGTGTGAGAGAGCTACCAGTTCATTCTGTTGGTATATTCCCCAGATGCTTGTAACAGCCAAGGCGAACCAGGAACCCGGGACTCCATCTGGGTCTCCCATGGGGGTGTAGAGGCTCAAACACTTGAGTCATTTGCTGCTTCCCAGGAGGCTTTGGCAGGAAGCTGGATCAGGAGTGGAGCAACTGGGACTCAAACCAGCACTTCGGGATGGAATATGGGGGTCCCAGGTGATGGCTTAACCCACTGTGCCATGATGCCTGCCTTGCAAAGCGTGTTCTTAATCTGTGTCATCCATTGCACTTAACATGGAGAGTCTGCAGTTAGTAAGTCTTTGTAGTTATTTACAATGTTGTGTTATTACTGCAACTGCATTGGAGATGTAAAGAGGACCAAGCTCACTGTCTGCAAGAGAGAGTTTCCACGGAGGGTGGACCCAGACTAGGCTGATCATGGAGCAGACACCTGCGGAGCTCCTGACGGCAGACACGCTGTGGTAGCCACTAGGGACAGAGGACCAAAGCTCCCTAGTGCACAGAGTGTGCACTCCACTGGAGACCTGACGTGAGGCAGGGGCCACGCCGGCCAAGGCACAGGAGCAGCCCGCTTTGCACTGTGCTGTGCTGCAGGCTGCAGAGGGGTGGCTTGTAGGGGAGTCCAGTGTTCCTTTGGGTGAGTGTGCAATGTCAGGCGCCATGTCCAGTGTCCCCGTGGGTGAGCGTGCGGTGTCCGGCGCCGTGTCCAGTGTTCCTGTGGGTGAGTGTGCGGTGTCAGGCGCCGTGTCCCGTGTCCCCGTGGGTGAGTGTGCGGTGTCAGGCGCCGTGTCCCTGTGGGCGAGTGTGCGGTGTCAGGCGCCGTGTCCCATGTCCCCGTGGGCAAGTGTGTGGTGTCAGGTGCCGTGTCCCGTGTCCCCGTGGGCGAGCGTGCGGTGTCAGGCGCCGTGTCCCGTGTCCCCGTGGGCGAGCGTGCGGTGTCAGGTGCCGTGTCCCGTGTCCCCGTGGGCGAGTGTGTGGTGTCAGGTGCCGTGTCCCGTGTCCCCGTGGGTGACGTGCGGTGTCAGGTGCCGTGTCCCGTGTCCCCGTGGGCGAGTGTGTGGTGTCAGGTGCCGTGTCCCGTGTCCCCGTGGGTGAGCGTGCGGTGTCAGGCGCCGTGTCCCGTGTCCCCGTGGGCGAGCGTGCGGTGTCAGGCGCCGTGTCCCGTGTCCCCGTGGGCGAGCATGCGGTGTCAGGCGCCGTGTCCCGTGTCCCTGTGGGCGAGCGTGCGGTGTCAGGCGCCGTGTCCCCGTGGGCGAGCGTGCGGTGTCAGGCGCCGTGTCCCTTGTCCCCGTGGGCAAGTGTGCGGTGTCAGGCGCCGTGTCCCGTGTCCCCGTGGGCGAGCGTGCGGTGTCAGGTGCCGTGTCCAGTGTTCTTGTGGGTGAGTGTGCAGTGTCGGGCGCCGTGTCCCGTGTCCCCGTGGGCGAGCGTGCAGTGTCGGGCGCCGTGTCCCCGTGGGCGAGTGTGTGGTGTCAGGTGCCGTGTCCAGTGTCCCCGTGGGCGAGTGTGTGGTGTCAGGCGCCGTGTCCCGTGTCCCCGTGGGCGAGTGTGCGGTGTCAGGCGCCGTGTCCCATGTCCCCGTGGGCAAGTGTGCGGTGTCAGGCGCCGGGTCCCGTGTCCCCGTGGGTGAGCGTGCGGTGTCAGGCACTGTATTCATTGTCCCCGTGGGTGAGTTGCGGTGTCCGGCGCTGTATTTACTTCCTGTGGTTGGATTTCAGATGCCAGCCGTAGAGGTACATCTGCTCCAGTGTAGTTGTTATGTTTCTGATGCAATGACTGGGTCTATAAACGTGTTGAGGAGTAAGACTGCCATCACTTGCCACGAGTATGCGTTTTTCAAAATCATGATTTATTGAATCATTCCTGGTGATTTTTGAAGAGTCTTTGTGAGAATTTTAAATGGCTTCTCTTAGTTCTTTTCTTTTTTTAAAAGGGGGCATTTAGGAACCATTACTGTTCCAGGTAAGTGGCAATCTCGGCGTGTGGTGAGTTCCTAGGATCTCGGCAGTTGGGAGAATGAGGGGACAGGGATGGAGTTAACCCCTGAGGCAGGGCTCTGGGCTCGGCCGGGTGTAAGCGGAGTTGCCGGGGAGTGTTTAGCTCAGGAGCCACGCTGCCTCCCTCGCGCTTTCCTTTGGAGGAAATGCAGTGTAAACGTGCAAGTGTCGGCTAACATTTCCCTAGAACAGCATGGCCCTCGGGATTCAGATTTGGCTGGGAATCCTGGCCCTGCCACCTCCAGTGTGTGGTGGTTCATGGACGTGGGGCCGTTCACTTAGCAGTGCGAGGCGGCGTGTGGTGCTCTGGCGGGAGCTACAGAAGTGTTGGGAGCCCAGTCCTCTGCTGCCCTGGGGAGTTCTCCTCCCGCCGGCGCTCTCCGCTTCAGCCTTCTTCACGTTCCCATAGGCTTCCTTGATAGAATTGTAAATAAGCGTTTCTTTTTGTTTTTAAAGATTTATTGAGTAATTGAAAGGTAGGGGGGCAGGGGCCCGTGCACTTGGGCCGTCCTCCACTGTGTTCCCTGGTGCACTAGCAGGGAGCCGGATCGGAAGAGGAGCAGCAGGGACTTGAACCGGTGCCCATATGGGATGCTGGTACTGCAGATCGTGGCTTTATCCACACTGGCCCCAATAAGTATTTCTTGTAAACATTTTAATATGTTCAGAATCCTGCCTCCTCCTGTCTGACGTGAAGAAGTGCGGGCAGGTGAAGGGGTGCTGCTGGGTGGTACAGAAGTCCCATTCTGGCAAGCTTCCGTTCAGGACTCTAATTCTGAAGCGCCTAGAGGAAATTGAAGTCCAGTGTGCTGCTTTCCACTTTACAGCTGAATTTCTCCAAAGGCTTGTGGGTGGAACTATACTGTGACCCCGCCTAGAATACAGCGTGAGAACTAGATCAGTGCTGTTCAATAGAAATATAATTTGTCACATATATAATTTGAAATATTCTAGTAGTCACATGAAACACAGAGCAGCCGGGTGAAATACATCTTAGTATACTTTATTTTACTCCATGTGTACCTCATACGAGCATTTCAGCACGTAGTCGGAGGTTGTTAATGAGATGTTCTACACTGTGTAGTGCTGCACCTTGGACACCGGAATCCTGGTGTCTCCCTCAAGTTGGACTGGCTGACAGCCGAGAAGCTGCGTGTGCTGGTGCCCCTGTGTTGTGCTGCGCAGGTCTGGGTGAACGTTGTCAACACAGACGGCAGTGCAGCGGGAAGAAGGGTGACTCCCAGAGTTCAGTTAAGCCGGATTAACAGCAGCTGTGGGTCAGCGTGTCTTGGAGATCAGTTAAAAACAATAGTGAAGGCAGTAAACTTTTTTAAAGATTAATTTACCTGAAAGGCAGAATTATATACAGAGAGGGAGATAGAGACAGAGAGAGAGAGAGAGAGAGGTCATCCATCCACTGGTTCCCTCCCCAAATGACCGCAACAAAGCCAGGAGCTGCATCCAGGTCTCCCATGGGTGCTCAGGGGCCCAAGTACTTGGGCCATGTTCTGCTGCTTTCCCAGGTGCGTTAGCCTGGAGCTGGATAGGAAGTGGAGCAGCCTGAACTCGAACCGGCGCCCTTACGGGATGTTGGCGTCACACGTGGCGACTTGACCCGCAGTGCCACAGCGCTGAAGTGCCTAGTTCAGAGTCGACAGCTTCTGGGTGGTGGATCTGGCGTTGGAATACAGGCAGTCAGGACCGGACCTGAACTGTGCCGTTTGGGAGGTGCTCGGAGAGGAGACGCTCCAGACGCAGCAAGGTGGGGCGACTTGCTGGTGTCAGAGTTACTCACTGCCTGGAACCGGAGCTTCCGCTACGAGGACAGTGCTGTTTGTCCTGCAAACACAGGTTTTTCACGTTTGTCTTGAAACCTCACCCTGTTCTGTGTTGGCAGGCGTAGCAGGTGGACACACAGCGTGTGGCTGTGCACAACCATCCCTGTGGGCTTTTGTGCTGTGAGACTGTTGTGGAGCTCCGGGGTGGCGCAGGGAGAGAGGAGTGGGGTGGGGGCTGCCACGTGAGTTGTTGGTTGAGTGGGCTTCCTCACTTTCAGCTGGAGGTGGAGCATTCTCTGGCAGCCTGGAATCCTGCAGGTCGTGGGTGGCACTGAGTGCGACACAGCCAGTTTCATGCACAGTGTTGGTGCATTTGAAACACAGTGCAGGTGAACTGCCCTGGACGGTTTGGGAAAGAGACAGAAAGTAAACATACAAAGTGGAGTATGCTAGAAGTAATTTTTTTCTTATTCTCTTTGAACAAGTTGCTTTCGTAACGCACCGTGATTTTAATGCAGCGTGGCTGTGAGGTTAAGTGGTCTGGCTGAGGCCGGCAGAGTAGCTCGTTGAGCTCGTGAAGAGAAGTGGCCCTTTGATGCCCGTGCTCAGCAGGGCCCTCGTGCTGTTCCCGCTGACCGCTCAAGGCTGCCTCGACTTGCCACGCGGAAGCGGGTACAGAACCTGCTGTATTCTTGGAGTCCGTTAATGAGGCCGTCTCCGTGGAGCTGCTCCCTGGAAGGCGAGGGCTCAGCACATCCCGACGTTGTAGTGAGAGAGGACACTCACGGGGCCCTCCAGAGATCCCAGTGTGTGCCGGCGTCTGGGGACCCCTGCCAGGGAAGACACGGTTTTCAGCGTGAGACCGCTTCATTGGATTCTGTTGAAGATGAAGTGTAACTTTCTGGCAGAAGTATTGGACAGACAGTCGGCTCAACCAGTGTCTTTTGTTACAGCTGTTCTTGTGGGGTACGATGGTTTCAGTGTCTGTTGGGAAGAGTGTGTGTAAGCACGGGAAGGTCCTGGTTTCATACCTCGCCTTGGACGTATGCTGATTGGTGAACTTTGAGGAACTTTGTGACCTTCTTAAAGGCACAGCTTGTTTCTCTGACAAACGGAGCCATGCAGTCTGCCGGGGGGGGGGGGGGGGGGCGCATGGCGAGGCCCGGAAGTTCCTGGTGGCTATTAAAGAGCACGCGTTAGGATCTGGATCTTGTTCAGCGTTGGTCTTCCCCCAGCTCGGAGGCTGGCGGTAGCTACGTTAATTATGTGACAGTGCGGCTCTGGTCCCACTCCTGTGCTGCACATCCCCCACTGCCTAGCTGTTTGATGTTGTGTTGCTAGGACAGGCACCAAGTGCGTTCTACCCTGTTACTTACTGCTTGTTGTTGTAAGAATCTAAAGTGGAAAAAAACAGAAAAAGAAAGAAAGAAAAAAAGAAGCAAAAAGAAAAAAAAAATCTAGAGTGAGTGTTAGGACCCCTGAGAGAATTGGATCTGTGGGTTTGTAAAGCGGAGTTAGGACTCCTTGCCCTTCCGTGGCTTTGGGCGGTTGACACGGACCCGGATGGGGCGAAGCAGAGTGCATCCTGCTGACATGTGCTCTGCGTCTTGCCTTCGTTCTCGTTGGATTGGTTCTCTTCTAGAATTATGAAAGACGTTTTCATGGTTCCAGAGTAAAAGCTGTAAAATCCAGAGGATTCCAGATCGCGGTCCTGCTGCTCCGTCTTCATTGTGGTCTTCCTGCCCCCCGTTAGCAGCTTTGTCAGTTACTGGCTTATTCCTCCTTGAAAATGGGTGCTTGGGTGTTTGTGTCACCTGTGCTGTTATGCCCCTGACCGTCTGCACTCTACTCCCGGTATCGCCGTAACGGCGTCTGTGGTGTCTGTCTCCTCCTACCACGTTACGCTGTGTAGCATCCGTGATGCTTCGTCATGGCTTCTGCTGGTGGACGTGAGAGTTACTTCCAGTCTCATTGTTGTCAATAACATTTTGCTAAAAAATATTTGGAGCTGTCTCCTAAAATCAAAGCCCATTTATTGATTCAAAGAAGTCACAATTCAATTTGGGGAAAAAGTAGCTGTGTGAATATCGTTGTGATTCGGTGAGATACGTGCTTAGGGAGGTGGGCGCTGGCGGGGGTGCAGCCCTGGGTGACTTGGGTGGGTCCCAGTAAGCTCGTGGCTTAGCCCCGAGGTGACGAATGAGTCTCGGAGAAGAGGAGGAGGCTGTGTGGCTGCCCACGCTGGCAAGTGTTCCAGCGGGAGGAAGCGGTGCCAAGGAGGAGTCCGCGGTGTGGGGGCGCTGGGGCACAGGCTCTGTGGTGGGGGTGGGCACTGAGGCTGTGTCCAGAGCTCACGGATTCGGTGAGGGCCTCTGCTTGTTGGTCCTGGTCTGGAGGGGGTGCGTGTCAGCAATGCACGGCTGAAAAATCTGGTCGCAATAATTGTGCTTCTGTTGTCTGTCTTCCCGAGGTAGGCGCCCTCTGCCAGCCGTCTTTCTCCCCTCACTCCTGGATACACTGGGGAGGGGGCCCAGGGCAGCCAGAGACTGTGCTCCCCTCCTCGGACCCGGAGCCTGCGCTGTGCTGGTTTTGGATGCTCGCTGCTGGCTCTGCCTGGTTTGAGGCCCCTTTTGCAGTAACACGTTTGGTTTGATTAGGGAGAGAGACGTGAGGTGAGGGTGGGCGGGGCTGGGCTGGGTGGCCACCAGCTTTCATCTCGCTGGCGGGAGTTGTTGTTTCATTTTAAAGTTAGTGGAGAGCTAAAAATCCACGAGAGATCAGCACTGAGGGAGGGGCTGGCAGAGGGTGACGACAGGACGAGCGTTGCGGCTTTGAAAGGTGGATTGGAGAGGCGGTGGCACGGCGGCGGCAGCGGTGTCGCCTGGAGCTTGCCGCACTCTGCCCCAGAGCAGCCACATCAGAAGTGACTGCATTCTCACCATGCTGAAGGTTGAGGCTAACAGCGTGAGGGTCCATCAGGCTGCAGCACTGCTTGCGAAGTGGTTTTCATATCAGTTACGCAGTTGATTCTGTGGACACGTGCGCTATCTTTGGACCCGTGTTTTACGTTTGTGGTGAAGAGAAGTAGAACAGGCATCTAGGATTTCACTTGTGCCTGTGTTTCATGTTCACAATGAAGAGAAATAGCACCAGCGTGTAGGACGCCGTGATCCGGTTGTTTCTGTGAGAGCCAAGAGGAAGATTGGAAGAGCTGGGATGCTGTGGTACTACGGTGTTCCTGGAAGACGGGAGGCAGTCTAGGGTCACGTGCAGAAAGAATCTGCAGCCATGCAAAGATACTGCAGTGAAGCAAGATCGCTGTCGCTGGCTGAATGCCCTGGGTTACGGCCGTGTGTGACCGTGGTGTCTAACGTGGTCCTCACATCTGCGGCTGGGAAAACCGGTTGAAGAGGTTGTGAAACGGAACGTGACCTTTCCGGGAAGCCCCCGGATGTGAGATGCTGTGTGCGGTCAGTGTCCCGTGGTCCGCGTTAAGCAGCAGTCTACCTCGAGTGTCTGTGTAGTAGCTGGCAGTTGACTTGCATCTAGCCCAGTTTTTGTTTGTTTTTCTTTGAGAGTGTGAGAGTTTCGAGTTACTGTTCACCCCTGGGGCTGGTGTGCGGTGTGGTGCTCAGGGTGCTTCTTCTTTTTTTTTCTTCTTTTTTTTTTTGGCAGGCAGCGTGGACAGTGAGAGAGAGAGACAGAGAAGGGTCTTCCTTTTCCGTTGGTTCACCCCCCAGTGGCCGCTGCGGCCGGCACACCACGCTGATCTGAAGCCAGGAGCCAGGTGCTTCTCCTGGTCTCCCATGGGGTGCAGGGCCCAAGCACTTGGGCCATCCTCCACTGCCTTCCCGGGCCATAGCAGAGAGCTGGCCTGGAAGAGGGGCAACAGGGACAGAACCCGGTGCCCCAACTGAGACTAGGACCTGGGGTGCCGGCGCCGCAGACGGAGGATTAGCCTAGTGAGCCGCGGCGCCAGCCAAGATGCTTCTTGGGTTGCCTGCACCGCGTGGCCAAGTGCATGGGATCGAATCCCATTTCCTTTTCCGGGTCAGGCTCTAGAGTCCGTGTCCTGCTGGTGCCACAGTGGCCCTTGCTGACCATGTGGGAAGCTTGGATTGGGTTCCTGGCTTCCGGTTGTGTCTTGGTCCAGCTCAAGCTGTTGAGGGTGTTTGGGGAGTGAACCAGCAGATGGAAGATGTCTTGTTTGTCTCTTTCAAATACAAATAAATAAATTTAAAGAACTTGCCCTTATTGAAGTGGTACTGAGTAAATAGGGTAATCTTCTTGTTCCTCTGTTAGCTCTGGTGGATGACCAAAAGTACAGACAAAGCAAATGCTGTGTAAACCCCAAAGTCATGTCTTAAAGGATAAGTGATTTTGTTCTCTTCTGAATTTTATTCCAGGACCCGTCAGTTACACAGGTGACCAGAAATGTTCCACCAGGACTTGACGAGTACAATCCGTTCTCAGATTCCAGAGCGGTAAGATCGTGCTCACCTGACATGGTTAAATGGAAGCTCGGTGGGAGTTACATTTCAGTTATGGCTCCTTTTGTAGTTAATTGGATAAACAATGCAAAGCAGGCTGTTAACTTTTTATTTAGAATTCGACAAGTTAGGATTTGTTTTAACATGAGGGGATATTAGCAGTAATTGGAAATTACCATAATGATCCTAGTGAAATACTTGAGCATTTCCTTATGCAAATTAAATTGCTAATAATCCCTGTGACACACCTTTCTACAGTGCTTCAGCCATGTGAACTGGGCGGTGTCTCTTGGAGATGCGTTGTCTTCCTGGTCACAGGGGTGGTGCTGGTGCATGGTTGTTGTTTGAATCCCCTGTTCTTGGTAGTACCAGCCTTCTGCTCAGGTGGAGTAGAACCTCTAGAGCCTGACCTGGTTCTGGAGAACCTCTAGAGCCTGACCTGGTTCTGTGGAACCTCTAGAGCCTGACCTGGTTCTGTAGAGCTTCTAGAACCTGACCTGGTTCTGGAGAACCTCTAGAGCCTGACCCGGTTCTGTAGAACCTCTGGAACCTGACCTGGTTCTGTGGAACCTCTGGAACCTGACCTGGTTCTGTGGAACCTCTAGAGCCTGACCTGGTTCTGGAGAACCTCTAGAGCCGGACCCGGTTCTGGAGAACCTCTAGAGCCTGACCCGGTTCTGTAGAACCTCTAGAGCCTGACCTGGTTCTGTAGAGCTTCTAGAACCTGACCTGGTTCTGGAGAACCTCTAGAGCCTGACCCGGTTCTGTGGAACCTCTAGAGCCTGACCCGGTTCTGTGGAACCTCTAGAGCCTGACCCGGTTCTGGAGAACCTCTAGAGCCTGACCCGGTTCTGGAGAACCTCTAGAGCCTGACCCGGTTCTGGAGAACCTCTAGAGCCTGACCCGGTTCTGGAGAACCTCTAGAGCCTGACCCGGTTCTGTGGAACCTCTAGAGCCTGACCCGGTTCTGTAGAGCTTCTAGAACCTGACCTGGTTCTGTGGAACCTCTAGAGCCTGACCCGGTTCTGGAGAACCTCTAGAGCCTGACCCGGTTCTGTGGAACCTCTAGAGCCTGACCCGGTTCTGGAGAACCTCTAGAGCCTGACCTGGTTCTGTGGAACCTCTAGAGCCTGACCCGGTTCTGTAGAGCTTCTAGAACCTGACCTGGTTCTGGAGAACCTCTAGAGCCTGACCCGGTTCTGGAGAACCTCTAGAGCCTGACCCGGTTCTGTGGAACCTCTAGAGCCTGACCCGGTTCTGGAGAGCTTCTAGAACCTGACCTGGTTCTGGAGAGTGTCTCCTTCCCCTCAGGACGTGGTCTGATTTATGAAATGTGGGGGTGTGGGGAGAATGAGATTACCTGCCCCAGAAACTCCCGGGGGGCTTGGGCCTCGTGTCTTGCTGGCAGCTTCCTCCCCTCCAAGCCCTTCTGATGCCTTCATTTGAGCCGGATTTTAGGGCCTCTGGGGTGGATTCTGTTGAGGCCTGTTCCCCAGGTTTTCAGTTACGTGATGTGGTCTTCTGTATCTGCATCGTTGGCACAGTGTGCAGTTTCAGGTGTTGGCTCTTGAAATGTCGGTCACAAAGACACTGGCGTTGCCGCGCGGATGCTTGGGTGTGCATATCCGTGCGGTGCTCCGTAACTGGTGATTCCCTTTCTTAAGTCGGGGCCGGCATTGTTACACAGCGGCAGAGCCACTGTCTGCGACGCTGGCGCCCCGTGTGGGCTCTGGTTTCTTCCCCAGCTGCTGCATTTCTCGTCCATCTCCCTGCTAACGGCCTGGGAAAAGCAGCAGCAGATGACCCAGATGTTTGATGCCCTTCTGCCCACGTGGGAGACCTGGATGAAGCTCCTGGCCCTTGGCGTGGGCGTCGCCCAACCCTGGCCATTGGAGCCATCTGGGGAGTGAACCTGCAGATGAAAGATCTCACTGTCTCCCCCTCTCGGTGTAATTCTGACTTTTAAATAAATTAATGAATAAATAAATATTTAAGGGGCCAATGCTGTAGCATAGGGTAAAGCTGCCTCCTGCAGTACCAGCTTCTCATATGGGCACTGGTTCGAGTCCCAGCTTGTCCACTTGTGATCCAGCTCCCTGCCAATACCCCTGGGAAGGCAGCAGAAGATGCAGAAGAAGCTCCTGGCTCCTGCCTTCTGATGGGCCCAGCTCCTGCTGTTGGGGACCATTTGGGGAGTGAACCAACGATGGAAGATCTCTCTCTCTCTCTCTCTCTCTCTCTCTAACTCTACCTACCTTTCAAATAAACAAATAATTTTAAAAAGCATTTTGTTTTCATAAGCCTAGAAAGTAGTTCTAAAAGATTATGTAGGTTTTTGTGTAGAAATTTCTTCAGTACACATTAACATGGGTCTGGCCCTGTGGCGCAGCAGGTAAAGCCTCCACCTACAGTGCCAGCATCTCATATGGTTGCTGGTTCAAATCCTGGCTGCTCCACTTTAAATCCAGCTCTCTGCTATGGCCTGGGACAGCAGTAGAAGATGGCCCAAGTCCCTGGGCGCCTGCACCCATGTGGGAGATCCGGGAAAATCTCCTGGCTCCTGGGTTTGGATTGGTACAGCTCTGACTGTCGTGGCCATTTGCGGAATGAACCAACGGATGGAAGATCTCTCTCTCTTCTCTCTCTGTCTCTCTCTGCCTCTCTATAACTCTGCCTTTTGAAATAAATAAATCTTAAAAAATAAGACACGATAACTGTTCAGTTTTAGGAAGTTCTGTGTGATTTCAAGGGGGGAAGGTGGAAGCAAGGCTGTGGTCAAAGTTTGCTGATGAAGAATGGAGAGGGGTTGCATCTGATGGATCAGGTTTGAACTTGGTGCAGTGTTGCTGTAGATCCCTCTCGACGGCAGTAGTGTTGGGCCGGTTGCCTGCGTTGCGCCGTCCGCTTTGCTGTATTGAATTCTCCTAACACTCAAACGTAGGTGTTTTTAATTTGCGATTTTTAGCTGGAAGAAGACTCCAGGAGTCGGGCTGTGCAGGGCTCTGCAGCCTGGCGCTGACTCAGCTGTTCTCTGCAAACCCTTTGCCGGCTCCGTGTTCCCGGTGCTGCCTTCAGGGACAGACGCCCCGGAGATAGAAGATGCAGTTCTGATGTTGGAAAATGTCTCACCTCGTGGGGATTTTAAAAAATTACACAGTCACAAAGAAGATATATCCAGGGCATGTAAATGTAACTTACGGGCCTGAATTTTGAGACCTCACCGTCCGGAGCGTGGCACAGTGAGAAGCCAGTTGACACAGATGAGTTCTGTGAGCTCAGAATGAGCTGCTGAGTGTTAGAGCAGTGTCGGAACCAGGAGGATTCTTGTGAGAGAACAATAAAAAAGTGCTTTTTCCGCTGCATGGTGGAAAACATACGTCAAACAATAACTAAACATTCCTTTGTTTCCTGTGTGGTCCAGTCTCAGAAGTTTGTTTGTGTGTGGCTGTGCCTCTTTGCCAGACACAGGAGCTGTGCGTGGATCGTTGATTGAAGTGATGTGCTAGACCTTGGTCCAGACGCTGGTTTAGTTGATTGCTGGTGTTCATAGTCATCTTGACGGAGCTTCTGGACTGCTGCCTCCTGGAGTGCCCAGTCGGAGTCGCACCTGTCAGAGGGAGCTCCCGCAGGGGGCTGGTGTGTGACCTTGCTGGGGTGCTCCTCGCCTGCCCTCCTCCTCCTCCTCCTCCTCCTCCTCCTCCTCCTCCTCCAACTTGTTCCTTCATTTTGTCTGGAAGGCGGAGGGAGAGCGAGATGGACCAGCCGCTGGCTCACCCCCCAGGTGCCTACAGCAGCCAGCGCAGGGCAGCCGAAGCACGGAGCCTGGGGCTCCATCCCGTCTGTGGCTCTGAGGAAGCAGTCCCAGGGAGCAGCATGAACGTGGAGCAGCTGGGATTCTGACCAGGCACCCAGGGTGGGACGCGGGTGTCGCTGCCGCACCAAACACTCACCAGCTTTTTTTCCCTTCTTTTTATTTAAATTATTTTCCTTTTATACTTAATTTTCTTGTTTGAAAGGAAACTTTAAGGTATTTATGGGAGGATATGAAATAAAAAATGTTGAATGATTTTGTAATTTATTTATGAATTCACTCAATTTTTTTTAAAAGATTTATTTATTTATTTGAAAGTCAGAGTTACACAGAGAGAGGAGAGGCAGAGAGAGAGAAAGAGAGAGAGAGAGGTCTTCCATCAGCTGGTTCACTACCCAACTGACTGCAATGGCCGGAGCTGCGCCGATCCGAAGCCAGGAGCTTCTGGGTCTCCCACACGGGTGCAGGGGCCCAAGGACTTGGGCCATCTTCTACTGCTTTCCCAGGCCATAGCAGAGAGCTGGATGGGAAGAGGAGCAGCCAGGACTAGAACTGGCGCCCACATGGGATGCCGGTGCCTCAGGCCAGGGCGTTAACCCGCTGCACCAGAGTGCCGGCCTTGAATTCACTCAGCATTGGTCACAGAGCCTTTACAGCACTGGGGTGGGCCTGCTGCTGAGGGCCTTTGGGTGTTTAGCATCATTCACAGGCCACAGAAGATGATCAGCTTGAAATCAGCCTGCTATAAATTTACAGAATTTTGAGTTCCGCCTGAGGTTGCCCTGGCAGGGCCTTACCGCCGAATTCACAGGCCTCCCCTGGCCGGCGGGCTGGCTGTCCTCACCCCTGACGGGGGCCGTGGGGCCATCTCTGGGCATTGCCGCGGAAGGCTGTGGAGCACTGGAGATGTGGCCAGTGGGACTGAGACGCGCTGCACGAGAGGAGGGAAGCTGTGAGCTATGAAGTGATCTTGTGGTTTGAGTTGACAGTGTACTTTCCTCCTGAAGTTAGGCCGTGCTTGGTGGTGGCTCCCTGGCCTGCCCTCGACAGTGGCCGTGTGGATTAGGGGAGCGGGGCCTGGTCCCTGGGGGTTGAGTGTACTGTGAGGTGGGCTCCCTGGCCTGCCCTCGACAGTGGCCGTGTGGATAGGGGAGCGGGGTCTGGTCCCTGGGGGTTGAGTGTACTGTGAGGAGGGCTCCCTGGCCTGCCCTCGACAGTGGCCGTGTGGATAGGGGAGCGGGGCCTGGTCCCTGGGGGTTGAGTGTACTGTGAGGTGGGCTCCCTGGCCTGCCCTCGACAGCGGGCATGTGGATTAGGGGAGCGGGGCCTGGTCCCTGGGGGTTGAGTGTACTGTGAGGTGGGCTCCCTGGCCTGCCCTCGACAGTGGCCGTGTGGATAGGGGAGCGGGGCCTGGTCCCTGGGGGTTGAGTGTACTGTGAGGAGGGCTCCCTGGCCTGCCCTCGACAGCGGGCATGTGGATTAGGGGAGCGGGGCCTGGTCCCTGGGGGTTGAGTGTACTGTGAGGAGGGCTCCCTGGCCTGCCCTCGACAGTGGCCGTGTGGATTAGGGGAGCGGGGTCTGGTCCCTGGGGGTTGAGTGTACTGTGAGGAGGGCTCCCTGGCCTGCCCTCGACAGTGGCCGTGTGGATTAGGGGAGCGGGTCCTGGTCCCTGGGGGTAGAGTGTACTGTGAGGTTGCTCCCTGGCCTGCCCTCGACAGTGGCCGTGTGGATTAGGGGAGCGGGGCCTGGTCCCTGGGGGTAGAGTGTACTGTGAGGAGGGCTCCCTGGCCTGCCCTCGACAGTGGCCGTGTGGATAGGGGAGCGGGGCCTGGTCCCTGGGGGTAGAGTGTACTGTGAGGTTGCTCCCTGGCCTGCCCTCGACAGTGGCCGTGTGGATTAGGGGAGCGGGGCCTGGTCCCTGGGGGTTGAGTGTACTGTAGGGGCTCCCTGGCCTGCCCTCGACAGTGGCCGTGTGGATTAGGGAGCGGGTCCTGGTCCCTGGGGGTAGAGTGTACTGTGAGGTTGCTCCCTGGCCTGCCCTCGACAGTGGCCGTGTGGATTAGGGGAGCGGGGCCTGGTCCCTGGGGGTTGAGTGTACTGTAGGGGCTCCCTGGCCTGCCGTCGACAGTGGCCGTGTGGATTAGGGGAGCGGGGCCTGGTCCCTGGGGGTAGAGTGTACTGTGAGGAGGGGTCCCTGGCCTGCCCTCGACAGTGGCCGTGTGGATTAGGGGAGCGGGGCCTGGTCCCTGGGGGTTGAGTGTACTGTGAGGAGGGCTCCCTGGCCTGCCGTCGACAGTGGCCGTGTGGATAGGGGAGCGGGGCCTGGTCCCTGGGGGTAGAGTGTACTGTGAGGTTGCTCCCTGGCCTGCCCTCGACAGTGGCCGTGTGGATTAGGGGAGCGGGGCCTGGTCCCTGGGGGTTGAGTGTACTGTGAGGAGGGCTCCCTGGCCTGCCCTCGACAGTGGCCGTGTGGATAGGGGAGCGGGGCCTGGTCCCTGGGGGTTGAGTGTACTGTGAGGTGGGCTCCCTGGCCTGCCCTCGACAGTGGCCGTGTGGATAGGGGAGCGGGGCCTGGTCCCTGGGGGTTGAGTGTACTGTGAGGTGGGCTCCCTGGCCTGCCCTCGACAGTGGCCGTGTGGATAGGGGAGCGGGGCCTGGTCCCTGGGGGTTGAGTGTACTGTGAGGAGGGCTCCCTGGCCTGCCGTCGACAGTGGCCGTGTGGATAGGGGAGCGGGGCCTGGTCCCTGGGGGTTGAGTGTACTGTGAGGAGGGCTCCCTGGCCTGCCCTCGACAGTGGCCGTGTGGATTAGGGAGCGGAGTCTGGTCCCTGGGGGTTGAGTGTACTGTGAGGAGGGCTCCCTGGCCTGCCCTCGACAGTGGCCATGTGGATTAGGGGAGCGGGGCCTGGTCCCTGGGGGTTGAGTGTACTGTGAGGAGGGCTCCCTTGTGCATCAGAGCTGCAGTGCCTTTTGCTGCCCGATTCTCGCTGGGTTCGGCCCCTGTGCTGGCACGCCTGGCTCTGGTGAGGATGGGGGGACAGGGACAGCCGAGCGTGGTGTGGTGCGGTGCCGCAGGGCGTTTGCTGGCCAGCTTGCTGTCAGCTTTCTCTTCCTCAGGGGTGGTTTCCTGGGTTCCTTTTCTGTTCCGATTTCTCCCCCACAGAACAGGAAGAGCAGTCGCAGCCGTGGGAAGGGACGTGCCCCAGTGGTCATCTCTGACTCTCAGGGGCAGAATGGCCGTAACAGCTCAGGATGCTGTGGATTAGGGGAGAGGGGTCTGGTCCCTGGGGGTTGAGGCAGGCTGAGCGTCAGAAGCTCTGAATTTTGTTTATTTCTAAAACTGGTCCTTCTTTGTTTAAAGCGCTGGTTTTCTCCCCGACGTGTCTGCGGTGGGGCTGCGGGCTGCAGCTGGGAACCAGGAACTCCTCTCATTCCCCTGTGCATGGTTGGAACCCAGTTGCACTGCTGCCTCCCAGGGTCTGCGTCGACAGGAGATGGAGGCCGGAGCACTGCTGTGTGGGACATGGCGTGCTGACTGCTAGGCAAACACGCAGCCCAAGCAGTTCCGGATCTTAACGTGCACTTTACCACTGAGTAGTTGTTAACTTCAGGCCACCTTGTTCATATCTGTGTCATTGTGCATCTTTTAATGTGCTGCGACGGAGGAAATGGAGGGAGGGAAATGTCGAGCAAACAATTTCTTTTGTTAAAAAAGATTTATTTATTTACTTATCTTAAAGGCAGTGTTACAGAGCTAGAGTGAGACAGACAGACACACACAGATATTTTGTCTGCTGGTTCATTCCCCAGATGGCTGGAACAGCCAGGGCTGGACCAGGAGCTTGTCTGTGTCCATGTGGGTGGGAGCCCCCGCGCACTTGGGCCGTCTTCCGCTGCTTTCCCAGATGCGTGAGCGGCGCTCATACGGGATGCTCATACATCACGGCTGGTGGCTTAACCGGCGGTGCCACAACACTGGCCCCTGATTACATAATTTCTAATTACACTTTGTTTTTTCAAAATGAAAGGTCCTTTTCGCTCCTGGAGCTGGCTGGATATAATGGTGCGTGGTAGTTACCCGACTTCAGTGCTGCGAAAGTCAGTGCCTGTCTTTTTCCTCTTTCTGTGCTTCTCAGGCTTTGTCCTCAGAGCTCTAGCCGGTCACTCTGGGTCAGATCTTCGCTTCCATTCCCATGGAATGGTGCTGTGGCCTCTGCCTTCCTCGTGGGGTTACAGGTACCACGTCCTCTGCCTCGAGAGCTTCTTTTCGTTTCTCTCCAGTTGCCACATCCTGTCCCTTGTACGCCCAAGAGATGTTGCTGTCTGTTTTCGCTCCTGCTAAGCTGTCCTAATTTGGACCCTCTTGAGAAACAACGCAGTGGTCTTTGCAGTTACTTGGCTCCAGTGTGTCTGTTCTTCACACCATTTTTCTAGAACTGTTTCTGGGGTTGTTTTTCCTAAAGCACATATATCAGGTCCTTCATCTGTCTTGAAAGTGAATGTGGGGGGCCGGTGCTATGGCGTGGTGGGTAAAACTGCCACCTGCAGTGCCAGCATCCCATATGGGCACTGCTTCAAGTCCCTGCTGCTCCACTTCCCATCCAGCTCTCTGCTACGGCCTGGGGAAGCAGTAGAGGATGGCCCAAGCCCTTGGGTCCCTGCACCCGCGTGAGAGACCCACAGGCGGCTCCTGGCTCCTGGCTTCGGATCAGTGCAGCTTTGGCCATTGTGGCCAATTGGGGGGTGAACCAGCAGATGGAGGACTCTCACTCTCTCTCTGTGTCTCTCTGTCTTTCTCCCCCTCTCCTCTCTCCCTCCCTCCACCTCTCCTTTTCTGTGTAACTCTGACTTTCAAGTAAGATAAATAAACCTTTAAAAAAAACAAAAGAAAGTGACTGTGGGGTAGGCATTCAGCCCAGTGGTTAAGGTGCTGCGTGGACCACTGCATGCCACGTAGGAGCGCCGGATGGGGGTCCAGCTCACTGCTAATCCCGCCTCCTGCTGACGCACACCTTGGGAGACAGCAGCTGATGACTTCAGTGCTGGAGTCCTGCCACGCGCCGGAGACCTGGCCTGAAGTTCTGGCCTGGTGCTGGCAGGTGCACACATTTGGGGAGTGAACTAGCGATGCAAGACCCATCTCTGCCTTTCAAATAAAATGAAAATAAATAATTTTAATACATGATTGTGCATTGCCTGCTTTGCAGTGTGCATGTGGGACATCTGTGGTTTGACCTCAGTTTTTCTTTATTTACTTTGCTTTGATGGACTATTTTTAATGATAATAAATGATAATAAAAGATTTATTTATTGATTTGAAGGAGTTACAGAGAGAGGGAGAAACACAGAGATCTTCCATCCATTGGTTCACGCCCCAGATGTCCGCAATGGCCAGGGCCGCGCCAGGCCTAAGCCAGGAGTCTCCCACTTGTGTGGCGGCGCCCAAGTACTTGGGGCTTCTCCTGCTGCTTTTCCAGGATATTAACAGGGATCTGGATCGGAAGTGGAGCAGCCGAGACATAAACTGATGCCCATATCAGATGCCAGCATTGCGGGCGGTGGCTTTACGTGCTACACCATAGCACTGGCTCCTCTAGACTATTTTTAAGAGCATTTTCTTTGTTTTTGAAGATTTATTTATTTATTGAAAGGCAGGGCCGGCGCCGCAGCTCAATAGGCTAATCCTCCGCCTTGCGGCGCTGGCACACCGGGTTCTAGTCCCAGTCGGGGAGCCGGATTCTGTCCCAGTTGCCCCTCTTCCAGGCCAGCTCTCTGCTGTGGCCAGGGAGTGCAGTGGAGGATGGCCCAAGTGCTTGGGCCCTGCACCCCATGGGAGACCAGGAGAAGCACCTGGCTCCTGCCATCGGATCAGCGCGGTGCACCGGCCGCAGCGCGCCAACCGTGGCGGCCATTGGAGGGTGAACCAACGGCAAAAGGAAGACCTTTCTCTCTGTCTCTCTCTCACTGTCCACTCTGCCTGTCAAAAAAAAAAAAAAAAAAAAAAAAAAAAAAGGCAGAGTGACAGTGAGAGAGACGGAGACATTGAGGTCTTCCTTCTACTGGTTTACTCCCCCAGGGATCAAAAAGGCTGAGATGGGGCCGGGCTGAAGCTGGGAGCCTGGAGCTCCATCTGTGTCTCTCACATGAGTGGCAGGGGCACAGCACTGGAGCCGTCTTCCACTGCTTCTCCCAGGTGCTTTAAAAGGGAGCTGGATCTGCAGTGGATCTCAAAGCGGCCCTCATGCAAGAGGCCTGTGTTTCAGGTCGTGACTTAATCCACACAGCACAGGGGTAAGGACCTGCAGGAGACACACAGCACAGGGTGAGGACCTGCCGTAGACACACAGCACAGGGGTGAGGACCTGCAGGAGACACACAGCACAGGGGTGAGGACCTGCAGGAGACACACAGCACAGGGTGAGGACCTGCAGGAGACACACAGCACAGGGGTGAGGACCTGCAGGAGACACACAGCACAGGGGGAGGACCTGCAGGAGACACACAGCACAGGGGGAGGACCTGCCGTAGACACACAGCACAGGGGTGAGGACCTGCAGGAGACACACAGCACAGGGGTGAGGACCTGCAGGAGACACACAGCACAGGGTGAGGACCTGCAGGAGACACACAGCACAGGGGTGAGGACCTGCAGGAGACACACAGCACAGGGGTGAGGACCTGCAGGAGACACAGCACAGGGTGAGGACCTGCAGGAGACACACAGCACAGGGGGAGGACCTGCAGGAGACACACAGCACAGGGGGAGGACCTGCAGGAGACACACAGCACAGGGGTGAGGACCTGCAGGAGACACAGCACAGGGGGAGGACCTGCAGGAGACACACAGCACAGGGTGAGGACCTGCAGGAGACACACAGCACAGGGTGAGGACCTGCAGGAGACACACAGCACAGGGGTGAGGACCTGCAGGAGACACACAGCACAGGGGGAGGACCTGCAGGAGACACACAGCACAGGGGGAGGACCTGCAGGAGACACACAGCACAGGGGGAGGACCTGCAGGAGACACACAGCACAGGGGGAGGACCTGCAGGAGACAGCACAGGGTAGGACCTGCAGGAGACACCCAGCACAGGGGGAGGACCTGCAGGAGACACACAGCACAGGGGGAGGACCTGCAGGAGACAGCACAGGGGGAGGACCTGCAGGAGACACCCAGCACAGGGGGAGGACCTGCAGGAGACACACAGCACAGGGGGAGGACCTGCAGGAGACACACAGCACAGGGGGAGGACCTGCAGGAGACACACAGCACAGGGGTGAGGACCTGCAGGAGACACACAGCACAGGGGGAGGACCTGCAGGAGACACACAGCACAGGGGGAGGACCTGCAGGAGACACACAGCACAGGGTGAGGACCTGCAGGAGACACACAGCACAGGGGGAGGACCTGCAGGAGACACAGCACAGGGGGAGGACCTGCAGGAGACACAGCACAGGGGTGAGGACCTGCAGGAGACACACAGCACAGGGTGAGGACCTGCAGGAGACACACAGCACAGGGGGAGGACCTGCAGGAGACACAGCACAGGGGGAGGACCTGCAGGAGACACAGCACAGGGGTGAGGACCTGCAGGAGACACACAGCACAGGGTGAGGACCTGCAGGAGACACACAGCACAGGGGTGAGGACCTGCAGGAGACACACAGCACAGGGTGAGGACCTGCAGGAGACACACAGCACAGGGTGAGGACCTGCAGGAGACACAGCACAGGGGGAGGACCTGCAGGAGACACACAGCACAGGGTGAGGACCTGCAGGAGACACACAGCACAGGGTGAGGACCTGCAGGAGACACACAGCACAGGGTGAGGACCTGCAGGAGACACACAGCACAGGGGGAGGACCTGCAGGAGACACACAGCACAGGGGGAGGACCTGCAGGAGACACACAGCACAGGGGTGAGGACCTGCCGTGGACACACAGCACAGGGTGAGGACCTGCAGGAGACACACAGCACAGGGTGAGGACCTGCAGGAGACACACAGCACAGGGGGAGGACCTGCAGGAGACAGCCAGGGTGAGGACCTGCAGGAGACACACAGCACAGAGGGAGGACCTGCAGGAGACAGCACAGGGTGAGGACCTGCAGGAGACACACAGCACAGGGGGAGGACCTGCAGGAGACACACAGCACAGGGTGAGGACCTGCAGGAGACACACAGCACAGGGGGAGGACCTGCAGGAGACACACAGCACAGGGGGAGGACCTGCAGGAGACACACAGCACAGGGGGAGGACCTGCAGGAGACACACAGCACAGGGGGAGGACCTGCAGGAGACACACAGCACAGGGGGAGGACCTGCAGGAGACACACAGCACAGGGGTGAGGACCTGCAGGAGACACACAGCACAGGGGGAGGACCTGCAGGAGACACACAGCACAGGGGGAGGACCTGCAGGAGACAGCACAGGGTGAGGACCTGCCGTAGACACACAGCACAGGGTGAGGACCTGCCGTAGACACACAGCACAGGGGTGAGGACCTGCAGGAGACACACAGCACAGGGTGAGGACCTGCAGGAGACACACAGCACAGGGGGAGGACCTGCAGGAGACACACAGCACAGGGGGAGGACCTGCAGGAGACACACAGCACAGGGGTGAGGACCTGCAGGAGACACACAGCACAGGGGTGAGGACCTGCAGGAGACACCCAGCACAGGGGTGAGGACCTGCAGGAGACACACAGCACAGGGGGAGGACCTGCAGGAGACACACAGCACAGGGGGAGGACCTGCAGGAGACACACAGCACAGGGGGAGGACCTGCAGGAGACACACAGCACAGGGGGAGGACCTGCAGGAGACACACAGCACAGGGGGAGGACCTGCAGGAGACACACAGCACAGGGGGAGGACCTGCAGGAGACACACAGCACAGGGGGAGGACCTGCAGGAGACAGCCAGGGGGAGGACCTGCAGGAGACACACAGCACAGGGGTGAGGACCTGCAGGAGACACACAGCACAGGGGTGAGGACCTGCAGGAGACACACAGCACAGGGGGAGGACCTGCAGGAGACACACAGCACAGGGGTGAGGACCTGCAGGAGACACACAGCACAGGGGGAGGACCTGCAGGAGACACACAGCACAGGGGGAGGACCTGCAGGAGACACACAGCACAGGGGGAGGACCTGCAGGAGACAGTACAGGGTGAGGACCTGCAGGAGACACACAGCACAGGGGGAGGACCTGCAGGAGACACACAGCACAGGGGTGAGGACCTGCAGGAGACACACAGCACAGGGGGAGGACCTGCAGGAGACACACAGCACAGGGTGAGGACCTGCAGGAGACAGCACAGGGTGAGGACCTGCAGGAGACACACAGCACAGGGGTGAGGACTTGCAGGAGACACACAGCACAGGGGTGAGGACCTGCAGGAGACACACAGCACAGGGGGAGGACTTGCAGGAGACACACAGCACAGGGGGAGGACCTGCAGGAGACACACAGCACAGGGGGAGGACCTGCAGGAGACACACAGCACAGGGGGAGGACCTGCAGGAGACACACAGCACAGGGGGAGGACCTGCAGGAGACAGCACAGGGTGAGGACCTGCAGGAGACACACAGCACAGGGGGAGGACCTGCAGGAGACACACAGCACAGGGGGAGGACCTGCAGGAGACACACAGCACAGGGGGAGGACCTGCAGGAGACACACAGCACAGGGGGAGGACCTGCAGGAGACAGCACAGGGTGAGGACCTGCAGGAGACACACAGCACAGGGGGAGGACCTGCAGGAGACACACAGCACAGGGGGAGGACCTGCAGGAGACAGCACAGGGGGAGGACCTGCAGGAGACACACAGCACAGGGGTGAGGACCTGCAGGAGACACACAGCACAGGGGGAGGACCTGCAGGAGACACACAGCACAGGGGGAGGACCTGCAGGAGACACACAGCACAGGGGGAGGACCTGCAGGAGACACACAGCACAGGGGGAGGACCTGCAGGAGACACACAGCACAGGGGGAGGACCTGCAGGAGACAGCACAGGGGGAGGACCTGCAGGAGACACACAGCACAGGGGTGAGGACCTGCAGGAGACACACAGCACAGGGGGAGGACCTGCAGGAGACACACAGCACAGGGGGAGGACCTGCAGGAGACACACAGCACAGGGGGAGGACCTGCAGGAGACACACAGCACAGGGGGAGGACCTGCAGGAGACACACAGCACAGGGGGAGGACCTGCAGGAGACACACAGCACAGGGGGAGGACCTGCAGGAGACACACAGCACAGGGGGAGGACCTGCAGGAGACACACAGCACAGGGGTGAGGACCTGCAGGAGACACACAGCACAGGGGTGAGGACCTGCCGTAGACACACAGCACAGGGGTGAGGACCTGCCGTAGACACACAGCACAGGGGGAGGACCTGCAGGAGACACAGAGCACAGGGGGAGGACCTGCAGGAGACACACAGCACAGGGTGAGGACCTGCAGGAGACACACAGCACAGGGGTGAGGACCTGCCGTAGACACACAGCACAGGGGTGAGGACCTGCCGTAGACACACAGCACAGGGGGAGGACCTGCAGGAGACACACAGCACAGGGGGAGGACCTGCAGGAGACACACAGCACAGGGGGAGGACCTGCAGGAGACACACAGCACAGGGGTGAGGACCTGCAGGAGACACACAGCACAGGGGGAGGACCTGCAGGAGACACACAGCACAGGGGGAGGACCTGCAGGAGACACACAGCACAGGGTGAGGACCTGCAGGAGACACACAGCACAGGGGGAGGACCTGCAGGAGACACACAGCACAGGGGGAGGACCTGCAGGAGACAGCACAGGGTGAGGACCTGCAGGAGACACACAGCACAGGGTGAGGACCTGCAGGAGACACACAGCACAGGGGTGAGGACCTGCAGGAGACACACAGCACAGGGGTGAGGACCTGCAGGAGACACACAGCACAGGGTGAGGACCTGCAGGAGACACACAGCACAGGGGGAGGACCTGCAGGAGACAGCCAGCACAGGGGTGAGTACAGATACAGTAGACAGCACAGGGGTGAGGACAGATAGAGTAGATGCCTGCTAATTGCAGCCATCCTGTTGTGAGGTTGGTGCTGTGCAGACCTCTGCACCGCTGTGTCAGGGAGAAGTGAGAATTCAGCTGAGGTCTGCCAGGACAGGCTTTCTGGGGGTGCTGCTGGATGGAGCCCGGAGAGTCGTTACAGCCGCCTGAGGAGGACCCCAGGGAACCACACTTGCTTGTGCTTTGTGTCTGTTTTTCTGAGACCTGTGTCTCCCACTTCCGCCCTCTCCCTACTCCTGGTAACCACTGTTTCCATCTTTAGCTTTGTATGTTTGCAGTGTGATGTGTTGGTAGAGAAAAGAGAGAGGCAGAGGGAGAAGCAGCAGCCCTGTCTACTGGTTCCTTCCCCAGATGCCTGCAGCAGTTGGGGCCGGGAGCTGAGGACCCAGTACAGGTCTCCCAAGTGGAGCTGTCGTCTCCTAGCTCCAGGGTGTGCACTAGCAGGAGGTCCTGCGTGGAGTGGAGCCAAAACTGAAACCCGGGCAAAGGCGGGAGATGCAGGTGTCCAGCTGGTGGCCATGGACTGGGCACAGTGTCTGCCCTGGAGCTGGTGGACATGGACTGGGCATAGGATCTGCCCTGGAGCTGGTGGCCATGGACTGGGCACAGTGTCTGCCCTGGAGCTGGTGGCCATGGTCTGGGCATAGGATCTGCCCTGGAGCTGGTGGCCATGGACTGGGACAGTGTGTGCCCTGGAGCTGGTGGCCATGGTCTGGGCATAGGATCTGCCCTGGAGCTGGTGGCCATGGACTGGGCACAGTGTCTGCCCTGGAGCTGGTGGCCATGGGCTGGGCATAGGATCTGCCCTGGAGCTGGTGGCCATGGACTGGGACAGTGTGTGCCCTGGAGCTGGTGGCCATGGGCTGGGCACAGTGTCTGCCCTGGAGCTGGTGGCCATGGGCTGGCACAGTGTCTGCCCTGGAGCTGGTGGCCATGGACTGGGCAGTGTGTGCCCTGGAGCTGGTGGCCATGGACTGGGCACAGGGTCTGCCCTGGAGCTGGTGGCCATGGACTGGGCACAGTGTCTGCCCTGGAGTGGTGGCCATGGATTGGGACAGTGTGTGCCCTGGAGCTGGTGGCCATGGACTGGGCACAGTGTCTGCCCTGGAGCTGGTGGCCATGGGCTGGGCATAGGATCTGCCCTGGAGCTGGTGGCCATGGACTGGGACAGTGTGTGCCCTGGAGCTGGTGGCCATGGGCTGGGCACAGTGTCTGCCCTGGAGCTGGTGGCCATGGGCTGGCACAGTGTCTGCCCTGGAGCTGGTGGCCATGGACTGGGCAGTGTGTGCCCTGGAGCTGGTGGCCATGGACTGGGCACAGGGTCTGCCCTGGAGCTGGTGGCCATGGACTGGGCACAGTGTCTGCCCTGGAGTGGTGGCCATGGATTGGGACAGTGTGTGCCCTGGAGCTGGTGGCCATGGACTGGGCACAGTGTCTGCCCTGGAGTGGTGGCCATGGATTGGGCCCAGTGTCTGCTCTGGAGCTGGTGGCCATGGTCTGGGCACAGTGTCTGCCCCGAGCAGTTTTTTTTTTTTTTTTTTTTCTTTCGTGGCGTCTGTGAGAGTCTTTCACATACATAGTCGTATAATCTGCAGGAAGAGATCATTGTATGGACGGTTTTCCCATCAGTTTTATTAGAGAAATTTGCCTGTAGTTTTCTTATTCTGCCTTTGTCTTTGGGATGAAGGTGATGCTGGCCTTTTAAATGTACTTGGAAGCCTTCTTCTTCTTCTTCTGTTTTTGTGAAGAATTAGGAAGTTCTGGCACTGATTCTTTGCACGTTTGGTAGAGTCAGCCTGTCGTGTGGTCCTGGGTTTAGGTACTTGATTGCTTCAGTCTCGTTGTTACTGATCTGTCCTGGATTCCGGTTTCCTCCTGGTCCACTCTGTCTTTTTTCTAGGAATTTATGCCTTTCCTGTATGTTAACCCATCGTTTGGGTTCTTCAAAAAAATCATGGAAAATGGAGTTAAAAGATAAGTTTATTTTCATTTTTGAGGTCGTGTGTATGTTTTCATGATGTCGGTTTCTCACAGACTGTGAAGACCCCCTTGCCCCGTGTGCGTGTGTTCAGAATTGCTGTGCTTGGGCCCCAGTGCCCACATGGTGCCCCCTGTCCCTGGTCCAGAGACTGCCTAGGTGCAGGGGTAAGGTGCAGGTCCCCGGTGTGTGCCCGGGGAAGGGGCCCTCGACACAGGCGGCACCAACGTGAGCTTAGCTTTCAGTTAATTTTCCACGAACCTCTGGAAGCACTCTTGTCATTGTTCACGATTGTGCCTGTGGTGCTTTCTATGGCGGTGCTGTCCCTAATCTCCTGCACATGCACTTTTTATTTATTTATTTGCATCTTTTTAATTAATTAGACTACCTAAAAGTTTGTCAGTTTTGTTTTCAGAAAAGCAGCTTAGTTTTGTTTCTTTCTGTGTTTTTTTCTTGTGTCTGTTTTTTCTCTGTTATGATTTTTATTTTCTGCTTTCTCCTTGTTCTCCCATCTATTTCTTTCTTTCTTTCTTTTTTTTTTTTTGGCTAGGCAGAGTTAGACAGTGAGAGAGAGACAGAAAGGTCTTCCTTCCGTTGGTTCACTCCCCTAATGGCTGCTACGGCCAGCGCTGCGCTGATCTGAAGCCAGGAGCCAGGTGCTTCCTCTTGGTCTCCCATGGGGTGCAGGGCCCAAGGACTTGGGCCATCCTCCACTGCACTCCCGGGCCACAGCAGAGAGCTGGCCTGGAAGAGGGGCAACCGGGACAGAATCCGGTGCCCCGATCGGGACTAGAACCCGTGTGCCAGAGCCACAGGTGGAGGATTAGCCTAGTGAGCCATGGTGCCGGCCAATCTATTTCTTTTTCTCGTTGCTTGAGACATAACGTTAGACCTTGCAGACTCTCTTTGCTGTAGATGTTCGCGCCGTCAGCTTCCTCGTGGAGCATCCTGCAGGTGGTAGGTGTGTCCTGCTTCTGTGGTTCATGTTGGTTTCTTTGACACGTTGGCTGTTCAGGAGCATGTTGTTTAATTCCCTCATGTTTAGTTTTCCAAAATTTCTCCTGTTGATTATTTCTTATTTCATACGTGTGTGGTCTGAAGTGGTACTAGAAGTGACTTCAGTCTCCCTAGACTGGTGAAGGTTTATTTTGTCACCTAAATTACTTTCTATCCTGGAGAAAGTTCCTTGTCCATGGAGAAAAATTATATTTTGCTGCTGTGGGGTGGAGAGTTCTGTATGTGTCTGTTAGGAGCATCTGGTCAGAAATGCCATTCAAACGTACTGTTTCCTTGTTTTCTGCTTAGCTGATCACAGTGGGTGCTTCCAAGTCACCCACTTCACCACATTGCCGTCTCTCTTCGTATCTGTTAATGTTTGCTTTCCGTGTTCCTGTGCTCCAGTGTGGGTGGCATCTATGTAAAGGTTTCACCTTCTTGCTGAATTGACTCCTGGTATTAAGTAATGACCTTTGTCTCTTGCGACAGTTTTCGGGTTGGAGTCTTCTATATCAGGAATCGGGGTACCCAGTCTACTCACTCTTGTTGCTGTTTGCATGAAGTATCTGTTTCTGACTGACTTTCAGCTTGTGTGTGTCCTTAAAGTTAGGTTTGTCTCTTGTAGTCAGCTTATATTGCATCTTGTTTTTTTTTTTAATCCTTTACATTTATTTTTTATTTTTGACAGGCAGAGTGGACAGTGAGAGAGAGAGACAGAGAGAATGGTCTTCCTTTGCCATTGGCTCACCCTCCAATGGCCGCCGCACCACGCTGATTCGATGGCAGGAGCCAGGTGCTTCTCCTGGTCTCCCATGGGGTGCAGGGCCCAAGCACTTGGGCCATCCTCCACTGCACTCCCTGGCCACAGCAGAGAGCTGGCCTGGAAGAGGGGCAACCGGGACGGAATTTGGTGCCCCGACCGGGACTAGAACCTGGTGTGCCGGCGCTGCTAGGCGGAGGATTAGCCTAGTGAGCCATGGCGCTGGCCGGTTTTGACTTCTAACCTTCACGCTAGAAACGCGTGTGATGGGCCCACTGCCATCGCGGTTTTGAAGAATTGCAGGTTTGACTGTGTGTTTACCTCCCCGGTGCTTCCGACTCAGCACCCTCCAAGGCATTTCTGTGTCCCGCATGGGTGGCAGGGGACCAGATACCTGCGCCATCTGTTTCTGCTTTTCGCAGGCCGTTAGCAGGGAGCTGGATCAGAAGTGGAGCAGCGGGGACACAAACTGGTGCCCGTATGGGATTGGGTGTTGTAGGTGGGAACTTCCCCTGCTGCTCCACAGCCTCACCCCCTCTCGTCGTTTCTGAAGGAGATCTTTGCTGGATATAGTATTTGTGGGCAGCCATGTTTTACTTCCTCGTGTGAAGTGCCTCAGTGTTGTCTCCTGTGCCTGCTGGCTCCTGCTGTGACGGGGTTGCTAATGTGTGACGGGGTTGCTAATGTGTGACGGGGTTGCTAATGTGTGACGGGGGTTGCTAATGTGTGACGTGATGCTCTTCTCTTGCTGCTTTTTAAAGTCTCTTTCACTTTTTTTTCCAAGATTTTTATTTATTTATTTGAGAAGTACAGTTAGAGAGAGAGAGAGAGACAAGTCTTCTATCTTTCTATCTGCTGGTTTACTCCCCAAATAAATGCAACACCAGAGCTGGGCTGATCTGAAGCCAGGAACCAGGAGCTTCTTCCCGGTCTCCCACGTGGGTGCAGGGGCCCAAGCACTCGGGTCATCTTGTACTGCTCTCCCAGGCCATAGCAGAGAGCTGGATGGGAAGTGGAGCAGCCGGGACATGAACTGTGCTGATGTGGGATGCTGGCGCTCAGCTGCGTTTTCCTAAGATGATTATCTTGAATTCCTTTTCAGGAAATTCCGTTTCTGTGTCTTTGTCGTCAGCGATTGGGAAATTGTGTTGCTTTCCTGCTTCGTGTCTCTGTGCCCATGCCTTGACTTCTGGGCACCTGCTGTGGCCGTTTCTGCCCGAGGACTCTCCGGTGACTTTGGGATTGCAAACGTTTACCTGTACCTGGGCCTGAGGGTGCTGGTTGGGCAGGCTGCAGTGGCTCTCAGCGTGGTGGGCGTGCTGGTGCACCCTCTGGTTCAGGTGTGGCGTCAGCGTGTGCGCGGCTCAGAGAGGCAGGGACTTCTGAGCGCACGGGGTGCTGCACCGGTGCCCGCCCTGAGTTCGGAGGTCGGCGTCTGAGAGTTGGGGTCCTCACACCAGTGTGAACACGGGCTCGCCCTCATTCTCCTTGTTCCCAGTCCTCCCTCGTACTGTCATCATCTTCCTAATGCTTGTATGTTCCCATCTTTTGGTCTCTCCGTGCTGCATTCTGGGTAATTTTCTTTAGACCCACTTCTGTTTCCCTAAGTAGCTCTGCTTCTCCTTGGTGCTTCCTCTTCAGCCTGTCTGTCAGGTTTGTGGTTTCGTTTATTAGTTGTTATTTTTAGAAGTTCCAGTTACACAGTTTAAGGAATTGGTCAGTTCTGACACTCTCCTGATAGTCAAACTTTTATAGCACTCTTTTATTTCTTTATTTTTAAAAGATTTATTTATTTATTTGAGAGAAGGAAGGAGAGAGAGAGATTGATTGATTGATTGATTCACTCCCCTAAAAGGCTATAACAACTAGGGCTGTGCTAGGCTGAAGCCAGGAGCCAGGAGCTGCTTCTGGGTCACCCACATGGGTGCAGGCCCAGGAGCTTGGGCCGTCCTCCACTGCTCTCCCAGGCCCATTAGTAGGGAGCTGGATTTGGAGTGGAGCAGCTGGGACTCAAACTGGTGCCCCTATGGGAGGCCGGCACTGCAGGCCGTGGCTTAACCTGCTTGTCACCACCCTGCACACACTCTTTTATTTGTTTATTAAGTATACCTGTTTTACATCTGATAATTCTGATAGACTCAGGTCTTGTTTTGTAGTTTGGTTTGCTCATGTTGCCTTACTTCTTTGTGTGTCTGAACCATGGGCCAGTTACTTGCACCTCTATCTGTAAATTCTTTGAAGCCTGATTTTGAAGTGTATCCCTTTGCCAAGTGTATGAGGTTGGTCCCAGCCAGGGCTCCCTTGTACTGAGAATTTGAGCTCGGGTTAGGAGAATTCTGGGCACGGATCTGCAAGTCGGTGGTTGAGGTGGCAGCTTAGCCCCCTGAGCCTGCCACAGCGCCAGCTCCAGTACCGTATTGCTGATAAGAAATTGGATCCTGCGTCTTTAGGTCTCATGTTCTAGGCTCTCTAGATACGTGTGTTCCGCCGTGTTGCCAGAAAAGGGAGTCTAGAGTGGCTTGTTTGTGGTTTGGGTGTGCGAAAGTGAAAAGTTGGGAAGAGTTAGGGACGGTCATCAGAACTGGTCTTTGATGATTAGGGCAAGAGGCCGTCTTCCAGAGTGTCCGGGGCTCGCGGTGTCTGATCAAGTGTGTCATGGCCAAGGGAACACAGAGAGAGCAGCACTGACGTTGTGAATGAGAAGTGAGGAGGATAGCTGCTGTTGGGTCAATATTCATGTTTCCGGAGATCTGTGCTTCTCCGAGGTTTCTTGTCATCCCACAGCACCCAGGAGTTCAGCCAGCGTATCAGACAGACAGACGGGCCTGCTGCGCCTTCCTCCACACCCACGAATTGCTGTTCTCACACTTGCTCATTCAAAGGGTGCAGCCCTTAGTGAGGTTCCAGCTGGCGGAGCTGCTGAGTCATTGCTTCCGGGTTTTTCCTGGGCTCTGCTGCCCAGCTCACTCTGCCAGGCTTGTTTCTCGATCATCCTCTCGTTGTCGCCTACTAAACCAAGAATGCTTGGGACCACGTGTTTGTAACAGGAGAACAGGACTGACTGTAGCTTTTCTGCCTGTTATCTGCGATGTTGGGAGTACACAGGACTTGTGATTCTTTTAGTGATTTTAAAAGATTATGGTAGGGGCCAGCGCTGTGGCGCAGCGGGTTAACGCCCTGGCCTGAAGTGCTGGCATCCCATATGGGTGCTGCTTTGAGACCTGGCTGCTCCACTTCTGATCCAGCTCTCTGCTGTGGCCTGGGAAAGCAGTAGAAGATGGCCCAAGTCCTTGGGCCCCTGAACCCATGTGGGAGACCAGGAAGAAGCTCCTGGCTCCTGGCTTCAGCTCCTGCCATTGAGGCCAACTGGGGAGTAAACCATTGGATGGAAGACCTCTCTCTCTCTCTCTGCTTCTCCTCTCTCTGTGCAACTCTGACTTGCTAATAAATAAATAAATCTTTTAAAAAAAAGATTATAGTAGATATAAAAATATAAAATGCTTTTAATCTTATTATCTAGAAATAAGTATTAAGTATTTTGATATATTTTTATTATATTTTAAAGAATGAAGTTAGGATTATAGTATATATTCAGCCTCTTTTATAACTTACTTTTATTATAATTTGTCCAAGTTTCCTCATTTCAGTAAATATTTTTTCAGAACTTTTAAATAGTTGCATAATGTATTCTCATTGGTGAATCATGATTTTTGCACCATTTTCCCGTTGGATGTTTGGGGGGATTTCTGCCTTTTTACTTTCATAAACAAGGCAGCAGTGAGCATTGTTGTACACATTTGTGAATATCTTGAATTATTTCCTTAAAAATATCTTTAAAGACCAGCTACGCAGGACATGAGTATAAATATTGCTGTGGCTCTTGATGTATGTGACAGAACTGTCATGGGATGTTACATTAATGCTTACTTTACTACCTCTTTTTCAAAATGTGGCAGTCCTGTGGTAGTAATTGTTTTAAAAATGTGTAAGTAAAATGTACGTTTCTTTGATTGCTACTGAGATAGAAGTTGTTTACTTACGGCTGCCTGGTGGGGGTTTTATGCTCACTTTCGCGCATTAGCCCATCGGCCTGTCTCTGATTTGTGTGTGAAGTGACTGCCCGTAGTGTGTATTGCTGTCTCCACACTCTGCGCTTCAGGCTTGATTGTGAAATGCTTGTGTCAGAGCTCCATTTCTGCGTGGTGAAGCGTAGCGCCCTCTGGTGGGGGCTTCTGTCCCCACATCCCGGTGAGCATGGCTGCGGCTTTGCCCCACAGGGCAGCAGGTGGTCCCCAGGTGCAGCCTGCGCAGTTCACAGAGTTCTCAGGTCCCCGCGTCCATCGTTTGCCTTCACTTCTCGTCTGCTTGAGATGTACTGTTGCTGGCAGGTTGGTGCTGTCCCAGCGCTGTTCGCGGGTCATCCTTCCTGCTCCTGTGCGCTGGAGCTCCACATCGGCTGTTCTCTGAGTTCACACATTTTCATCTCGTGGTGTTGACGTGGGCGTCCTGTGTCTGCGCGTGGTGATGGGCGTGGTGTTGATGTGAGGCTCCTGTGCATGGTGATGGCCGTGGTGTTGATGTGGGCGTCCTGTGTCTGCGTGTGATGATGGCCGTGGTGTTGATGTGGGTGTCCTGTGTCTATGCATGGTGATGGGCGTGGTGTTGATGTGGGGCGTCCTGTGTCTATGCATGGTGATGGCTGTGGTGTTGATGCGGGGCGTCCTGTGTCTGCGTGGTGATGGCCGTGGTGTTGATGTGGGGCACCTGTGTCTGAGTGGTGATGGCTGTGGTGTTGATGTGGGGCGTCCTGTGTCTGTGTGGTGATGGCTGTGGTGTTGATGTGGGGCGTCCTGTGTCTGCGTGTGATGATGGCTGTGGTGTTGATGTGGGGCGTCCTGTGTCTGCGTGTGATGATGGCTGTGGTGTTGATGTGGGGCGTCCTGTGTCTGCGTGGTGATGGCTGTGGTGTTGATGTGGGCGTCCTGTGTCTGCATGGTGATGGCTGTGGTGTTGATGTGGGGTGTCCTGTGTCTATGCATGGTGATGGCTGTGGTGTTGATGTGGGCGTCCTGTGTCTATGCATGGTGATGGCTGTGGTGTTGATGTGGGGCGTCCTGTGTCTGCGTGTGATGATGGCTGTGGTGTTGATGGGGTGTCCTGTGTCTGCATGGTGATGGCTGTGGTGTTGATGTGGGGGGTCCTGTGTCTGAGTGGTGCTGGCCATGGTGTTGATGTGGGGCGTCCTGTGTCTGTGTGTGGTGTTGATGTGGGGCGTCCTGTGTCTATGAATGGTGATGGGCGTGGTGTTGATGTGGGGCGTCCTGTGTCTATGCATGGTGATGGGCGTGGTGTTGATGTGGGGTGTCCTGTGTCCATGCATGGTGATGGCTGTGGTGTTGATGTGGGGTGTCCTGTGTCTATGCATGGTGATGGCCGTGGTGTTGATGTGGGGTGTCCTGTGCCTATGTATGGTGATGGCTGTGGTGTTGATGTGGGGCATCCTGTGTCTGCGTGTGATGATGGCTGTGGTGTTGATGTGGGGCATCCTGTGTCTGAGTGGTGATGGCTGTGGTGTTGATGTGGGGGGTCCTGTGTCTATGCATGGTGATGGCTGTGGTGTTGATGTGGGGCGTCCTGTGTCTATGTATGGTGATGGCTGTGGTGTTGATGTGGGGCGTCCTGTGTCTGTGTGGTGATGGCTGTGGTGTTGATGTGGGGCGTTCTGTGTCTGAGTGGTGATGGCCGTGGTGTTGATGTGGGCGTCCTGTGTCTATGCATGGTGATGGCTGTGGTGTTGATGTGGGGCGTCCTGTGTCTATGTATGGTGATGGCTGTGGTGTTGATGTGGGGCGTCCTGTGTCTATGTATGGTGATGGCTGTGGTGTTGATGTGGGGCATCCTGTGTCTGCTTGTGATGATGGCTGTGGTGTTGATGTGGGGCATCCTGTGTCTGCGTGGTGCTGGCCGTGGTGTTGATGTGGGGTGTTATGTGTCTATGCATGGTGATGGCTGTGGTGTTGATGTGGGTGTCCTGTGACTGTGCGTGGTGATGGCCATGGTGTTGATGTGGGCGTCCTGTGTCTGTGTGTGGTGTTGATGTGGGGCGTCCTGTGTCTGTGCATGGTGATGGCTGTGGTGTTGATGTGGGCGTCCTGTGTCTGCATGGTGATGGCTGTGGTGTTGATGTGGGGCGTCCTGTGTCTGCGTGTGATGATGGCTGTGGTGTTGATGTGGGGCATCCTGTGTCTGTGTGGTGATGGCTGTGGTGTTGATGTGGGCGTCCTGTGTCTGCGTGTGATGATGGCTGTGGTGTTGATGTGGGGCATCCTGTGTCTGCGTGTGATGATGGCTGTGGTGTTGATGTGGGGCATCCTGTGTCTGAGTGGTGATGGCCATGGTGTTGATGTGGGGCGTCCTGTGTCTGTGTGGTGATGGCCGTGGTGTTGATGTGGGGCGTCCTGTGTCTGCATGGTGATGGCTGTGGTGTTGATGTGGGGTGTCCTGTGTCTATGCATGGTGATGGCTGTGGTGTTGATGTGGGGCATCCTGTGTCTGCGTGGTGATGGCCGTGGTGTTGATGTGGGGCGTCCTGTGTCTGCGTGTGATGATGGCTGTGGTGTTGATGGGGTGTCCTGTGTCTGAGTGGTGATGGCTGTGGTGTTGATGTGGGGGGTCCTGTGTCTATGCATGGTGATGGCTGTGGTGTTGATGTGGGGCGTCCTGTGTCTGAGTGGTGCTGGCCATGGTGTTGATGTGGGGCGTCCTGTGTCTGTGTGTGGTGTTGATGTGGGGCGTCCTGTGTCTATGCATGGTGATGGCTGTGGTGTTGATGTGGGGCGTCCTGTGTCTGTGTGGTGATGGCTGTGGTGTTGATGTGGGGCGTTCTGTGTCTGAGTGGTGATGGCCATGGTGTTGATGTGGGGCGTCCTGTGTCTATGCATGGTGATGGCCGTGGTGTTGATGTGGGGCGTCCTGTGTCTATGTATGGTGATGGCCGTGGTGTTGATGTGGGGCATCCTGTGTCTGCTTGTGAAGATGGCTGTGGTGTTGATGTGGGGCATCCTGTGTCTGCGTGGTGATGGCCGTGGTGTTGATGTGGGGCGTCCTGTGTCTATGCATGGTGATGGCTGTGGTGTTGATGTGGGGCATCCTGTGTCTGCGTGGTGATGGCCGTGGTGTTTATGTGGGCGTCCTGTGCCTGCATGGTGATGGCTGTGGTGTTGATGTGGGGCATCCTGTGTCTGCGTGTGATGATGGCTGTGGTGTTGATGTGGGGCATCCTGTGTCTGTGTGGTGATGGCTGTGGTGTTGATGTGGGCGTTCTGTGTCTGCGTGTGATGATGGCTGTGGTGTTGATGTGGGGCATCCTGTGTCTGCTTGTGATGATGGCTGTGGTGTTGATGTGGGGCATCCTGTGTCTGTGTGGTGATGGCTGTGGTGTTGATGTGGGCGTCTTGTGTCTGCATGGTGATGGCAGTGGTGTTGATGTGGGGTGTCCTGTGTCTATGCATGGTGATGGCTGTGGTGTTGATGTGGGGCATCCTGTGTCTGCGTGGTGATGGCCGTGGTGTTGATGTGGGGCATCCTGTGTCTGCGTGTGATGATGGCTGTGGTGTTGATGTGGGGCATTCTGTGTCTGCGTGTGATGATGGCTGTGGTGTTGATGTGGGGCATCCTGTGTCTGAGTGGTGATGGCTGTGGTGTTGATGTGGGCGTCCTGTGTCTGCATGGTGATGGCTGTGGTGTTGATGTGGGGTTTCCTGTGTCTATGCATGGTGATGGCTGTGGTGTTGATGTGGGGCATCCTGTGTCTGCGTGGTGCTGGCCATGGTGTTGATGTGGGGCGTCCTGTGTCTGTGTGTGGTGTTGATGTTGGGCGTCCTGTGTCTATGCATGGTGATGGCCGTGGTGTTGAAGTGGGGCGTCCTGTGTCTATGCATGGTGATGGGCATGGTGTTGATGTGGGGTGTCCTGTGTCTATGCATGGTGATGGGCGTGGTGTTGATATGGGGTGTCCTGTGTCTATGCATGGTGATGGCTGTGGTGTTGATGTGGGGCATCCTGTGTCTGCGTGTGATGATGGCTGTGGTGTTGATGTGGGGCGTTCTGTGTCTGAGTGGTGATGGCCATGGTGTTGATGTGGGGCGTCCTGTGTCTATGCATGGTGATGGCCGTGGTGTTGATGTGGGGCGTCCTGTGTCTATGTATGGTGATGGCTGTGGTGTTGATGTGGGGCATCCTGTGTCTGCTTGTGATGATGGCTGTGGTGTTGATGTGGGGCATCCTGTGTCTGCGTGGTGATGGCCGTGGTGTTGATGTGGGGCGTCCTGTGTCTATGCATGGTGATGGCTGTGGTGTTGATGTGGGGCGTCCTGTGTCTATGTATGGTGATGGCTGTGGTGTTGATGTGGGGCGTCCTGTGTCTGTGTGGTGATGGCTGTGGTGTTGATCTGGGGCGTTCTGTGTCTGAGTGGTGATGGCCATGGTGTTGATGTGGGGCGTCCTGTGTCTATGCATGGTGATGGCCGTGGTGTTGATGTGGGGCGTCCTGTGTCTATGTATGGTGATGGCTGTGGTGTTGATGTGGGGCATCCTGTGTCTGCTTGTGATGATGGCTGTGGTGTTGATGTGGGGTATCCTGTGTCTGCGTGGTGAAGGCCGTGGTGTTGATGTGGGGTGTTATGTGTCTATACATGGTGATGGCTGTGGTGTTGATGTGGGCGTCCTGTGACTGTGCGTGGTGATGGCCATGGTGTTGATGTGGGCGTCCTGTGTCTGTGTGTGGTGTTGATGTGGGGCGTCCTGTGTCTGTGCATGGTGATGGCCATGGTGTTGATGTGGGGCGTCCTGTGTCTGCGTGGTGATGGCCGTGGAGTTGATGTGGGGCGTTCTGTGTCTGAGTGGTGATGGCTGTGGTGTTGATGTGGGGCGTCCTGTGTCTATGCATGGTGATGGCTGTGGTGTTGATGTGGGCATCCTGTGTCTGCGTGGTGATGGCTGTGGTGTTGATGTGGGGCATCCTGTGTCTGTGTGGTGATGGCTGTGGTGTTGATGTGGGCATCCTGTGTCTGCGTGTGATGATGGCTGTGGTGTTGATGTGGGGCATCCTGTGTCTGCGTGTGATGATGGCTGTGGTGTTGATGTGGGGCATCCTGTGTCTGCGTGGTGATGGCCGTGGTGTTGATGTGGGGCGTCCTGTGTCTGTGTGGTGATGGCTGTGGTGTTGATGTGGGCGTCCTGTGTCTGCATGGTGATGGCTGTGGTGTTGATGTGGGGTGTCCTGTGTCTATGAATGGTGATGGCTGTGGTGTTGATGTGGGGCATCCTGTGACTATGCGTGGTGATGGCCATGGTGTTGATGTGGGCGTCCTGTGTATGTGTGTGGTGTTGATGTGGGGCGTCCTGTGTCTATGCATGGTGATGGCCGTGGTGTTGATGTGGTCGTCCTGTGTCTGAGTTGTGATGGCCGTGGTGTTGATGTGGGGCGTCCTGTGTCTGTGTGGTGATGGCCGTGGTGTTGTCGTGGGCGTCCTGTGTCTGCGTGGTGATGGCTGTGGTGTTGATGTGGTCGTCTTGTGTCTGTGTGGTGATGGCCGTGGTGTTGACGTGGGCGTCCTGTGTCTGCATGGTGATGGCTGTGGTGTTGATGTGGGCGTCCTGTTTCTGCGTGGTGATGGCCGTGGTGTTGATGTGGTTGTCCTGTGTCTGAGTTGTGATGGCCGTGGTGTTGATGTGGGGCGTCCTGTGTCTGTGTGGTGATGGCCGTGGTGTTGTCATGGGTGTCCTGTGTCTACGTGGTGATGGCCGTGGTATTGATGTGGGCGTCTTGTGTCTGTGTGGTGATGGCCGTGGTGTTGACGTGGGCGTCCTGTGTCTGCATGGTGATGGCTGTGGTGTTGATGTGGGCGTCCTGTTTCTGCGTGGTGATGGCCGTGGTGTTGATGTGGGGCGTCCTGTGTCTGCGTGTGATGATTGCTGTTGTGTTGATGTGGGGCGTTCTGTGTCTGAGTGGTGATGGCTGTGGTGTTGATGTGGGTGTCCTGTGTCTACGTGGTGATGGCTGTGGTGTTGATGTGGGGCATCCTGTGTCTGTGTGGTGATGGCTGTGGTGTTGATGTGGGGCATCCTGTGTCTGCGTGTGGTGATGGCCGTGGTGTTGATGTGGGGCATCCTGTGTCTACGTGGTGATGGCTGTGGTGTTGATGTGGGCGTCCTGTGTCTGCATGGTGATGGCTGTGGTGTTGATGTGGGGCATCCTGTGTCTGTGTGGTGATGGCTGTGGTGTTGATGTGGGCGTCCTGTGTCTGCATGGTGATGGCTGTGGTGTTGATGTGGGGCATCCTGTGTCTGCGTGTGATGATGGCTGTGGTGTTGATGCAGGGCGTTCTGTGTCTGAGTGGTGATGGCTGTGGTGTTGATGTGGGGTGTTATGTGTCTGCGTGTGATGATGGCTGTGGTATTGATGTGGGCGTCCTGTGTCTGCGTGGTGATGGCCGTGGTGTTGATGTGGGCGTCCTGTGTCTGCGTGTGATGATGGCCGTGGTATTGATGTGGGCGTCCTGTGTCTGCGTGGTGATGGCGTGGTGTTGATGTGGGCGTCCTGTGTCTGTGTGGTGATGGCCGTGGTGTTGATGTGGGCGTCCTGTGTCTGTGTGGTGATGGCCGTGGTGTTGATGTGGGGCATCCTGTGTCTGCGTGTGATGATGGCCGTGGTGTTGATGTGGGTGTCCTGTGTCTACGTGGTGATGGCTGTGGTGTTGATGTGGGCGTCCTGTGTCTGCATGGTGATGGCTGTGGTGTTGATGTGGGGCGTCCTGTGTCTGTGCATGGTGATGGCTGTGGTGTTGATGTGGGGCGTCCTGTGTCTGCGTGTGATGGCTGTGGTGTTGGTGTGGGCGTCCTTTGTCTGCGTGTGATGATGGCCGTGGTATTGATGGGGGGCGTCCTGTGTCTGCATGGTGATGGCTGTGGTGTTGATGTGGGCGTCCTGTGTCTGTGTGGTGATGGCTGTGGTGTTGATGTGGGGCATCCTGTGTCTGCGTGTGATGATGGCTGTGGTGTTGATGTGGGGCGTCCTGTGTCTGAGTGGTGATGGCCGTGGTGTTGATGTGGGGCGTCCTGTGTCTGCGTGGTGATGGCCGTGGTGTTGATGTGGGCGTCCTGTGTCTGCGTGGTGATGGCCGTGGTGTTGATGTGGGGCGTCCTGTGTCTGAGTGGTGATGGCCGTGGTGTTGATGTGGGCGTCCTGTGTCTGCGTGGTGATGGCCGTGGTGTTGATGTGGGGCGTCCTGTGTCTGAGTGGTGATGGCTGTGGTGTTGATGTGGGCGTCCTGTGTCTGCGTGTGATGATGGCCGTGGTATTGATGTGGGCGTCCTGTGTCTGCGTGGTGATGGCCGTGGTGTTGATGTGGGCGTCCTGTGTCTGTGTGGTGATGGCTGTGGTGTTGATGTGGGCGTCCTGTGTCTGAGTGGTGATGGCTGTGGTGTTGATGTGGGCGTCCTGTGTCTGCGTGTGATGATGGCCGTGGTATTGATGTGGGCGTCCTGTGTCTGCGTGGTGATGGCCGTGGTGTTGATGTGGGCGTCCTGTGTCTGTGTGGTGATGGCTGTGGTGTTGATGTGGGCGTCCTGTGTCTGTGTGGTGATGGCCGTGGTGCTGACGTGGGCGTCCTGTGTCTGCGTGTGGTGATGGCCGTGGTTCTGACGTGGGCGTCCTGTGTCTGCGTGTGATGATGGCCGTGGTATTGATGTGGGCGTCCTGTGTCTGCGTGGTGATGGCCGTGGTGTTGATGTGGGCGTCCTGTGTCTGTGTGGTGATGGCTGTGGTGTTGACGTGGGCGTCCTGTGTCTGTGTGGTGATGGCCGTGGTGCTGACGTGGGCGTCCTGTGTCTGCGTGTGGTGATGGCCGTGGTTCTGACGTGGGCGTCCTGTGTCTGCGTGTGGTGATGGCCGTGGTGCTGACGTGGGCGTCCTGTGTCTGCGTGTGGTGATGGCCGTGGTTCTGACGTGGGCGTCCTGTGTCTGCGTGTGTGGATGCTGTGGTGCTGATTGTAAGTATATGTAGATTGTAACCAGTTTTTCCCACTGTGTGATTTGACTTTACGTTTTTGATTAAATTTCAGTGTAGTGGAACCTGCCGGTGTTTCACTCGCCGTGTGTGTGTGTTCCAGTCCGCCATGCCCTGAAGACACTTTCTGGGCATCCACTGTGTTCAGGCGCTGTTTAGGGTCTGAGGACACGTCAGTAACACAGTGCAGAGGGTACTGGAGCTCCCATTTGAGAAGCCTTTACCTACTCTTTTTTTTTTCCTTTTTAAAGATTTGTTTATTTATTCGAAAGAGTTACAGATGAAGAGGCAGAGAGAGAGAGAGAGAGAGAGAGAGAGAGAGAGATCCTCCATCCGCTGGTTCACACCCCAAATGGCCGCAATGGCTGGAGCTGGGCTGATCTGAAGCCAGGAGCCAGGAGCTTCTTCTGGGTCTCTCACGTGGGTGCAGGGACTCAGGGACTTGGACCATCTTCCACTGTTTTCCCAGGTGTTAGCAGAGAGCTGGATTGTTAGTGGAGCAGCCAGGACTTGAACTGGCGCCATCTAGGATGCTGGCACTGTAGGTGGAGGCTTAACCTACTATGCCACGGTGCCGGCCCCTTAACTACTATTAGTTCATGAAAATATCCACCTGTATTTTTTTCCTAAGAATGTTTAAGTTTCACATTTTCTTTTATAGATCATTAATCTTCCTGGACTTTGTTTTTTTATATGGTGTGAAATAAGAAGTCCAGTTTTTTTTTTTTTCAATGTGTTAAGCAGTTATCCCAGCTCCATTAGTGACTGACAAATTATTTCTTTACCATTTTCATGTCATCTGTGTTGACTACCAAGCTCTGCATTTGTTTGGGTTTGTTTCTGTGTCTGTTTTGTTTATTGGTATATTTCTCTATCCTTGAATTTATATACATTCTTTTTTTAAAGATTTATTTATATATTTGAGAGGCAGAGTTAGAGAAAGAGAGACAGAAAGATCTTCCGTTTGTTGCTTCACTCCCCAAAGGGCTGGAATGACCTGGGCTGGGCCAGGCCAAAACCAGGAGCCCGGTGGTTCTTCCTTTCTCCCAGATGGATGCAGGGGCCCAAGGACTTGGGCCGTCCTCCGCTGCTCTCCCAGGTGCGTTAGCAGGGAGCTGGATCAGAAGTGGAGCAGCTGGGACTTGGTGCTGCAGGCTGCGGCTTTAACCCACTGTGCCACAGCGCTGGTCTACATTCTTTTTTTTTTTTAAGATTTATTTCATTTATTTGAAAGAGTTACAGAGAGTGTTAGAGACAGAGAGAGGTCTTCTATTCCCTGGTTCACTCCCCAGATGGCTGCAACAGCTGGAGCTGCGTCGATCCGGAGCTGCGTCGATCCGAAGGGCCAAGAGCTTCTTCTGGGTCTCCCACATGGGTGCAGGGGTCCAAGGACTTGGGTCATCTGCTGCTGCTGTCCCAGGCCATAGCAGAGAGCTGGATCGGAAGAGGCACGTCCAGGACTTGAACTGGCGCCCATATGGGATGCCGGTGCTTCAGGCCAGGGCTTTAACCCGCTGCAGCATGGTGCTGGCCCCTATTCTACATTCTTGGTTACTGTCGCCTAATAGTAACTTTTGATATCATCGGTCTCCCAATCTAACTTTTATTTTCAAAACCGTGTGGCCTGTTCTTAGTCCTTGCCTTCTGCATGCAGGTTTGAGAAGCAGCTGTACTGGGTGCCATGTCTTGGTGGTGACTGCCTTCCGCTTTCTGGGCTGCCATTAGCTGTGGCAGGGTAAAATCTTGCTACGTAGCTGGTTGCTTGCAGTTTTTTTTAAACACTGTGTGCCTTGAACTTCCCTTTGCAGGTTCTTGTTTCCTCCCTCCGTTTTCTAAAGCACCAGCTCTCTGCTGGTGGGGACGTTGTGGGCTTGTGCAGTAATTTAACCTGTCCTCCGCGGACAGACTCGTAGACTCGCGCCTGCCTTTCGGTCCTGCAGCTGCGCTCAAACATTGCAGGTCGTCGGTGGCAGAGCGGACGTTGTGTAGCTTACTTTCTGTCTTCCCAAGCCTGCCCTCTTCTCTTTCCACATTGTGTGAGTGGCTTTGACCAGGAGTCTGCTCTGTGCCTCTCAGGAACCGCGCGCTGGAGTCGGCAGTAAAGCTTGGTGCTGTCCATGATGTACTGTAGAGAAATACTTTAAAGGTTTTTGTTAAAGATTTATTTATTTATTTGAAAGGCAGAGTAGAAGAGAGAGAGAGAGAGAGAGAGAGAGAGAGAGAGAAGTCTTCCATCTGCTTGTTCACTCCCCAGGTGGCCGCAGTGGCCAGAGGTGCGCCGATCTGAAACCAGGAGCCAGGATCCTCTTCCGGGTCTCCCACGTGGGTGCAGGGGCCCAAGGACTTGGGCCATCTTCCACTGCTTTCCCAGGCCACAGCAGAGAGCTGGATCAGAAGTAGAGCAGCCGGGACTCGAACTGGTGCCCTGTGGAATGCCGGCACTGCAGGTGGCGGCTTTACCCACTACGCCACAGCGCCGGCCCCAAAGATTTTTTTAAAATGTGATATCCTGGAGACGTGTGTGGCGAGGCCGCCAGACGGCCGAGATGCGGAGTGAGCGAGCCTGAAGCAGCTCTCTGCACACTTGACCGTGGGAGGGCAGGAGAGGAAGACGGGCAGATCTGTGGAGTTTGCTTTTTCCTTCTGGTCATTGGGTCTTTTGTGAGAGGCTGAGTTGGCCCCTTCTGTAATGGAATTTGTCCTTCTTCTTTCTAGCCGCCGCCAGGCAGTGTGAAAATGCACAGTGCACCCAACACGCAGCCCGCGATCATGAAGCCGACCGAGGAGCACCCCGCGTACACGCAGATCGCCAAGGTCAGCCTCCGAGCAGTCACTCTGTGTGCCGTGTTCTCATCTCTCAGCTCACTGCTGGATCTGTCTTAGCTTTCTGTCCGTCAGTACTTGTTGCTCTTTATCAGTTTATAACGTGTGCTTTTCGTTGATTATTGAATTCATTTATCATCTTGGGGTGCAGTTTGTCTCTGTTCCCAGTGCACGGTACCGGTGCAGTACCCTAACAGTGACTAACACAGTAACTGATGTTGCTGGGAGCAAGTCCACGGCTGAGCCACGGACAGCTGGGGGTGAGGGCATCCGGGCACAGTGCCGTGAACAGATAGATACTGGTGTCAGGTGAGGGCACACGGAGGTGTAGACTGGGATTTCTTGACTGCGTCTTTGTCTCACTCCGTTTGTGACTTGGACGATGTTACAAAGCCCTCTTGTGTTTGACCCAGTTTGTAAGGCCCAGTTCACTCCCCCTTTTTCCTTTTCGTCCGTTGCCCTCAGCTCTCTCCCCTGCCCTCGCTCCTGGCTCTCCGTGAGGCACAGAGGTCGGCCCCCGCGGTGGCCTCTGTCGCCATGGGCTCATTGTTCCCACGGGGGCTTTTCCCCCCCAAGACCAGATGATCCCCACCGTGTTTTCTGAAGCCACTCTGCAGAGCGTCTGTGGACGTTAGGACAGTCGAGCAAGCTTTGTCGCACAGGGAGGGGAGGCGGGCCGGCGCCCTGCACCCGGACCCGCTCACCGGCTGCCGTGTCTGTCTAGGAGCACGCCTTGGCCCAGGCCGAGCTGCTGAAGCGCCAGGAGGAGCTGGAGAGGAAAGCCGCGGAGCTAGACCGTCGGGAGCGGGAAATGCAGAACCTCAGCCAGCACGGTGGGTAGTGCCCTCGGCCGGGGGCTGCCGGGCTGCGGGCTGGGGGGGGGGCTGCCCGCCTGCGGGGCTGGGGGGGGCTGCCCGGCTGTGGGGCTCGGGGGGGGGCACTGCCTGCCTGCGGGCTGGGGGGGCTGCCCGGCTGTGGGGCTTGGGGGGGGGACACTGCCTGCCTGTGGGCTGGGGGGGGCTGCCCGGCTGTGGGGCTGCGGGCTGGGGGGGGGGCTGCCCGGCTGCGGGCTGGGGGGGGCTGCCCGCCTGTGGGGCTGGGGGGGGCTGCCCGGCTGTGGGCTCGGGAGGGGGACACTGCCTGCCTGCGGGCTGGGGGGGGCGCTGCCCGGTTGTGGGGGCTCGGCCGGGGTGGGGGACGCTCCTCCGGCTGTAGGTGGCTCGCCGATGGGTGATGCTGCGCCGGCTGCAGGCGGTTCGCTGGTGGGTGACGCTGCACTGGCTGCAGGGGGCTTGGCCAGGGGGTGATGCTACACCGGCTGTAGGCGGCTTGGCTGGTGGGTGACGCTGCGCCGGCTCAGCTGGGGAGTGATGCTACACTGGCTGCAGGTGGCTTGCCGGTGGGTGACGCTGCGCCGGCTGTAGGCGGCTCGGCCAGAGGTGGAGCGCTCCTCTGTGCAGGTGGCAGGTCCCTGTGGCGCCGTGCTTCTCCCTGGTGGTGACAGGGCAGTGCTCCCCTCCTGGAGAGTGGGGGGGGGGTGAGCCGTCGGCTGTGCTTGTGAAATCACACGCGCTGGAGTGTGTTCTCCGTGTGACGCTCTTGATTGACTCTGGCCAGCGTCAGAGCCTCCACAGGTACCGTGCATATGAGAACGGGCTGTGTGCACCACCTGGATGAGAGGTCTGTTCAGGCTGTGACGGCAGGTGTGGGCTCCCAGCCCCTGGGCGAGGGCCCTGGAGAGCGGAGTTAGCTGCTGTCCGCCTGTCTGGGTCGTGCGCGGGGACATCCAGGGAGCTCTTGGAGAATGTGTGGGTCTGGGCCGCACAGGGTTACCTGCCCCAGGCGATCCTATGGCATCAGAGACACAATCCCTAGGGGAGAAACTGAAGGGTTTCTGGGCATCAGAGTTTGGCGGCGCCTGTAGCTGAAATCCGCCCGTTGCTGACCCCAAGTAACACGAGGTACTCCCGCGAGAGCAGCTTTGGGACGGGGTGCGGGGGTGGGGTTTGCACCTCACAGCAGCTGTTGCCGCAGGGCCCCGAGGGTGGCACGGCTGCTGTCCCCCGGGAGAGGTTGAGCGAGTGGCGTGCGGCCACCCCGCGTCCCCCCCCGCGTCCCGGCGTCCTCCTCCCCGCTCTCTGCTGCACACATTCGCATGAGACTGTGTGGAGACTGTGCGTGATCCCTGGTGCGCGGGAGACGTGCTGGGTCAGAAGGGGGCTGTGCAGTGTGGGTCACCAGTCGAGGGGTAGACAGCCGGAATTAATGGCCTTGGGTGCTGTCTGTACCCTCTGTTTTCATGCTCTGACTTCTCGCTGTGTTTTTAACTTTTAATTTCCCCAGTCTTCTCAGGCTGGCTTCCTTGGGGAGCCACCTTTGGCTCTCTCCTCACAGTTTGAGTTGCTCTTCTCCAGATTTCCGAGGGTGCTAGGATTCTTCAGCTTCCTTCTCGTAGCTTTTTTTGTGTGTTCTCCGAGTTTGACGGTTTTCTTACTGTGTCCTGTGCGTATCGCTTCCTTCCAGACTTTGAGATTCCAGATTTGACTCGGGCTTTGACTGCACCTTTGTTTCTTCCTGGAGTTGACAGACGACGTGAGCGACTCAGGAGCTGGTCTTCCGCTCCGCGTGGGTTAGGGCTTGCAGCAGGGTCGCCTCTGAGACGTGAGGATGCCGGGGCTGTTGACGGCGGCCGTGAGGCCCGTGGGACGAGCAGACCCGTGTCTGCGCTTCCTTCACGCTGCTCCCGTCTCCTCCACGGAAGTGGTCCTGCCGAACATGCTAGGAGCCCATCCTGGAAGATTGTGAAACAAAAACATAAAAATGAAATGCATTTGCTGTGATGTAAATAACATTTTTCTTCTAATTTACAGGCAGAAAAAATAATTGGCCGCCCCTGCCTGCCGGCTTTCCCGTGGGCCCGTGTTTCTACCAGGACTTCTCGGTGGACATCCCCGTGGAGTTCCAGAAGACGGTGAAGCTCATGTACTACTTGTGGATGTGTGAGTACGGAGCGGGTCCCGCGCTCGCTCAGCGCCGCCTCTCGCCAAGGCGCACAGTGCAGCAGGCACCTTGTTCTGCAGACAGAGGGATGACTGTGGATTCTAAAAGTGAAACGTGCTGTTTAAATACTTGAACGTGATCCTCTATGGGACACACAGTCCTTGGCTGAGGAAAATTACGTATCGAGAACTGGCAGGTTTTTTTTTGAGGAAGTGATAACTTCTTTGTCACATGGGTAGAATTTTCTAATAATCCTTTTTTTCTTGAAAGATGCTATCTGAGCATCATTTGCTTCGAAAGAATCACACACCCCATTTTCGTGTTGAGGAAGCGTATTTTAAAACGTGGTAAATGTAGGCATGGTGGCATGCAATACTGTAGTACTAGAATTTGTTGATAGATGGGAGCCACGTTTGCTTCATTTTCGCATGGCCATGGATACTGCTGTGATGGACAGCACCTCGCTGATGCAGAACGTTTTCCCAAACAGAGAGGGGACCTGCGTCCTAGGCTGTGCTGCTCAGGTTGCTGTGCGTAGTCCCGGCGCTGAACTGCAGACGGAATGTCAGCCCGTGAGCAGCCCTGCGCAGCCTGGCTGTTTGCACACGGACTGCCACCCACTCCCGCTTTTGTTTTTCCTGCAGAGGGTCTCAGCCTGGCTGGGTGTGGTCACATCAGTGAGGGAGGTGCTGACGGGCGGTTTGTGGGGCATTTGTGCTTCTAGTGATTGGCAAGACTCATTGCCGTACCCCACACATAGACGAGAGCTCTCCATCAAAATCTTGGAGGTGTATTCATTTTAGTTTAAAAATAAGTTAATTTATTCATTTGAGAGATGGAAGGCCACACAGAGAGATCTGTCCACTGGACGCTCAACCAGGGCTCCCACCTGGGTGGCGGGAAGCCAGCCACTCGTGACCGCTGTGCGTCTTCCAGGCTGTGCATCGGCAGGGAGCTGGAGTCAGGAGGGAGCCAGGCTTGAGCCAGACCCTGTCCTGGGGGTGCAGCTGTCCCACAGCCTCCGGGCTGCTGGCCACATGACGGCCTGCAGGCCCAGGCCTCACTCGCATGCAGTTACTTCGGCCTAAGAGAAGTGATTGCCTGTGGGTAGCACTGTTGAAAAACTCTTACATTTGGTTACCTTTTAAAGATTTGGTTCTTGATCCAGTATCTTTTATCGAATCTCCAGCCACAATAATAAATATTTTTGGGGTCAAAGTGGGTGAATTCAGGCCCTGGCTCTGCTCCCAGCTGTAGCTGCCTGCTCGTGTGTGCCCTGGGGCATGGCAGGTTGTGGCTCAGGTAGCCGCATCTCCACCACACACGTGGGATTCTCGGGTTGGGTGCCTCACCTGTGCTCTGACTTGGCTCAGCTTTGGCTCTGGTGTGGCATGCCGTCTCTCTCCTCCAGTAAATGAGGTACACGCCAACAACTCATTTAAATAATCAGTCTGTTACATATGCATTTCTTTTAAAATGGTATCAGTTGGCCCAGCATTTTAGATTTTTTTTTTGTGCAGGAAATTGTTGGAAGAAAATTGTACAAGGAATTTAGTAACTCTAGATAGGATGGGGTAGTTAATTTTAGTGAATCATGATAACTTCGCCACAGAGGATTGTTTGAAAGTAGCTCTGTTTTGTCATGGAAATGTGTTTCCCTTCTGGGGCCAGTGTGGTGCTGCGGCAGGCTACCCTGCCACCGCAGTGCTGGCGTCCCCAGTTGGAGCGCCCTTTCTAGTCCTGGCTACTCTTTTCTTTTCTTTTTTTTAAGGTTTATTTTATTTATTTAAAAGGCAGAGTTACAGAGACAGATCTTCCATCTGCTGGTTCACTCCCAAGTGGCCGCAGTGGCCGGAGCTGGGGCGGAAGTGAAGCAGCAGGGACTTGAACCGGTGCCCCCGTGGGATGCCGGTGCCTCAGGTGGCGCCACACTGCCGGCCCCACCCAGCGTCTTGTTGATGCACTTGAGAAGGCAGCAGAGGGCGCCAGAGTGCCTGGGTCCCTGCCACCCGGAGACGGGCGGAGGACCTGGCTCCTGGCTTGGGCCTGGCCCAGCCCTGGGTGCCGTGACCGTCTGAGGAGTGAACCTGAAGATGGAAGCCCTCCCTCCCTCCCTCCCTCCCTCCCTCTCTCTCTCCCTCCCTCCCTCCCTCCCTGTCATTCTGCCTTTCAAATAATGAATGAGGAAGTGAATAACTCTGTAAAGAAAGAGAAGCATCCACCTTTGGGCCCCTTAACAATAACGCCCATTCTCCCCGGGTTCTGGTGGCAGATCTGTGAACCGTGTGCAAGAGGACTGAGGCTCAGTTAGGTTTGTGCGTGGGGGAGCGTTGCCTGGGAGGGAGGAGGGTTAAGTGCCGGCTCAGTCGGTGCCTCAGGTCCGTGGAGCGCAGGCCCTGTGTCGCCCTCAGGAAGCCTCACCCGTTGTTGGCCGCCTTTGAGCTGAAGTCCTTCGGGGAGAGCCTGGCGTGTGTTACGGATCAACCCTGTGCTGTCACGGCACAGATAACTTTATCCACTTCCCCCACACTGCACGCCAGCTCTGTCCTTCGGTTTTATAGATGGGGAAGCCAGCGCTCAGAGTTTGTGTAACTTGCCCAGCGGTAGCCCACGAGAAAGACTGGGTTGGATAGCTTGACTTCGGAAGCCAGGCCTGTATTTCCTCTCTACAATACCCGCTCAGCACCAAAATGAACACACAATTTTAAGCTGAATGTGATTAAGGTCTGATCCTTGCCCAAAGCAAGGAATTTATCCCATAAACAAAGTGGAGCGGTTTGAAATATCACCATGGAGTGGGTCTCCGCTTTTTTGAATGTGCTCTTGAATTTAAAAAAGACAAAGAAAAGTGGGCGGGCGTTGTGGCCCAGCAGTTAGCGTGGCTCCTGGGAGGCCCACACCCACGTCAGTGCCAGTCCTGCTCTCCGGTCCAGTCCTGCCAGCGCCAGCACTGGGCGGCAGGTGTGGTGCTCAGGTACGTGGGATGCTGCCACGTCCATGGCACACCAGGTCGGTTCTTGGCTCCCAGCGCCGGCTGTTGTGGCGTTTGGGGAGGGAGCCAGCCTAGAGAAGATCTGTCTCTCTGCCTTTTAAATGAATGAATGAATAAACCCTAACAGTGAGGACCTTAATGAATGAATGAATCCTAACAGTGAGGACCTTAGGGAAAAAGAAGCCAGCCACGGTGGAGAGCACGGGTGCAGGAGGTGGACCGCGCTGTCAGCTTCTGTGTTGTGACGCGTGCAGCGCGCTGGGGGTGCGGAGCTGTGCTCCCAACACCAGGTCTGGGTGCGCAGGCCACGCACACACAGGGGCCTCCCCCTGGGGCTGTCAGCGCAGAGCCACTGCTCACTCACTGGGCTGGAGTCAGCCACGCCAGTCACGCCTGTCACACTGCCTCACAAGTCACGCGTGTCACACGCCATGCACAGTCACGCGTGTCACAGTGCCTCACAGTCACGCGTGTCACAGTGCCTCACACAGTCACGCGTGTCACAGTGCCTCACAGTCACGTGTGTCACAGTGCCTCACACAGTCACGCGTGTCACAGTGCCTCACAGTCACGCATGTCACACTGCCTCACAGTCACACGTGTCACACTACCTCAGTCACACGTATCACACTGCCTCACAGTCATGCATGTCACACTGCCTCACATAGTCACGCGTGTCACACTGCCTCACAGTCACGCGTGTCACACTGCCTCACAGTCACACGTGTCACACTGCCTCACAGTCACATGTGTCACACGCCATGCACAGTCACGTGTGTCACACTGCCTCACAGTCACGCGTGTCACACTGCCTTGCCTCTGCGTGAGTGGACATCTGTCAGTAAGGAGCTCTGGTCATATTAGTCTTCCCTGGGGTACAGCTGGGGCTCAGTGATCATGCTTGTTGGTTATAATGAGAACGTTCAGAAAAAAGCTTTGAGAGAGAGATTACATAAAATAAATTGATATTTTTTCATCAGAAGAATGTTGTGCACTGTAAAATGTGTGCGGGGTGTGCCAGATGTGGGTGCGAAATGCGCTGATCTTTTAATTCCGTTTTCCTGCCGACTCGGGACGCCCACCGTCCCACACGCACGTGTTTCTCTCTCCCTTTGGTGAGTCGGCAGATAACTTCAGCACCGCTGCCATGGAGGCCGGGTTCAAGTCAGAGCGTGGTTAGCATCTAGAACTCTAGGCACTGCACGCTGCTGAGTCCTTGGGGCCACCTCATGGTCTCGGAGTCCTGTTTGCAGCCTTCCTGTGAGGGGCAGGGTTGTGAGTCAGGGTGTCAGAGAGCCTGGGGCTCCCTGCTGGGGTAGAGTGGCCGTGAGTCTCCCCGAGACTGCGGCCGGCCGGGCCCTGCAGACCCCCGGTGGGAAGCGGGAAGTCCCGGACACGGGCTCAGTGATCGCTGTCACGCATCCCCGCCCCCACCCCGGGGCTCGTCCCTCCCCTACGCTCAGTGATCGCTGTCACACGCACCCCCCCACCCCGGGGCTTGTCCCTCTCCTACGCTCAGTGATCGCTGTCATTCCCCCCCACCCCCCTCCGGGGCCCGTCCCTCCCCTACACTCAGTGATCGCTGTCATGCATCCCCGCCCTGCTCTGGGGCTCGTCCCTCCCCTACGCTCAGTGATCGCTGTCACACGCACCCCCACCCGGGGCTCGTCCCTCCCCTACGCTCAGTGATCGCTGTCACACGCACCCCCCCACCCGGGGCTCGTCCCTCCCCTACGCTCAGTGATCGCTGTCATTCCCCCCCACCCCCCTCCGGGGCTCGTCCCTCCCCTACACTCAGTGATCGATGTCACGCATCCCCGCCCCCACCTCTGGGGCTTGTCCCTCCCCTACGCTCAGTGATCGCTGTCACACACACACACACACACACACACACACACACCCCGGGCTCGTCCTTCCCCGAGGCTCTGTTGGTCAGAGGAGAGCAGACTCCAGGCTCTCCCGGGTGTGGTTCTATCCTGTTTCATGATGAATTTTCTTGGTTTGTGAAGCAATTTGAACATCAGTTCTTACTGTATGTTAAGGTTTTTATTCACCCTCAATGAGTGTTTCATGTGTTAACTTTCGTTCAGGTAGTGTTTGGTTGGCGTGTTTTTATTGTATTGATAATTTACCTTTAGCATTACTTTACCTTTGTGAAGGATTAATTCCCAGTGATTCAGCGTGTGGGCACATTTTCCAACAATCCTTAAAAGAAGGTATTCTCACTACCGGGGCAGCGTGCGCCTTTGGGGTCCTGGTGTTTCTGCTGTTTCCTAGCAGGTGCTCATGCTCCTGGGACTTGGAATCAGGAGACCTGCGCGTGTTTCCTTCCCGGAGAGAAGCCCTTGCGCTGCTGCTTCTCTGGTTTGGGTCAGAGCTCTCCGTGGAGAGGAGAGGCCACAGAATTTCTGGCAAACAGGGCGTGTCGGAGGACTCGGGCTCCCGTGTGTATTTTGTTTTCAAACCAAATGAGAAACAGCAGTGTTTGAAAAATACTAAGTGGAACAGTGGCGGAAGCCTTTCCTCTTAGTTTTTCTTGTTTATAGTTTTGCTGAATGAATTCATTACTGAATGTAAGCTTTTCTCTCTGTTCTGTTTTGTGACCCACAGTCCACGCTGTGACGCTGTTTCTGAATATCTTCGGCTGCTTGGCCTGGTTTTGTGTCGACCCCACGCGAGGAGTTGACTTTGGATTGAGTATCCTGTGGTTCTTGCTTTTCACCCCTTGCTCGTTTGTCTGTTGGTACAGACCGCTGTACGGAGCTTTCAGGTAACACGTGTGTGATTCTTTAAATCTTCGCAGTAAATAATTGTGACTTTTTCATTAAAGTTTTGAAAGCTGTGTAACATCCCTGGAGAGAAGTCCAGTGTAGCTTGCCTGTGTGTTCGCTGGGCTTTGTAAGCCACCAGCCCTCGTTCTTTTATCCTATGTATAAAAATGATCAAACGTGAGCACTGTAGAAGGGAAAAGAAAATGTCTTCGACCCTAACATCTGTAAAAGACGATTCCACGGGGTAAACTTGACTCCCAGGGAAATCTTGCTTTCCACCCCTCAGCCCCACAATCACACTTGGCGATTTTGGTCTCCATTTTTGAATGAATGTAGGTGAGGTAAGTTTTCACCCAGCGACTTAATGATTACGTCCTGTGTAAATTTATTTTGGCTACAAGATTCAGTGTAACAACTTTGCATCGTGTATTTTAATCAGTGGTTAGGAATAGCATTCCCTAAGTGCCTGTTTTATGGGTAATTAATAGATGTTGGGGGCAAAAAGAGTTTATTAGCTTTCGTGAGTTTGAAAGTGGGAAGATGATAGACTTAGGCAGGTTTCTTAATTTCGGAATTTCTCAGACTCTAGCTGCCCGGTGTGCTTTGTCCTGTGACCCTGTGGTCTTGCCTTCCTGGGAAGCACGTGTGAAACGGGAGGTTTAAGAGAAAGTCTTCAAGGAATTGGATGTGCACCACACCTCCCCCTTGTCCTGAGTGAGGCGCACGGGGGATTGGGGGTTAGGAGGGTGCTGACCAGAAGTGAAGGGAGAAGGGACAGCTAAGGCAGTTTGGAGAGAAGGGAGCGACAGCAGGAGAGTGACTGGTTAGGAGCAGCGTGGAGGGAGGAGGGGCCAGGAGGTGTGAGCCCCTGGCCTGCTGGAGAGTGGGGGCTTGCTTGTCCAGGAGTGTGGCTGGAGGGGAGCCCCGCGTGGTGTCAGAGGGAGGGATCCCCGCCCGGGAGGGTGGCTCCCCAGTCCGCCGCCCAGCCTCTGTGCACTTACGTCCGTCCTGCCACCAGTGAGTGACACAGGTGGCCCGGACGGGGCTGGCGTTATGAGACTTTTCTTCAAAGGTGGAGACGCGAGACTTTGGCTTTTAAATCTTCTACGACTTAGAGAATAAGCCACTGAAAGCCGGCATTCTGCGCGTCCCTTGAAGTCCCTCGGTGCCTTTCTTTGGCAGTTAGAACTCTTGGTAGGACATTTTCAGTTCTGACATTGCTGAGTCCCTAGGCCACGTTCTCGTCGCAGACTTCGCATCAGTTACCCGGTGCAGGGCAGAGCTGGGAGGAACACCCAGGCAAAGTCGGGGAAAGTGTTGACGTTGCCAGTGGGCCTCCCGCCTGTGCCTTGGCCTCCCGTTGGCTGTGCCCGTCCTGCAGAGGTGAACCCGAGATGCACATGATCAGGAGCGTTTTACAGAGCTGCTCCCGGTGCAGAGTTAAACATGGAGCTACCACGGGCGTGTGTTAGAAAGATCGGGACTGTTCCTAACTTTGTGTTTCCACAAACCACTTAGCCATATGCGATTAGGTAATTACTGCTAGGTAAATAATGATGATGTAAATATTAGCTACAATAAGCATTAGGTAAGTAATTATTAGGCACATATGAGGTAATTATCAGTGAGGTGGCCTTGGGAAAGGATCGCGGCCGGGGGCTGAGTTTCCTGGCCGCCTCACTCAGACTGTGTGGTTCTGGTCAGACGGCGGTGACGCCTCCCAGGTCGGGCGTTTGTGAGGGCGTTAGAATCCCGGAGCAGAGCAGAGACTGGGCACGGCCTCCCTCTGTTCGGCTCCATTGTTTACTTTGGGTGATCTGTGAGTGCATTCTGATTGGTCACACGCCGTATTTTATTTCCTTGAGTTGTTCTCACGTGGCCTGGTCTGAGCCCAGGACTAAGGACGGACTTAGACTGAGGTGTGCATTATGTTGCCAGACAAAACGGATCTTAGAATGCCTCGTCTGGTAATGTGTTTTAGGGGAGTTTTGTGTCTCTAGTGTGTTCATGTGTTAACCTCTGGCTCCTCACATCTGCTGCTTGCTGTACTAAACTTTGAGCTTCATTTTCTCTTCTTTTAGATGAATCTTTCACGCACTCTGATTATTTCCTCCCTTTCCTTAGTACACGTCTGCTGGCTGGCAGTGGACTCCCACGTTTTCTGTTAGATGAAGGCATTGTCGGGTCGCGCCCTTTTCTCCTTGTGACTCCCGTGGTTTGGGCTCGGCGTGCCGGTCAAGTTCGCACAGTGCACCGGCGCCGGCGGAAGCTCTTCCTCTGTCTTCCTCGTTTCTGTTGATAAGTTGGCTGTTGGCCTCGATAATACTTTTTCCTTTTTTTTTTTTTTTTTAAAAGGAAATGTCTTTTACCTTGGGTTGTTTTAAAGATTTCCTTTTTGTGGTTTTCAGCATTTTTCTTTATATTCTGTAGACTTCTCGGTTTTACAGGTTGATTCTTTTTTAGCAGTTTAGAAAGAACTTGACGTTGTTTCTTGAGGCACTGCTCTGTATCTTTCTCTCTTGCAGGTTGAGTTCACATAAATTAGACCTTTTCATTCTCTTACATAACTTTAATATATTTTCTAGTTTTTCTTACCGAGGTTTCAGTTAGAATGTTTTCTGTTGACCTGTCTTCTCTCTCTTTAACCCTCTCTTCGGTATTATCTAGTCTGAAGTTAAACTCATATATTGCATTTTTTTTTTTAGTTTTATTTATTTATTTGAAAGTCAGAGTTACACAGAGAGAGAAGGAGAGGCAGAGAGAGAGAGAGAGAGAGAGAGAGAGAGAGAGAGGTCTTCCATCCACTGGTTCACTCCTCAACTGACTGCAACAGCCGGAGTTGCACCGATCTGAAGCCAGGAGCCAGGAGCTTCTTCCTGGTCTCCCACATGGTGAGGGGCCCAAGGACTTGGGCCATCTTCTACTGCTTTCCCAGGCCATAGTGGAGAGCTGGATCAGAAGTGGAGCAGCTGGGTCTCGAACCGGCGCCCATATGGGATGCCGGCACTGCAGGTGGCGGCTTTACCTGCTCCACCACAGCGCTGGCCTCAATATTGCATTCTTAATTTTAGTAGTTTCAGTTTTACAACATGCACTCAAATCTTTTTAAAAAAGATTTTATTCTCTAACAAAAATTGTTTCTTTTTTCTGTGCATATTTCGATATCCAGGTCACTCGGTGGATCTCTCTGTATTTTCTATTTTTCCTCTTAGTTTAAATCATAGGGTACCCTCTTTTAGCATATTTCACAGATCTGGGTTATGTCACAGAGGACTATGATGATGTTCAGCTGTTCCGGAGACAATTCCCCTTTTGCTCTGCTTGGTGGCCAGGGCCGAAGTCGGGGACTGGCCGAGTCAGGGCTGACGTCAGCTCTGTCTCCTGCCCCTCGCTCTCCGTCTGTGGCTCTGTCCTCTGCTCTCCTCCAAGGTTTTCTCCTGGGAGCCCCGGGTGTTCAGCCGGGCTTCTCCCCTGGCAAGTCCTGAGCTCTCAGTGTGCTCCCGTAGGTTCAGAAGTCCAGACTGTCTCACGTTTGTGTTGTTGTTGCTGGCACCTTCGTCTTTTACTGAGAATCACGTAGAGGAATTTCTTCAGAGGCTGTAGGATGGATGGTATCCCAACAGGGGATACAGACGCAGGTAACAAACAGAGCGAGCTTTTAGGAAGCCAAATGTTGAGAGATTTGTCAAAATGTAAAGTAATGCTGCTTTTATCGTGATTTCTCATTAATATTGTTTTATTAACTAGACACCAATACACTTTTTTTCAACAACTTTAGATACTTTAGATACTTCTCAGTTTTAATACCAATTTGGTAAATCAGGAGCTATAACCCACACAAACAGTTTCCTTGATGCTGTTGTAGGGTATTTGTCCCACGAGGGTTCTATTGGCCTGGTGCTCAGTTTGGTGATGTTAAGAGGTAGTGGAACCTGTGCGAGTTAGGGGAGGTTGTTAGGTCACTGGGGCTCTGCTCCATGGAGGGGCGAGGTAGTTCTCAGGAGGAGGAGGAGGAGGAGGAGGAGGAGGAAGAGGAGGAGGAGGAGGTTAGAAAACAGCAAGTCCGGCCCCTCCCGAGTCCCTGCCTTTCTGTCCTTTTTTTTTTTTTTTAAAGATTTATTTATTTATCTGAAAAGCAGACTTAGAGAGAGGCAGAGGCAGAGAGAGAGAGAAGTCTTCCATCCGCTGGTTCACTCCCCAAATGGCCCCAATGGCTGGAGCTGGGCTGACTGAAGCCAGGAGCCAGGAGCTTCATCCAAGGTTCCCACGTGGGTGCAGGGGCACAAGGACTTGGGTCATCTGCTGCTGCTTTCCTAGGCTGTAACAGAGAGCTGGATTGGAAGTGGAGAAGCCGGGTCTGGAACTGGCGCCCGTGTGGGATGCCGGCACTGCCGGTGATGGCTTTCCCCGCTGCGCCACAGTGCCGGCCCCTGACTGCCTGTCTCACTGTGTTGACCCCTTCCCCCCGTGCTGCTGCACTGTGGTGCCGTCAGCCTTTAGTCCCTCTCCGGGGCGGGCACGTGGCGCTCTGATCTGGGCCCTGAGGGCTCCGTGTGCAGCCACAGTAAACCTCTCCTTACGCATTGCCTCGGCTCGGGAGTCTGTTATAGCAGTGGAAATGGACGGGTACAGTTGGGATCCTTAACAGTTTCTACGAGCGAAAAGGAGTCCTGGGACCCAAAAAGTGTGAGAAGGGCGAGCCGGGTCCTTGTCACCTTGGGGAGACCGCAGGAAACCACTCTGCCTCCAGAGGCTGCTGATGGCGTGGCTGCCTCGAGAGGGAAGTGGGCTGCCTGTGAGGCCCAGTTCTGCTCGGTGTTGTCCCCGCACCACGTTGCCCGTCGCGTGTCTGGCTCCGCGGGACTCCCCGTGGTTCTGTGGGCTTGCCTGCTCCCCTGCAGGAGCTGTGCAGCAGAGTGAGGGTGCTCGGCCGCCGCCTGCCCCAGGACAGAGTAGGTGTGGAAGGCCAGCCCAGGCGTGTGGTCCCCTCCACACCCGAGATGCTGCTGCCACGTCGGCAGCTCTCCACAGACCGACAGACGCACTATGCATTGTATTCCTCTTGCGTTATTTTTGGTAGGGGTGTGGTTGACACCGGCGTAGAGTCAAGTTCAGAAGCCTGAAAGTGGTTTTCAGACTTGGGAACTGTTGCTGGCATTGGTTTTTAGGTCACACTGAGAGCAGTTTCAGCCGTAGTGTTCCCCCCCCCCCCCCAATTAAAGTTCTGTTTGCTGCATGGGGCGGACACTGAGACGGGAGTGACGAGGACCGCGGTGACACGCGTGAGAGCTGGCAGCGCTGCCCGGGGTGAGAAGCACCGTTCTTCCCGCTGCCGAACCCCTGCCCATGGGTGTCACCAGCCTGAAGTTAGTGGTGTCTGCGCATTCCCCTGTCACATCCCCAGGAACGTCTGGTAGCTTGCAGACAGTGTGCGTGTTCCCTGGTGGCTGTGCGGGGCTGCGTCAGGTAGCCAGATCTGCCGACGCTCAGGTTGCGTGGCGGCATAGCGTTGGCGTGTGCCTCCGTGCTTTGTCCTGCACGCGGAGGTCCTCTCTGCCTCGGTTGTGCCTCCGCCAGCGTACGGCGGTTGCGTGAGGCTTCTTCAGAAGCTCACGGAGGCCGGCGCCGTGGCTCAACAGGCTAATCCTCCGCCTTGCGGCGCCGGCACACCGGGTTCTAGTCCCGGTCGGGGCACCGATCCTGTCCCGGTTGCCCCTCTTCCAGGCCAGCTCTCTGCTGTGGCCAGGGAGTGCAGTGGAGGATGGCCCAAGTGTTTGGGCTCTGCACCCCATGGGAGACCAGGATAAGCCCCTGGCTCCTGCCATCGGATCAGCGCAGTGCGCCGGCCGCAGCGCGCTACCGCGGCGGCCATTGGAGGGTGAACCAACGGCAAAAGGAAGACCTTTCTCTCTGTCTCTCTCTCACTGTCCACTCTGCCTGTCAAAAATAAAAAAAAAAAAATAAATAAAAAAAAAAAAAAAAAAAAGAAGCTCACGGAGGCTGGGTTGTGACGTGGTGGGTGCAGCTGCCTGCTGTGAGGCTGGCGTCCCGTACGGGCATGCAGGTTTGAGTCCCAGCAGCTCTGCCTCTGGTCCAGCGCTGTGCTGACGTGCCTGGGAGGTGGCCCAAGTATTTGGACTGCCGCCAACCGCGTGGGAGACCAGGGTGGAGTTACTGGCTGCTAGTGTTGGCTCGCCCTGCCCTGGCTGTTGTAGCCATTTGGGAAATGAACCATTATATCGAAGATCCCGTTGCCTATCTGTCCCTCCTTCTCTCCCTCTGTCACTCTGTCTTTCAAATCAGTAAAATCCTTTAAAAAAGTTAAGAAAAAATTGTGCATGGATGTCAGGATTTTTTGGATCTAATAAACTTACCTTTAATTCCACTTCTCTGCAGACTTTTTGTTGTACCTTCATGTTTGTTAAAAAGATTATTTCTAGTTAAGTTGACCCCCCCCCCCCCCCATTTATCTTCTTCTGGGCTGTTGCCATTGAGTTATTTGGACACTTTGTTAATCCACTGAGGGAGTGAGAGGTGCCCCGAGCTGGGTCGTTGGACCCCGCGTTGCGGCAGCTGGGGTGCGTCCCAGCTCCGGCTCCCGACTTCCGCTGCCTGAGGACGCGAACTCTGGGACGCGGTGGTGCTGGCTCAGCAGTGGAGTTCCTGTCGCCGTTTGGGAGGCCTGGGTAGCCGTCCCGGCTCAAGCTTTGGACCTGCCCTGGCCCCGTCCTGGCTGTGGCGGGCACTTGGGAAGTGAGGCGCTGGACGCGGGCTCGTTCTGTCGCTGCCTGTCTGCTCCTCAAGTAGATAAACAAGCACTTTACACAGCTGGTGATGCAGCACTGACTTCTTAGTTCAGTTCTGGTCCACTGAGCTCTGTGCCTTTGCATGGACCAATGTCCCCTTCTTGATTAAATCAGTCTTCGAGCTTTGCTCTTTGTCAGGATTTTTTTTTTTTGACAGGCAGAGTGGACAGTGAGAGAGAGACAGAGAGAAAGGTCTTCCTTTTGCTGTTGGTTCACCCTCCAATGGCCACTGCGGCCGGCGCACCGCGCTGATCCGAAGGCAGGAGCCAGGTGCTTCTCCTGGTCTCCCATGGGGTGCAGGGCCCAAGGACCTGGGCCATCCTACACTGCACTCCCGGGCCACAGCAGAGAGCTGTCCTGGAAGAGGAGCAACCGGGACAGAATCCGGCACCCCAACCAGGACTAGAACCCGGTGTGCCGGCGCCACAGGCGGAGGGTTAGCCTAGTGAGCCGTGGCTTATTTTGGCGTTTCCAATTCCTTTGAGTTTCACTTAAATTTTCAAATCGGCCTGAGTCTAAAAAAAAAAATCACACTGTCATTTTGATGGATATCTAGTTAAATTTTTGGGTCGGTTTGGGAAACACAGATCCTCAGCAACACTGACTTGGTGATCGTGCAGACGAGTGCGCGTTCTTTGGACATTTATAACTGTAGCAGTGCTCTTCAGTTCCAGTTGCACAGATTTAAATTTTTGTTAAATGTGTTCCCCAGTGTTTTGTCCTCCTCATGTTAATTTGAGTGAAGTTGTTTTCTCAGCTTCTTCTCTGGATTCTGTCTACACAGAAAACGGGCTGCTTATTTTTTTCCAGCCTGGTGACCTTGAGTTAACCCACCTTCCTTCCTCCCCCGTTGCCCTGTTCAACCGGCCACAGCTTCCAGTGGGTTGGGAACAGAGGCGGGAAGGGCGACGTCCTCCAGGGGCGATGCTGGGAGCAGGCTGTTCTGTGGATGTGTTGTTTGGTTTTAGGAACTCATTTCTGTTCTAGTTTGTGAGAGTTGCAATCGTGAATGGTATCAGTTTTCCAGTTGCTTTTCTTTGTTGAGATGACCGTGTGATTTTTGTCCAGGGATTTCTTATGTCTTTTTTATTCCAGGTAATTTTTATTATTTTATGGGTGTGAAGTATTGCGAGTTTCCCGCTGGCCTTAAGTAACGCCGTTCCGGCACTTGGCGTGTTTTTGTGCAGAGATCCCTGTTTCCCTATCCTGTCGCAGTCACTTTGCCCGAGAATTTCTCACGGTACAGGTCCGCTGGCCGTCAGTTTTCTGATTTGTATCCAAAAAAGGCTTCGTTTTGAAAGATCCCGTAACTCAGGGATGGGAGGTCTCTCTTCTGCCAGAGGCCTTTTGGTTGTTTGTGACGTCTTCCACAGGCCTCATGGTGTGATCAACTTAAAAATTAGTCTGCTATGGATCTACTGGATTCAAGTCCTGCCTGCAGCTCCCTTGGCTGGGCCGTGCCCCGTGATTTCCTGGGCCTTACACGGCTGTGGGCCGGACATTTCCCACCCTGCTAAACGAATGCAAGATTCCGGATTTTCAGACTTTTTCAAGGTTTTCCTGGGCCCAGCGTTGTGGCATAACGGGTCAAGGCGCCCCTTCGAGTCCTGGCTGCTCTGCTTCTGATCCAGCTCCCTGCTAGTGCACCTGGGGAGTCCTTGGGCCCTGCACCCATGTGGGAGACCAGATGGAGCTCCTGGCTTCGACCTGGCCCAGCCTGGCTGTTGTGGCCATCTGGGGAGTGAGCCAGTGGATGGAAGATCCCCCCGCCCCGACTCTGCCTTCCAAATAGAATAAGATCAGTCTTAACTTCGGTTTTCTTTGGATGTGTCTGGCTTGTGGTTTCTGGTGGGAAGTTTGCTGTGGTACGTGACTTGTTCTTTTCTATGTAGAGTGCCTTCTTTCACTGCCTTCACGACTGTTTTTCTGTTTTTCTGTTTTGGGCTTTTTCAATGTGATACGCCAGAGTGCATTGCGTGGTGTGTGTGTGTGTTCGTGTGGTGTGTGTGTGTGTGTTTAGTGTTCATTCGTAGAGCTCGCTGATGTTCCGGGATCTGTGGTCCCTTCTGCCACGTCCGTTGCCGCCCTGGGCTCCGGGCTCAGGTGGCGATGCCGGTGCCTCTCGCTGCTTGGCTGTCCCAGCTGGTGCTGTCCGGTCTGTGCCTCGCGGTCCGTGTGATTTCTGTTTCCAGGCTCGCTGCTTCCTCCGCCCCGGTCCCCAGCGGGGGCAGTGAGTTGGTGAGTTTCTCAGAGGTGTTCTGCACGTTACAGCTTCTTCCTGGCTGCCACGGCTGATGGTTGTTTCCTGCAGCTTGTGGTGTGTGAAGGGTCCCCATCTGTCCACGTACGTAGCCCGCCTTTTTGGCTGGCGCGTGAAGCCGTTTAATCATGGCTGTTCGCAGCCCCATGCCTGGTGGTGCCGGTGTCTGAGCTGTCCCCGAGTCCCTTCTTTGGGAGTGATCTGTCTGCTGCAGACTTTCCTCCTTGTTCCTTTTTATTCCAGGTAATTTCTTGTTGACAGCTGGGAATCTTTTGAAGCCAAGAGAGACAGATAAGTAGATTTTTGTGCTGAGACGTGGACATGCCCTTTGCTGTTGTGCTAGGCCTTTCGTGTTGCAGGCCGTCTAAGCAGGGACGGGAGTGCGTTCGGTTCCCATTGCTATGGCTTCCCTCAGTACTCCACAGACTTTGATTGCTGTGTCTTCCTTTGGTGGTGCCCTGAGTGTGCGGTGAGGCCTGATTTCCCAGAGGTCTTTGCTGCTCTGTCTTCCCCTGGAGCCGAAGGGCCTCATCTGTCACTCTGCTCGCGAGCCTGTGAGGGAGGTGGGTGGGGGCTGCGGGAAGGAGGAGTGGTGCTGGCTGGGCCAGGCTCAGCCTTAGGCAGCTGGGTGTCCAGACCCTGCGTCTTCCTGTCCGAAGGCATCTGTAACAGTGTGCAGCAGGACAGAGTCCGGTTCCGCCTGCTGGGGGCAGGGTCCCTGTGCCCTGACGCCGGCCTTGGTGGGTCCCCAGTCGTGCCCGGAGGAGAGTTTGCTGTCCTTGCTCATCTCCCGCTGAAGGCTATTTTTTTTTTTAATTAATTTATTTTTTTGGAAGACGGAGGTGCAGAGAGGCAGAGGTAGAGAGAGATCTTCCATCCACTGACTGACTCCCCAGATGGCCACAACGGCTGGAGCTGTGCTGATCCGGAGCCAGGAGCGTCTTTCGGTTTGCCACGTGGCTGCAGGGGCCCAAGGACTTGGGCCATCTGTTGCTGCCTTCCCAGGCCATAGCAGAGAGCTGGATGGGAAGTGGAGCAGCTGGGACTTGAACCGGCACCCATATGGCATGCTGGCACTGCAGGCGGTGGCTTAGCCTGCTACCCACATCGCCGGCCCTGATGGCTGTTGTTTGGAAGGGATGATGGGGAGTGACGGTGGCTCCTGTTCTGCCCCACACTTGGCCCCCGGGGGAGGCCTGCAGTCCCTCTTCTGGGCGCCTGGGGCAGAGCCTGCCACTGGGTGTAAAGTCCCAGGTGTCTGGTGGCCAGGGTTCTGTGTTCGCACTCTGAGCAGCCTGCAGCTGCAGTGTCTCTGTCTCTCTGTCTCTCTCTCTGTCTCCGTCTCTCTCTCGTGTATTATTTTCAGTGTTGGCTGTAGGTGAACGCGTGCTGGTCTTTGGGCTCTCCCCGAGTTGGGTTTCAGATAGATTGAGACCCCTTTTTAAGCACAGCTGTGTTTGCAGGTTGTCCAGCCATTCTGTTGTTGAGGGTTGGGAGCTGTGGCTTCCCAGTCCTCCGTATTCTCAGCAGAAGCCTTCCCTGCTGCCTTTTGGTTGCGAGTTGAGAGATGTGAGAAGTTCCTTCTCAGGGCCGGTGCTGTGGCTGGTAGGTGAAGCCTCCACCTGCGGTGCCGGCATCCCACATGGATGCTGATTTGAGTCCCAGCTGCTCCACTTCCAATCCAGCTCTCTGCTGTGGCCTGGGAAGGCAGCAGAAGATGGCCCAAGTCCTTGGGCCCCTGCACCCACGTGGGAGGCCTGGAAGAAGCTCCTGGCTCCTGGCTGGGAACTGATCCAGCTCTGACCATTGTGGCCGTTTGGGGAGTGAACCAGCAGATGGAAGACCTTTCTCTGTCTCTCCCTCTCTCTGTAACTGTGCCTCTCAAGTAAATAAGTAAAAATCTTTAAAAAAAAATTCATTCTTGGACAGGAGACACATTCTTTTGGTCTTCAAATATTTTAAAAATTACTATCTGTGAATCATTGTCAAGTATTTCCTTGTTACTTCGTGGAGTGAGCTGTTTCTGCAGGCAAGTCCGCTTTGTAAGACACTGGTGCTGTCGCCGCTTGCACTGTGGAGCAAACAGTGCTGTCACAGTCCTGTGTCTCAGGGACTGGTGGCTGCGGCAGGAGGAGTTGACTCAGGCCTCGCTGACCTCAGTGTCTCTCTCTCTCTCTCTTTTTTTTTTTTTTTGACAGGCAGAGTGGACAGTGAGAGAGAGAGACAGAGAGAAAGGTCTTCCTTTTGCCGTTGGTTCACCCTCCAATGGCCGCCGCGGTAGCGCGCTGTGGCCGGCGCACCGCACTGATCCGATGGCAGGAGCCAGGTGCTTCTCCTGGTCTCCCATGGGGTGCAGGGCCCAAGCACTTGGGCCATCCTCCACTGCACTCCCTGGCCACAGCAGAGAGCTGGCCTGGAAGAGGGGCAACCGGGACAGGATCGGTGCCCCGACCGGGACTAGAACCCGGTGTGCCGGCGCCACAAGGCGGAGGATTAGCCTAGTGAGCCACGGCGCCGGCCCTCAGTGTCTCTTTAAAAAGGATTTTGTTTGAAAGGCGGAGTGACACACACAGACACAGATCTTCCATCTGCTGGTTCGCTCCCCAAATGGCTGCAGTGTCAGGGCTGCTCCAGGCTGAAGCTGGGAGCCTGGAACTCCGTTTGGGCGTCCCCTGTGGGTGGCAGGGGCCTGAGCCCCGAGCCCTGGGGCCGTCCTCTGTTGCTTTTGTAGGCGCATTAGCAGGGAGCTGGCTCGGAAGCAGAGCCGCCTGGGCTTGAGCCAGCGCTCTGATGAGGGATGCCAGGGTTGCTGTGCCACAGTGCCAGCCCCAGCTTCAGGCTTTAATATAAACCCATCACTTGGCAAGACCAGACAGATGTACATTCTGAGACTTCAGGTGGTGATTTAGGGTAGAGCTTTTCTGCTACAAGTACGTTGCAACTTGGCAGTGAAGGACAGAAGCCAGCTGCCTGGGGTTCAGTTCTCCAGCAGGCTGGTCTGGGGGTG